>NC_091117.1:31260625-31622500 GCF_040183065.1 Periplaneta americana
CATCTATCTATATTACTTCTTTATCCTACTGATACCTATCTAGTCTAGTCCTACTTTTAGCTCCTCTACTCTTCCTATCTTTACAGTACGTCCTACTCATTCCTACTAATTAAATAAACTCATCATGACCCTTCTCCTCATACTTAAACCCTATTCATCCATATTCACTGCACCCTTAATTAATCCTTCAATCCACTGACACACAATTTCCTTAGATTTTATGCTGGTTTATCCTTGCTGCTCTCCGCCTTATTTCTCTAACTGCTGTATTTACCTTCTCTATACTTTCACTTCTTATCCCTAACCCCTCTTTCTTATCCCTATCGTCTTTCTTGTGCAAAAATATGATATAGAAAGATGTCATTTATTCCGTTCCAAAATATGGTATACATATGTTAAAGTTCTCAGTAATATAATGTAACTTTAATACATCTTCTAGATACTTATTTGTTTGATAAATTAACATAAGAAAAACTAATAAATAGAGTACATTTCATTCTGTGTAATGTCAAATTAATAATAGAAAAAAAAACAAACTTTATTTTGAGAGAGGCAAATTAATATAAAAACTGCAATAAATTGCAACTAGTTTTTTACAGCTGTCGTGCCTTAGATGTTCTATTCAAAATTGACTGGGTTGGAGTTACGTTTTCTGCAATAAGAACTATTTAAATATTATAGTTTGATGCACTACAGAAGATTAGAAACATTCACAACTGCACTGTCTGATAGTCCCTTCACTACTGAACAGAATACCACACCGCGAAACATTTCGTGCACGCATGCGCAATAATAAAACTTGTTTTCTTTGTTACTAAACCATATTTTGGAACGGAGGGTGTACAACAGATGTATACAAATTATTATGGAGTAGTTGCAACGACTTTTATATTGGACAGACTGAAAAATTATTTCAAACTTGTTACAAGGAACATATCACAGCCATAACCAAACTACACAACAATTCAACGTACGCAGAACACATCAGAAACTCCAACCACAACTACGGCAACATAGACACAGACATGAAAATACTACACATCCAGCCAAAACACAGAAACTTAACACTATAGAGCAATATGAAATTTACATACATACAAAAACACATTAATTTTAAATCAGCAGCAAACTGAAGTGTGATACAGTATGTATTTTATTAATCTAGTAATTTTTAAAAAGAATTAATAATTGTTGTAATGTGGGGATTGAAAATTTAAACGATTGTCAAATTCTATACTTAAATCTCTTACTTTTAAAATACATTCTAATTTTTTTGTTATTAAGAGAATAAGATATGGAAATATGTATATTATTTTTTTCCTGGAATATGTCATGAATTTATATTTATTTATATTAAGTAAAAAGTTATTATTAGTACATGAAGATCAGACATTAATCATATATTCTTGTAAACATGCAAATGTAGTTGGTTATTATTTCATATAGATTGGTTCAGGAGGAGTTACCGCCACTTACGGAGCTTATTTGAAAGACATTTTGAGCAAAACATGTCATATAAACATTGGTCCTATTCTCAATATTTTCAGAGCTACACTAATTTGATGATGTTTGTAAAATACCCTTTTTCTGTAGTTTGAAGGGTAGAAGAATATTACAAATATTCAATGAACTATTCAGAAGTATCATTTCTTTAATTGGCTAGTGTTCTGAACCTAAATATATATTGTGAATTCCTTAGTTGCTTTGTACAAATTTTTTTAACTACAAAATTACATTACTCTTACGCATTTACCACAACAATTGTTACAAATCATGCCACTTCAAGCGACTTGATTCTTTACAGTTCAATTTTGCATCCTAATGTGCAATGTTAAAGGGTTTACAAGAGTGGCGTGATTTATAACAATAATTGTTGTGATAAATGCACAATAATAATGTAATTTTATAGTTGAAGTTTCAAAAAAAAAAAATCTATACGAAGCAACTGAGGAATTTATAACAAATTATTAGCTTCAGAATATTAGTCAATTAAAGAAATGACACTTCTCAATGGTTTATTCTTTATTTGTGACATTCTTTCCT
The DNA here is from genome assembly GCF_040183065.1 of Periplaneta americana. Lineage (NCBI taxonomy): Eukaryota > Metazoa > Arthropoda > Insecta > Blattodea > Blattidae > Periplaneta > Periplaneta americana. The sequence continues at coordinate 31,262,669 of NC_091117.1, forward strand.
TAAAACTAAAGAAAACAGCCATGCAACTAACAAGAACAGCACGATAAACAGCAAAATCACACGCACGGCTTTGCTAGATTCACGGAGCTCGACATTAAACCGCTTGTAACTACATACGTCTAATCACCGATACTGCATATTAGTAGACATCAATGAATTTTAAATAGTTAAGTTAGAGTGATACTGGTTATAAGTGAAAAGGTCTTAATAACAACATACAGCATAGACAACAACAGAAATTCAGTGACCTCAAAAAGTGCTCCGTTTTCCAGACAATGATTTTTTAATTAGGACCAGCAGAAACCGCCCTATTTAACGGCATAAACGATTGATCAACACAGCCATTCCAACAAGTGCACATAGAACTTTACATGTTATATTTTATATATTGTTTTAAATTGTTTAAAACTGTATCTTATTGCATTTTATATTGCATTTTAATTGTATTTTATTGTGAACTAGAGACACTGACCTAGGCTAAGAAATCACAACAGACTATCACTATGTTAACTCTAACAAGGCTTAGACATTACGATAAGTAATATGAAACCAAATAGTAAATTCATAAAACACCATGAGGCTAGGTTATCATTACATATTGTCAACACAATGCTCTAACATCTGATGATGATACATAAGTAGTATCGAAAACGTTAATGTTATAAAAAACTATTTAAGAAGGTAAGCACAGGTGGCCCAACAAAATTGTTATAGTTCATAATAGCAGCTTATCGGCACACAACAAAATGAAAGTGAAAGTAAAGAAAAAAGGTATTTCACAAATAACTTGAAATAGGCCTATTTGCTCAAACTGTCTTCGGAAATGAATTCGTAAGTGACGGTAACTCCCCCTGAACACCCCGTATAATTTTAAATCATCAGCAAACTGAAGTATGAAAGAGAATTCTGTTAAATTAGTGATTTTGAAAGCAGGAATAACGTTTGTTGTTAAGTAGGGTTTGAAAGTTAAGTTATAAAATTCTATAGGCTACATAAATCTCTTATTCTTGAAACACATATCAATTTTTGCAATTAAGGGAATAAAATGTGGAATTATATTCTTTTTTCCTGGAATTTGCCATCTTTTACATTTATTTATTTATATAAGTAAAATTATTATTATTATTATTATTATTATTATTATTATTATTATTATTATTATTATTATTATTATTATTAAAATTACATTTTCACACTCAAGTTCAAGATATAGGCTATATAATCATTCTATAAGAATGCTTGGACTTATAACATCTATAACTTATTCTTTTTCTATTCCTGCTACTCTACTAGTTTCATACAAAACATTAGTCAGATCCAAACAAGAACATGCATCTGTTGTTTGGAATTCTATTACTCCTACAGATTCGGTTAAATTGGCAAATAATCAAAGAAAATTTATTTCCTTATGCTCTTTTAGATTTCTACTAACTCTCTCTGTTTTTAGTCATGAACTAACCTGTAATTATTTTAACTGTTCTAGTCTTTATGCCAGACGTCTTGATCTTGATTACTTATTATTTTTAAAGGCTATAAAGGGTGACATTCTTTGTGAATCTATCATAAACAATATCTACCTTCGGATTCCTTCTAAATGACTAAAATTAATATAGGGGAGAGTCGGGTAGTATCGGACATCGGGTAGTATCGGACAGTGAGTTTCTTTCATCTACCACCATATAATTAGTAGTACCTGAATGACATGGTTACGTTTCTCTATGCGACATCACAGAAACGTAACCATGTCAATCTGGTACTATCATCGTGTGGTAGATGAAAGAAACTCACTGTCCGATATTACCCGATGTCCGATACTACCCGACTCTCCCCTATATATATACACCAGTAAGTCTGAATCTCTTTCACCGGTTGCCAGATGCATAAAATTTGCCAATTTGTATTGCATGAAATTGGATTCTTTTAATGTATAGTTTGGATATATATATATTTGTTGTTGTTTTAATATTGGATTCTAATTCAACTCTAACACATGTTTTGTTATTAGTCTATCGTTTTAATTGAGGTATTCTTCATTTTGACAGCTATCCTTGAACATCTATTTATGTACATTTATTGCAGTTATCATTATTTTTCATTATTATAATTATTTGTAATTTTTGTCATTATTTTTAATTATTGTCATCATTTGTATTTTCTGCCACTGTTTGTAATTTTTGTTATTATTTTTAATTATTGTCATTATTTGTAATTTTTGTCATTATTTTAATTATTGTCATTATTTGTAATTTTTGTCATAATTTTTAATTATTTTCATTATTTGTAATTTTTGTTATTATTTGTAATTTCTGTCGTTATTTGTATTTTCTATCACTGTTTGTAATTTTTGTTATTATTTTTAATTATTGTCATTATTTTTAATTATTGTCATTATTTGTAATTTTTCTCATTATTTGTAATTTTTGTCATTATTTGTAACTTTTGTCATTATTTGTAATTTCTGTCATTATTTTTAATTATTGTCATTATTTGTAATTCTTGCCATTATTTTTAATTATTGTCATTATTTGTAATTTTTGTCATTATTTGTCATTTCTGTCATTATTTGTATTTTCTGTCATTATTTGTATTTTCTGTCATTATTTGTAGTTTTTGGTCATTATTTTTAATTATTCTCATTATTTGTAATTTGCCATTATTTGTAATTTTTGGTCATTATTTTTAATTATTGTCATTATTTGTAATTTTTGTCATTATTTTTAATTAATGTCATTATTTGTAATTTTTGCCATTATTTTTAATTATTTTCATTATTTGTAATTTGTCATTATTTGTAGTTTTTGGTCATTATTTTTAACTTTTGTCATTATTTGTAATTTGTCATTATTTGTAATTTTTGGTCATTATTTGTAATTATTGTCATTATTTGTAATTTTTGTCATTATTTTTAATTAATGTCATTATTTGTAATTTTTGTCATTTGTGCTGAGCTGTTATTGGCCACTGGCTGTTGTATAGCATACTAAAATATTAGTAAATAAATAAATAAATTATACCAAAATAAGATATTATTGATATCTTCTTGTAAACATGCAGTGCCAATAATATAGGTTATTGTTTTATGTACCTACTCGTAATTTTAAATCATCAGCGAACTGAAATATGAAACAGTATTTTGTTAACGCAGAGAATATACTGAAGTGAAAAGCGCAGCTGCATCAATTTGCCATCTCTTAATTATGTGATTGTGCTGGAGTTGTTATTAATTAAATGTCTTGATATTTATAAGATCTAGTGATGCGTTGCTAACGCGTGCAGTTCGGGAACAAAATGCAAACTCATAATAAGCTGACTGGTATCTCGGGAGTGTTTGAGTTACTGGCCTTAATCTGGAATTGTTCTGTAAATTGCTTCATTTGCCCCTCGACGTAAATGCAGAAGAGCGACGTCTGGGGAAAGAGGCTCGGCGGGTTGAGTGATTAAAAGGGGGAGGAGGAGTCGACCGAGAAAATGGATTTGGAAAATGAATTACCTGATGTCTGCAGGAACGAATGACGGTAGAGACGCGAGAACGTCTGAAATTATGCGACGTATGCTGCTCATCCACTGAGCAGCCGAGATGGTAGTAGAGCGAGGAGAAAACAACCAGCCAATGAGATGAAAGAGATTTCAAGCCAAATGAATCCCCTCCTTCCTCCCTCGACTTCCCCCCATTTGCGTAGTTGCGACTTAATGAGTCGGAACCTGGCTCTTATAAAGACTATCACAGATAAGTGAACCTGATTGTAACCAATTGCTGGGTGTAATTAAAAGCTGGCTTTGAGTGCGACAAAGACGGCCATTAAGATAGGTGGCAGCACCCTACATTATTATTATTAGCAGTAGCAAAACCCTTTGACTTCTCCGAGTAACGTGAATAAATTTACCCGCGAAAATTGAATTCCTAATTTTCTTAGTTTTCAGCTACCGAATTACGTTTATAATTCACAAGAAGGAAAGATGAAACCCACGAGAACAGAAGAAATGATTTTGTTCAAGTCTCTGTAGTGACACATTTAATAGAATTTCTTATAGAAGTGATGGAGTTGCTTTTATTTCTACTTAAATATTTCAGCGTCAAGTGAAGAAAATAATACCACTATGCAGTGTTTTCAGATTTCGTTAATATAATATATGTTACCTTTCCTTTACAAACGATTAGGAAAAACACGGGAATTTTACTTAAAGTAAGTAAAGAGATAGGTTTGGAAGTAAATCCCGAAAAGACAAAGTAACTTATATGATTATGTCTCGTGACCAGAATATTGTACGAAGTGGAAATATAAAAATTGGAAATTTATGCTTTGAAGAGGTGGAAAAATTAAAATACCTGGGAGCAACAGTAACAAATATAAATTATACTCGGGAGGAAATTAAACACAGAATAAATATGGGAAATGCCTGTTATTATTCGGTTGAGAAGCTTTTATCATCCAGTCTGCTGTCAAAAAATCTGAAAGTCAGAATTTATAAAACAGTTATATTACCGGTTGTTCTTTATGGTTGTGAAACTTGGACTCTCACTTTGAGAGTTGAACATAGGTTAAGGGTGTTTGAGAATAAGGTTCTTAGGAAAATATCTGGGGCTAAAAGGGATGAAGTTACAGCAGAATGGAGAAAGTTACACAACGCAGGATTGCATGCATTGTATTCTTCACCTGACATAATTAGGAACATTAAATCCAGACGTTTGAGATGGACAGGTCATGTAGCACATATGGGCGAATCCAGAAATTCATATAGAGTGTTAGTTGGGAGGCCGGAGGGAAAAAGACCTTTAGGGAGGCCGAGACGTAGATAGGAAGATAATATTAAAATGGATTTGAGGGAGGTGGGATATGATGGTAGAAACTGGATTAATCTTACTCAGGATAGGGACAGATGGCGGGCTTATGTGAGGACGGCAATGAACCTCCTGGTTCTCTAAAAGCAGAAAATTAATATAGTGTACAATACGGTATAGTGATAACTAAATTATAATAAATTTTATTATTAATAAGAAACAAATAAATTGCTTTGAACAATTATTTTATCCAATAGCACTAAAAATGTCCAAAAATACTGACAGAGGACAAGTCGAAATGAACAAAATCCATCCATTGTTTTAAGAAAAAGAAATAGAGAAACAGACGAGACACCGAAAACCACGCTCTATGTACCAGAAATGCTGACGGCGTGTCTCTCTGTGAAACTCTAGAAACATTATTTATGATCATCTCTATACCCTCTCTTTATACTAAACAAAAGGGTAAATAAAAAAAGTCTTCTTTAGATGACCATTAAGCATAGAAAAACATTCATATTTAAAGGTGAAGGATCCTTCAAAGTGAATACAGTAATTTAGAATCAAGTAGCGGAACAGATGAACGATTTGAGTTACCTTGGATACCACCGATCATCCGATAGATTTGATATTGAGATAAAATTACAACATGGGTTCCAATAAAAAAAGTATGAGAAAAGAATAAAAAAATGAGCGTGTTGCCTCTATGCACCACGTAAGTGAAACTTATTTAGCTGTAAATGTGTAATAGACCCTAATCTCTTTAAATGTTCGTGTAGTGAGAGGTGATTAATTAGCGTTAAATTTAACGCGACAATTGGTTTTTGACAGCTAAAATAAGCCATGAATAATGAAAGAAACGAAACAAAATTGAATTTAAATAATTGATTAAATGGCGATCTTACTCGTGTTAATTATGTAACATACAATAACATAAATACAGACATGGAAATCCTACACATACAACCCAAAAACCTAAAACTCAACGCACTAGAACAATATGAAATATACAGACACACTAAAACACACCCCAATCAAATTCTCAACACACAGATCAATTTCAGAACACACACACTATTTGACACAACTCTTCATCACACGAACGCACCCACACAACAGGCAGCGAAGTTGAGATAGCGCCGAGATCTAGTAGGCTCTGAGAATGGTGTCGAATAGCACCGAAACAGCTGTAAGCCGCATATGCTTACATAATTAACACGAGTAAGATCGCCATTTAATCAATTATTTATATTCAAGTGTTAAAAGTAGTGTACGAAAGATTCAACATGGAAAATTCAATTACTTTTCAAACATTTTATGAGTTGAATTAAAATCCTTTTTATTGTGAAGTATAATTTAATTGTAAATCACTGATCCCATTTGGATAACGAATTGCACTCGTTTATTGTTAGCGGTATAGAATCGAACATTCACTAATTGTTGGCACTTTGTAACTCTTTACTTACTTAATGAATTTGTTTATTTCTTTATTTTTATTCGTATATTTACATATTTAACTAATTAGTTATTTCTCATTCATAAAAACTTATAGACCTACGAATTTCACAGAAACCCTGTATTTACGTCACACGTTTACGCTCACTTTTGGGTGGTACTGTGATATTTAGATTTTTAAGGAATTTATTTTTATTCATGAAGATTGTGAATACGATTGAGTAAAAAATTTAACGAAATTTATGTTTTCTATTATTAATTATTTTCCATTCATTTATTGAATATATACCATATATATACCGTAATACCGTAAAATTACTCTTCAAGGAACGATCACTCACATAAATTGAGGGAAAGAAAACAGAAGACCGACACTGGAAAGTTTTCTTTTCTCAATCGTATAACAGACGGTAATATATTATGCACACTATTTAAAGGGTGTAATTGATGTTTTGTTATTTGAAGTGTTGTATCAGTGAAGAAATGTGTTGTGTCAGTGAAGTGCGTTTGTGTAAGTGAAGTTTTAGAGTTTACAGCGGTAGAGCAAAGTATTTGAACACTGAAATATTTTTGAAGTGTTAGTAAAATCAGGATAGTATCAGTGAAATGTGTCGTAGTTCCAGTGCAGTGAGTGATTTGACAGTGAAATGAGTGTAGTGCTGAAAGGTACTTGTACATGTACGAACATATCATACTCGTGGGTTTTAATTCGAACTTAGGGTTAAGATACAAATTAGATTTATTTTAAATATTATTTTAAGTGATCGTGCTTCATTTAATTTACGTTGCTCCTTGTTTATATTATTACACTATAGTATTATTATTTATTATTTTTAGTATTAATCATTATTATTAGTATTATTATTATTATTAATTTATTATTAATTGTATTTATTATTAATTGTGTTTGTTATTAATTGTCATTATTGAGTGTAATTAGTTACCACTGCCACCGGGTATTTACCCATGTTCAGTGTGAATAAATACATATATACATGCATAGCGGAAGGGATAAGATGACGAATCAGCTGACGGCGGGAAGAGTAGGTCATAGAAAACAGATCAAGAAGGTGGTAAAGGAGAAACAAGCAAGACGTCCGGAGCCGACAAAGAGGGGAAGTAAAGAAGATTTGGGTAGTCCATCTACTTGTGAGGGAAAGGAAGGAAATAAGGAACCGCAGAACTACAGTCTACGAAGTTGGTGCTTAAGGGGAGTGATAAAAGAGTGGCAAAAGACATAGAAACAATAAAATGAGTGTTCAAGGATTAATAGGAGGGAAAATGTATGAATGAATAAGTGAATTAGTGTCCAGAGAAATAATAGATGATAAAGGAGGTGACTAGAGGAAATTAGAAGTGTTTGTTAATAGTAATTGGTAGTGAAATGTTACTAATATTGGAGTGCCGACTAAGTTAGCGTACAATCAGAGAAATTGAAATATTACGAAGAGAGCAAGTATTTCAATGTAAGTTTACAAATGAAGATTGAGTTGACTTACAAAATAGTGCCAAACGGAAAATTTATCGGGGTGAAAGTGAACAAATAAACATGTGATTCAGTATCTAATGGAGAAATAGGGGATAAGAGTAATGACAGAAATGAGGAGAGGTAGAAGTGATTGTAAATTAGAGATGAAAGTGAATGAGTAGGATTAAATAGTGTTAGTAAAAGTCAGTTCAAAATTATGGAAATTTTAGACGACAGAAAGTACTTCAACATACGTAAACAACAAAAGTGGTGAGGTATTCATTAGTAAGAAGAGAAAATTTCAAGGTGAGAGGTTAGAAAGTAAATTGAGGGTATGCATTATAGTAGTAGGGGTAACAAAGGTAAAATAAGATGACTGCACACGATGAAAGTTTGTATGTGTTATTGTAATTAGAAGGCGATGGGGAGGAGGAATACAGAGATGTGGTGGCGACCCATTACCAAATAAGAGTTGTGTAAAATAAATACATCAATATATACATGCATACATACATACATATATCTGTAGGCCTACAAATATTTACAATTCAATGAACAAAATAAACGATAAAAATTAACATGGGAATCACAGGTTCCCTGAAATTGCATGACATGTTGAAGCTCTCGGTTGATTGTTATTGTGGTATTTAGATTTCTAAAGAAAGGAAATGAAATAAGTAATGTAAGTTAATGTAATTAGCAACACGAAAAAAAACTGAATTGTTACGAAGTTTGTAAAAGATTTCATGAGAAATTACTTGCAACTTTGCTTACATTCATTTTTAATTCTGACTTTAGTTTTTCTTGTGCTTTGTGAGCAATAATAATTTAATGTGCCTTGTCAAACTGTTTTATGTAAAGTTTCGTGAACTGTTAAGATTAGCGCTATGATTTACTACGTAATTGAAGAAGTGGACGGTACTGTTTCATTTTCTGAACGGACCTGTAGGCCTGTATCAGAATGGCAGTTAATGTAGTAGACATTGGCAGTGACTTTAGCTGCCAAGGGGTCAAAGTTGAACATTTATTGTCACCGTGGAGCGAGAAGAGGACAATTAAACCGCAGGCCGCTGTTCCCAAAGTTCTGGACACTTAACGAGGACAGCGGATAGTACGCTGCAATAAACCCCCCACATATCCAATATGTACAAGGTACCTCCATGTACTGTACCAATTAAAAACCTCCGAGGGCCGTCCTGTTCTCAACTCCTAGCTCTCATGGGCTCCGGTCAAGTTCCGAGCGAACCAAACGACACACCTCCCCTCTCCTTCCTGCGCCCCCGACTGTCGGGACATCACGTCTTACTTTATTGCATCTACGAGGCGCATACAGAAAGTAAGTTTCCCGATTTTTTCCCCTTGAAAGTAAACGTAATTAGCCGTGTCAATTGCGCATGCGTAACCGATCTATGACGTATCAATCATATGCCAGCCGGACAGGTCCCACCTGATGCCAGTAGCGTGGCAGCAGTGGTCCGAATGGAAGCTCTTATTCCTTCTCCCGCCGCCTGCGAGGTTCGGTCGGTGATAAAGTTCTTTAATGCACAAACCATTGCGCCAATTGAAATTCATCGGCAGCTCTGTCAGATCTATGGGCCGAACATCTCTCTCTCTCTCCCCCTCTCCCTCTCTCCCTATCTCACTCTCTCTCTCCCTCTCTCTCCCCTCCCCCCTCTCTCTCAAGAAATTCCTGTCCTCCGGTGAGCGTTTTGGCAACGACGAAGAGCTGAAGACGTCAGTCACACGCTGATTCCATTCACAGGTGGCAGAGTTCTACGACAGAGGGATACAAAAGTTGATCCCACGATACGACAAGTGTCTCAATTCTGATGGTTGCTATATTGAAAAATAGCTGAAACTTTGCTGTACCTGTTGCCAATAAATGTTTTCTTGAAAGTGTGTTCTTTTTTTTTTAATAGGGGAACTTACTTTCTGGATGCGCCTCGTACATCACTCTGTTAACTCGTGGCGGTTTCGTGGTGGTACCACTTTCTTGAAGACGCCTTTTTCGTTAGCATTTATGAGCAAGCTCCGGATATGGATATTTAGGTTTTAAAAAAATTAAATTAGAGTTTTCAACTCATGTTTTAAGATTTTTTTGGAATTCCAAATCTATTTAGGAATACAATATATAGGTTTTTACGGGAACACGAGCAGGGCTACCCTCGAACCCAAGCAATAAACATGAAAAAAAAATCAATATCTAATTATGAAATAATAATGTTAAATTGTAAAGTAAACCAGAATAACCAAGGATAGCATATCTAGGTTACTGAAACGTTTCGGAGTAGGTATATGGATGTAATGATTAATAATAAAATATGGTGTGGGGTCAAAAAGACCCCAGGTAAGTGTGGAGGGTTAATGACTTGTTCTTATAATAGTGAAAGACAGACTGTATTATACGGGACTCACCTCACCGGCCCTATGAAGAATTCAAAAGGAATGCGTCAACTATTACTCACTCCAAAGCTACTTGAAACCACGTCCCTATTCGTTAGCTTCTGAGCTGGTAACGTCTACGGTACAAGCTTCATAAAAACATTAACGAATAACTATCCTACATGTATTAACTCCAGCGGTAGTTGAATGGTCATATCTTTATCCTGTCAACACCTCTTACATTGCCATTACGTCCCCAATTCCAGCTTCTCCTGTGATGTTCTCCTCCGGCCAGGCTATATTGCCCTTGCAAAACCTGTTCCCTGGTGAACGCTCTGTAGTATTCGAAATGCCGTCTATCTGTCTATCAGTCTATAAACGCACACAAATTTTGACTGGGTATATTTTTATTGGGTTATTTTACGACGCTGTATCAACATCTAGGTTATTTAGTGCCTGAATGAAATGAAGGTGATAATGCCGGTGAAATGAGTGCGGGGTCCAGCATCGAAAGTTACCCAGCATTTGCTCGTATTAGGTTGAGGGAAAACCCCGGAAAAAACCTCAACCAGGTAACTTTCCCCAACCGGGATTCGAACCTGGGCAATAATAATAATACTTTATTGCCAGAACAAAGATACATATTTCTTTTTTATATAAAACACTCTAGCAACTCCAGAAAGAGTAACTTACATACTCGTGCTCAGGGGACATTCCACATAGCTAATGTTAAGACATTATTAAATAATAGTGAAAAGTAAAAAAAAAAAAAAAAATGATAATAATAAAATAAAATAAAAAAAGAAGAAAAACACAGATATTACAATAATTGAACTTTAAATTTTCTCTCTAATGAGCAATTTAAAAATTTATATTTTGAAATAACGAGCATTAGCAAATTGTATGTTTTGAGAATTGAGCTATTATCATGTTATAAAGCCTTGGACCGAAGTCGCTACTGTGATTATAAGCTACAGTTGTGGTAGATTTGGGAATAGCTCGTTTATAAAACGCGTGTAAATTCCTTACTAATAATCACTACACACGTCGTGTATAACAGTATAACTGTTACACAGCTACGTCATAGTTTGGTCATTACTTCATTACGAAAGATAATAGAATAACTGAGGTTCTCTATTGCATTCGATAGTGAGCGCTAGTGTGCCGCGCTAAGTATCGATAGTACAACTGGACCTGGTCGATTACCACGCTACATTTTGGTCAAAGAGTACAGCTACAGCAATATTATTCTAATTATTGTGTGCTCTTTGGTTTGTTCTTCTGTGGTTACAAGGCAACCATCATCATAAAAGGCAATCTATACGAACATCTGGTAGAGGGGCGGCCATTTTTCTATCTCTTATATACAACGCTTAAGCAAGGGGTTTAATGTATATAACTGCTGCAAAGCAATTCCCTTGTATAGTTACAGGCTGTTTATACATTCATCGTTTATGCATGGTTTATTATTAAAGTTTTCTATCCCAACTTTGCATAAGTTTCGTATAAAAACTATACACGGTTTATTAGTAAGACCGTTAGTCGAGACTGCAAATAGTTTACACATAGAACTCTCTAATAATTAGATTTACTTCGGGTCTGAAAGTAGTAGCCTATATTCACTTGAAAACAGTGTGATAGCATTCATTGTATTGTCACGTATCACATTAACATTATTAAGGTTCGTCAGTCAATCTCTGTCCAGGACAACAGACTCGATTAAATTATCGCCAATTATTCCTGCTCATATATTAATACTAAATTGTAGTTACTGTCTTGATTCAACACAACTCAGTTCATCTCTCGATATTATCGAACGCTGTGAACAGTTGAATAGAGCCATAGACAATAGGTCAACTGATTGGAAACAAAAGCAACTGAAACTTGCAATTGGAGTGATTTCGAGTAATACTATAGTGGGTATATTCTTATTAATTTTAGGTTCTGGGTGTACCCAGAAGTAGCTCCTGTATGTTTTGAAACACAATTAAAATGGATTTTATATCGTTCTACGTCTTCGACTCCTTTTAGATACTCCGATACATCATTTGACTTTATTTCTTTTTCAATTGAAGGGTTCAGAGCTCTGAACCCTTCAATTACAGTCTGATCAGTATGTTTTCTCTGTTTTTAATAAGTATATGGCTCTTAGCCCACTATGGCTCTGAACCCTTCAATTACAGTCTGATCCGTTTGGGTATGGATAATATTAATTTATCATAAAGTTATTATGATAGTAGGAAAAATTTATTGCTGGTTACATTATGATTAAAAGATGGGAGTTTCCATATCAATCAACAATGCATAATCTCAAAGGACAAATGAAATCGTAAAATGGCTACTACAAATCAACAGCGGGCACAATGTGTTCTTTGGTATATGCTAAATTTGAGAGTATTAAAAGAGTTCAAAGGGAATTTCGACGTGAGTATGGTGTGCGAAATGTACCTAAATACGATTCCGTAATGTTGTGATATCGAACATTTGTAGAAACAGGTTCTGTATTAAAAAGAAAGAAACATGCAGGAGATCGCAGGCGAAACCCAGTATGAGAAGAAGCTATCTTTTGGCTTGGCCCCCAAACTCCCCATATCTAACTCTTCCTGACTTCTTCGTGTGGGGTTTTGTTAAAGACATTGTCTATTCACAGAAACCCAGAAACATTGATGATCTGAGAGTAAAAATTACTCAAGCTTTTCAACAAATCACCCTTCCTATGTTACAACGGACATGGGCTGAATTGCATCACCGTTACGAGTTGTGCAGGGTGCGCAATGGGGGTCATGTTGAGCTCTGAGGAATCTCCCATCTTTCAGTGTTGTATGCAAAAAGTTTCAACAAATAAAGTTCGGTAGTAAATGTTTTACGGTGTTATTTTATCCGTACCCAAACGGATCACCCTGTATTTCTCTCTAATCTCTTCCCGTTAGCTTCTCCCCTATGGTGACGTCATCAACATTGGTTTCGATTGTTAGTTCTCATTATCTATTTGCAACTAGCACGGTGTGCTCTACTAGCTTCGTCGCTTCCATCATAAAGGTCGTCTTAGTTGTTCTCAATCTTCATCCTACAAAGCGTTGCTTTTATTTCTCATAATCTCTCATCACCACCTTTATCTTCTTTCCTTTCTTTCTCCCTTCCTTCACAGTGAGTATCTGAGAGTCGACTAGACTAGACGGCATTTCGGAAGGCGGTTAGCTTCTATATGCGCCGTAGCATTTCTGGTATGTGACGTCACAAGCTTGTACAGTAGAACCAATCAGAATCAGTCTATAACAAGCACTTCCCGAGTTCGTTTGTTCACGTGCGAGTGTTTCAATACATTAAATAAGTAAAACTAACATTTACTGTGTGTATGTAAGGTAAATAAATGGAAGAAGAGACTGTAAAAAGACAAGTATTACACAAGCAGGCGCGGAAAATTGTGTTTAAGGTGTACAATTATTTTAAAAACGTTAACGAGCAGAACGCTGCCGGCCATCTTGATGCTGGCAGCAACGTTGCCAACATGCAAGAAACGACTGCAGAAGCATGTGGTGTGGGGTTGAGAACCGTGCAAAGAATATTGTTAGTGAAGGAAAGATTGTTTGTTTGGTGTCATGCTTACAGTAATCAACGGCTAAGGTCATTATTGTCTTTTGATAATTTAAATTCTCTCCTGCGCTATTTGTATTGCACGTGCTCGTGAAGTACGATGTGGCAATGTTGTACGCTGCCTTGCTCTCTCTATCTGTCTCTCTCGACGCAAACACTAGCAGACAACCGCCTTCCGAATTACCGTCGACTTTAGCATTTCGAGTGGTTATTTACTCCTATTAAGACAAGGGATCTCAACCGTTTTGAAGATTGCGAGCACCACCCACTTGTAAACACTTAGGTCCGGTTTTATAAATACGGTTAATCTAAAGATTATGTTAAACCTAAGTTAAACCTAACCATGAGTTTAACTCAACGTGCCGTTTTACAGAGTCTCGGTTAATTTAAACCGTAGTGGAATACGATTGGTATTACTGCTAGGAAAGAAAAGAAGAACATCGCAACTGTTTAATTATATTACATATAAAACAAAATATGGAATAATTTCAATGATCCTTGACTTTTCACAGTAACATGAAGCTCTAAAATGCAAGTTTATCAAAACTTGCAATTTTGATTTGTTTCGCTTTAAACTGGTCCGTCAATATGCTGTTCTGAGAATACTAATTTGCAAGTCGTTATTTCGTATAAAATATGTCTTGGGATCGCGTTTATTACACATTTTTTTTATGATTGCTACATCTTTCAGAATACTGAATGCCTTCTCAAAAATGGAAATAACATAGATCATCTCATATGCTCTTGATAAATATATTCATTTTAGGATATATGTTTATCAGACTCCATTTTATTCTTTTGATAAATACTTATTTACTTAGGCCTACTGGCTTTTAAGGAACCCGGAGGTTCTTTGCCGTCCTCACATAAGCCCGCCATTGGTCCCTATCCTGAGCAAGATTAATCCAGTCTCTACCATCATATCCCACCTCCTTCAAATCCATTTTAATATTATCCTCCCATCTACGTCACGGTCTCCCCAAAGGTCTTTTCTCCTCCGGCCTCCCAACTAACACTCTATATGCATTTCTGGATTCGCCCATACGTGCTACATGCCCTGCCCATCTCAAAAGTCTGGATTTTATGTTCCTAATTATGTCAGGTGAAGGATACAATGCGTGCAGCTCTGCGTTGTGTAACTTTCTCCTTTCTCCTGTAACTTCATCCCTCTTAGCCCCAGATATTTTCATAAGAACCTTATTCTCAAACACCCTTAATCTCTGTTCCTCTCTCAAAGTGAGAGTCCAAGTTTCACAGTCATACAGAACAACCGGTAATATAACTGTTTTATAAATTCTAACTTTCAGATTTTTTGACAGCAGACTAGATGACAAAAGCTTCTCAACCGAATAATAACACGCATTTCCCATATTTATTCTGTGTTTAATTTCCTCCCGAGTGTCATCATATTTGTTACTGTTGCTCCAAGATATTTGAATTTTTCCACCTCTTCGAAGCATAAATCTCCAACTTTTATAGTTCCATTTTGTACAATATTCTGGTCACGAGACATAATCATATTACTTACAGCTCGACCAAGTTAAGTCTGCGAGCCGAGAGGGGAAGTTGGAGGCAGTTCTGTAGTGAAAGGAGGCGGTAAAGAGAGGAGACCAGTACAGTCTCATATGACACCAAAGTTTTCCTACTGCGATTCAGTTCATAGAGCGGTAACAATTTAATATGCTTTGAAATAGACTGTACTTCTACTTCTGCTTGACAGTTTGGCGTTCTGATTGGAAAGCTTGGAGAAAGTTGCATGAGGGGGGAGGCTGGGAGACAGCGTAGTGTATTTTAAACTTATGTGCACACATTTAAATCTGAGCGTGAAGTGACTTATGCGGCAAGTGTGTTTTGCCTCTACATTCCATCCCGATATCCCCACTCGCAGACTTGACTTGGACAAGCTGTAGTTCTTTTCGGGATTTACTTCGAACCCTATCGCTTTACTTGCTTCAAGTAGAATTTCCGCGTTTTCTCTAATAGTTTGTGGATTTTCTCTTAACATATTCAAGTCATCCGCATAGACAAGAAGCTGATGTAACCCGTTTAATTCCAAACCCCCTGTGTTATCCTGAGATAAATACTGCCACCTCTGAAAATAATAACATATTTTTAACATCCTGTATAAATTGAACTGACATATTTACGTTGCATACCACATAAAATTTTAATCACACTTGCATGCATATTTCAATGGTTTTTCACTGTAATTCACAACTGATTCAGTTACAGGAGAATATAGTGGATGGGACAGACTCGATGTCGCCGACTGCAGACATCGGAGCCGATGTACTCGACCTAGTCGAGGGCACCCAGTCTCCTTTCCCAGAGGAAATGGCAAGGAAACAGAATGAGGGGGGTTGGGAAAGGGGCGCCTTCTCTTTCTCATAAATTTACAACAACCACTGTTACAGTATAGACTAAAACTAAAAAGAGTTTTTCTAATGTTCCTGAATCTACTCTCTCCCAAGGAGAGACGCAAGCTACTGGTCCATGGAAGAAGAGGAGGGAGAGAGGTTGGAGGTTGAGGGGAGGTGGGGGGGGGAGGGTGGCGTTGCGAAAGGCCGCCGCTGCTGCCGGTAATCGGAGGAACAATAAAGAGGCAATTTAGATCTGACGCTTTACTATTGCACTAGCTAGAAGCTTTCCTCAACACAAGAGAATGCTAATTAAGTCTTCAATTAGCACAGCTCAGCTTTTGTGTGAGTGCGCAGCCTATGTATGTGTGTAGCAGCAGTTGCAAGCTTACGGCAGCAGAGAGCAGCACTGGCGCTGCTGGAGATTAGCGAAACAAACGCTATGCGCCCGGGTTGCCTTTTGTTTCAAAGGCGGCCCAGAGATTTCCTCCAAGTCGACGACAAACAGGCAAGGGATGAGTGGCCTAAAACACGACCAATTAGGACTTTATAACCTGTAAATATCTTCTTCTCCTCAAAGACTGCTTACAGGTGCCTTACAATATGTTGCTTCGGTTCTGGAATTCACATGGAATACTTCTCTGTGAATCAAGTAAGGAAATATTCAGCTAGAAATTTGGCACACCAGGATATGATTTGCGGCAGAGAAGTACAGGGTAACCTGCTTTTATAAAAATCTGAATGGGGGGATGTATGGTCCTTGTCTGTTCTACGCTATCTCGGTTATTTAACAAAGTTGTACCAACTGCTAATATTTTCGCCATCGATGGAATTAAGAACAGTGAGATGATATTTATCGAAAGTAAAAATTATTCTTTACAAAACATTAGTGAGACCAGTTTTGACATATGCGGCAGAAACGTGGTCAATCTCCAAAATCGATAAAAAAAAAGAGATTGGAGATTTTCGAAAGAAAGATTCTGCGAAGAATCTATAGTCCAACATTTGGGGAAGGTCTCCGGAGGAGGAAATGCAATTATGAGTTGTATAGACTTTTAGGAGAGCCAAATAAGGTAGGTGTCCGTGATATGGCCATGCTAAGGTTTGAGAATTTTTCTAGCCGCCATTTTGAAAAAAAAATGTAAACCACTTGTTTCTTACTCGTTCTCAGTCTAATGGACTTTCTTAAAACAATTTCCTTGCCCCATAAAAATAGCTTTAATTGTCCAAAAAGTCCCAAATTCCAAAAGTCTACCTAGTGGCCGTATCAGGAACATGTGCACATGATATGGCCACCCTTGTTCCATGTTCTACAAATCGTGATTGTTTTCAGTTTTATACCGCAGTTGTGTTAAAATTAAATCATTTTGGTGTAAAATGAATAAACATGACACTTAATAATCTTTTTTATAATTCAAAAGTGTAGTCAAAACAGGTTTTCCCATAAAAAAATACGTTGTTTTTCTTAAAATATAACATTTTTGCGTAATCCCAGCTATAAGGCATGTAAATTTGTCAGGAGAAAAAATTAATAAAGTGAAATGAATTTGATATAGCCATGGTGCATTTAATATGGCCATATCAGGAGCAGGTAAGCTTTCACGAAAATCGTTTGATTATGAACAACTCGTAAAAGATACGCCATCAACGACGACACCAATCAACAGAACATTAAAAACTGAATGGAGTACTATGGTTTTCATGAAACAAGTCTTTGAAAACATGCATAAAACAAAGGAGACTTACCAGAGTAAAATAAGAAGAGGTCACATGAAAACCGCAAACAGGCAACTGACGCCATATTGCTCAACCTGACTGGATGGAAAACGATCAAGTGACATACCAGGATGCCCTTTCAATGGATGCTGCTGCAATTTAGCGGATTTCTTGGTTAACTAACTCACAATAGGGGGGTGGGCATATCAGGAACATGGCCATAACAGGAGCACCCACCTTATAATCAACACAGTTAAAACAAGCCGATTGAGGTGGGCAGGACATGTAATACGCATGGACCCAAGTGAACCTTGCAAAAAAATTGTAATAACAAATCCGGGAGGTCAGAGAAGACGAGGTCGACCGCACTTGCGGTGGATTGATGGAGTGGAAGAGGATGCCAGAAAGTTGGGGTGCATGAATTGGAAGGCTGCTACACAAGATAGAGAGATGGCGACAATTACTAAGGGAGGCCCAGGCCCACCAAGGGCTGTAGCGCCAATGATGATGATGATGATGATGATGATGATGATGATGATGATGATGATGATGAGTTGATATTTATCAAATTATTCCGAGAATTCACCATGGTATTATCTGGCATTTATCGTATTATTTGGTAAAATCTCCGGAAAACTCAACAAGACAATCAGCCCAAGTGTCCACATCTGTGGAGTAACGGTCAGCGCGTCTGGCCGCGAAACCAGGTGGCCCGGGTTTGAATCCCGGTCGGGGCAAGTTACCTGGTTGAGGTTTTTCAGGGTTTTCACTCAACCCAATACGAGCAAATGCTGGGTAGCTTTCGGTGCTGGACCCCGGACTCATTTCACCGGCATTATCACCTTCATTTCATTCAGACGCTAAATAACCTAGATGTTGATACAGCGTCGTAAAATAACCTAATAAAAATTAAAAAAATCAGCCCAAATGAGATTCGAACCCACGCTTTAATGCAACTTCGAAACTAGCGGCAGTTATGCATCATGTCAACCACATTACAAAGGAGTCCTTCTGCTCGCAAATATCTGTTGTCAGTTCAAAATTTTAAAATAAAATAGTGTACATATCTCCCCTGGGTCGAGCGTGGGGAAGTAGTGTTACTTAATATGGAAAGGTAACACAGGCTGAAGAGTCGTCAAGTTTAGAGAATTAGTATACAGCTGACTTCTATTCTGTGAAGTTCCGTTCAGGTCGTAGCAATTCAGTGGCCTACACATAAGAACAACGCATATTCATTTATGGTAAGTATATTACAAAAAAAATCGTGAAAAAGGTTATGATGATAATGATGACGTTGCGGACGGGATGTTCGAATGTTTTATCCACACTTGAATGCATGTCCATCTAAAGTCATATCTTAAGTCAGAGAGGCGGTCTTTTTTCATATTGATATTACATGTGTACTCGTATGTGACAACCATGTGGGATCCAAGAACGGGGAAGAGAACAGCGGGAAGACCGAGGGCCCGATGGAGCGACTTCTTCAGGAGGGAAGATGGTAGACAGTGGACAAGAATGGGGACATGCAGGACAACATGGCAGGTACCCGGAAGAAGATGGACAGACTCTAAGTGACGGGAAGTGTACTGACATCAAATATCTAACTATTATCAGTGCATAACCTCTAGTGAATGAAAATGGACAACACAAGAGACTGTAAATTCACGATCGTTAAGCATGAGGGTAATAACTTTTTAACCAGTACAATAGACTCGTCTGGAATAGCACCCCAGGCGAGTAGAAGGAGAGCTCACCCTGCTTGTTGCAGGAGGCCCTTGCCCTAATGGGCTGTAGTGAGCTTATTTATGTACTTATTTACTTATTTATTTATTTATTTATTTATTTACTTGTCTATTTATTTATTTATTTATTTTACTCGTAATTTCATTTCGATCAAGTAAATTAATGTTGGTTCAATATATAATGTCCCAACAAGAACGCCGGGTTTAATAATGTCTTGTTATTGTTGGGTTGGCGGCACTGCTATCTGCTTTGTTTCTGTTCTTCTTGCATTTATTCACATTATTAAATCCGACGTACTTGTTGGGACATTCTACGGTTTATTATCAGTCTAAACAACTTATCGAAGTTAACATTTAACGATAAAAACAAATTATTAACATTTACATTTAAATTATAAATAACATTATTTGTTCTTTCAATAAGTGATAATGATTCATTGTGAACGTTTTCGCTATCGAGTGTTATGGGATCATCAGACGGTAGTAACAATAATACTGTTATTATATTGTTACTATTGTTATTATGATGCCATAATATCTAAATTTAACCTCTTCAGTTCTGTTGTAGAGTATAGCCTACTATACGTAATTTTGTTTTAATTTTTTTGCAGTGTCTTGGATACTTTTGAAAACTTTGAAAAATTAAATTTGATAGAAATGAAGAGTATCACTTTTGCAACATTTCTATGCCAGAATATTATAAATTAGAATTTAAAATTTGGGGGCACCGAGAGTCAAAATTGCTTCAAAATATTCTGTGAAGACTTGATTATGTAACCATTTTTTTTTTCAACTTTTAAAATATATAAATTCGGGACTGAATCGGATATGTTGTGTATGAACACATTAAAGTTGATACAGGCCTACATTCGAATACAATAACTTAAAATGTTACAATTATATATAGTAAAACACAGGTAGGGCCTACTGTAGATTTTTACATAAGTTTAGACTCTATAGGCCTAATTGTTAAAAGTATTCGTATATTATGTGGTGATATTGCATAATATAAAGTAGTGCAATGAAATTCAAACCTACATACTCGCATGTATGAACAAATTAATATAATTTGCAACATATTGATTTACATTGACTATTACACTTTTATTACGTCATACAACTTTTGACCAATAAAACGGTACGAAAGGACGTCTTTCAACCAATCATGGCTGCTTATCGCACAATTTTATCGCGTCCCTAGTATTTGTTTAATTTTATCGCTTCCCTAGCATTTGTTTATTTTTATCACTACCCTAGCATTTGTTTCTTTTTTTGCCGACATGTCAAAATACACTGGTCTGGACGTCAAAAAAAAAATTACAAACCACTCCAATCGATGCACAGCAGTTTCAAATATGACTCTCATTGGCATTCAAGAACAAGAATTAATAAAGATCACTGGTCATAGCTATGCATCTTCCCTGAAACGCTATTTACAAATAAATGAAGAGCACCGTTCGGAAATCCTGAATAAGTTGAGGAATACACCATGTACATCAACGAGTTCCACTTCTTTTACGCACACGTCCAATATAACATCAACTGAACCACCAACCACTAAAACATTCAAATTTGAAAATTGTACTTTCAATAACTGTTCCTTTTAAAATTATTCATGTTTATTTTTTATTTCATCAACCTTTAAACTTTTCCTGTTTATTTCATCATCCCTAATTAAAACTTTTCTAACATTTGTTCATATTATTTAGGTTATGTTATAGCTTCTGCTATATGATATTGTGGATAGTCAAGTATCAGAGATTGTTTAGTACTAAGATTTATCGAAAATCATCTGTCAAGTGACGTTGATTACTGGGATACAGATAATTGAAATGGAATGCAACTTTTTAATAAAAATGAAACTGAATCAACAAAGCCTTCTTGACTATTAATCGTCCACAGAGTTCAATGAAGATTCCGTAGTTGGCACAACTGATAACAAGAAAACAACTAATCATACCACACTACCGCCATCTAGCGTAACATTTGTAAGTCCACATCTGTGGAGTAACGGTCAGCGCGTCTGGCCGCGAAACCAGGTGGCCCGGGTTCGATTTCCGGTCGGGGCAAGTTACCTGGTTGAGGTTTTTTCCGGGGTTTTCCTTCAATCCAATATGAGCAAATGCTGGGTAACTTTCGGTGCTGGACCCCGGACTCATTTCACCAGCATTATCACCATCTCATTCAGACGCTAGATAACCTAAGATGTTGATAAAGCGTCGTAAAATAACCTAGTAAAAAAATATTTGTAATTTTGAGATGACACAATAATACATTTGAAGGCAATTGTATTTTCCTAAGTTAATTAATATTTTATTGTATTGGAGTACTTTGTTACTTCTAATCGTGTAATAGTGAATTAAATCCCACTCGAATTTTGATTTTCTCTAGATAAATCAAAACCTCTAGTGAGATTACTGTTGATAAAATATAGTTAAACGTTCATTTGTTTTTATGTTATTCGTAGATTGTCTATTGTTTCGTAATCCTGTATTTCGTTATACATCATGCCCCGCTTAAACACCAATAAAATAAATGGTTATAACTCCAAATATATACGGCAAAGAGAAACATATCTAGTCAGGTTTAGTAGTGAGGATCTTGCAATTTATGTAACAATGGTTGCCATGGAGAAATAAATAAATAACAGCAAATCAATTCTGAAAAACTAGTCATGTGGACTGTTCAGCAGAAAGAAAGAAAGAAAGAAAGAAAGAAAGAAAGAAAGAAAGAAAGAAAGAAAGAAAGAAAGAAAGAAAGAAAGAATTTATCAAAACGGGAGACGAAATTGAAAAAAGAAGCAATAACTGTAAGATGATGCACAAACTGAGAGAATGAATTCTGGTACGAATTAGGTTGGAACAAGCTGCGAAGAAAAATTTAAATTACTTTGTTTCTCATGTGGGCGGTGTTCAACCAACTAGCACTGAGGAAATAATAGAGTTTATGAACGGTGAATTTTGACGCAATGCGTCGTGAAAAATGTCTAATTCATCTATAATTATTATTTTTCGAGCTGTAGGTTTCCATCTGAACAGACATACGAGCCAATGAAACGAACGATCAGCGTTCAGAACGATTAACGACTAACCCAGCAAAGGAAAGAGCGCCCAAGCTAATGAAACGGGCGGACAACAAAAGGATCGGTTAATGAGCACTAATGCGAGAGACAGAAATCATCTTGCACGGCTCACCAGCGAATTATTGGATATTCGGTTGACAGACTGCGAAATGAGCGCGCTCAGAGTCAAGCCCTTCGGAACCCGCAGGGGACAATCCAGAGAAACGTATTCAATTATTACCCCTCACATTCATTTTACAAGCAAAATACAGTGTCGTGATTACACTCTCAAAAGTGGACAACTGAAAAAAGCCTATGTACAAATATTACACTTTCTCATTTTGTTCTATACTTTTAAAGAACGGATATTAGGCCTACGTCCCTTCTTTAGCCAATAACCTGCAGGAGTTTCGGCATCGGCATCACAACTGCGGTGCAGGCGATAGATGGTGACTCGCTACGCACAGTGTGGGAGGAATTGAAATATCGGCTAGATATTGAAATTAATTGCTTCTTATTTAAGATAGATTGAATAATCAATACTTTCTGAATGCAACCCAAATGTTATATTTAACTAGTTTTAGTTAGTGCCGTGTGATCAGAAGAACTTGTAATCTATCAAACAAAATTTGTATGAAAGATTGCATGTCTATTAGCACTTACATTACTGTAGCATAAATACTTACAGAGGTAAAATAATCTGAAATCGAAAAAATATTTTTTTGGATACATCGGTGTATCTTTAGATGTCTACTGTAATATTTAATTTATTTGACATGCTATTCTTTAATATGTTTATTATTACTATTATTATTATTACTATTATTATTATTATTATTATTATTATTATTATTATTACAACCAAAAATGTATTTAAAAATAGGCTTAAGGATTTCACTAATAGACGGTAGTATATTATGCACACTATTTAAAGGGTATAATTGATGTTTTGTTATTTGAAGTGTAGTATCAGTGAAGTGTGTTGTGTCAGTGAAGTGTGTTTGTGTCAGTGGAGTTTTATAGTTTCTAGTGTAGTGCAAAGTATTTGAATAGTGAAATATTTTTGAAGTATTATTGAAATCAGGATAGTATCAGTGAAATGTGTCGTAGTACTAGTGCAGTAAGTGATTTGAGAGCGAAATGAGTGTAGTGCTGAAAGGTACTTGTGAATGTATGAACATATCATACTTGTGGGTTTTAGTTCGAACTTAGGGTTAAGATACAAATTATATTTACTTTAAATGTTATTTTAAATGATCATACTTCATTTAATAAGGATGCTCCTTGTTAATTTTATTAAACTATTTTATTATTTATTGCTATTATTATTGCATATAGAGTGTTAGTTGGGAGGCCGGAGGGAAAAAGACCTTTGGGGAGGCCGAGACGTAGGCCTAGATGGGAAGATAATATTAAAATGGATTTGAGGGAGGTTGGCTATGAGGATAGAGACTGGATTAATCTTGCTCAGGATAGGGACCAATGGCGGGCTTATGTGAGGGCGGCAATGAACCTCCGGGTTCCTTAAAAGCCAGTAAGTAAGTAAATAAGTATTGCTGTAATTATTATTATTATTATTATTATTATTATTACTATTATTATTATTATTATTATTATTAGTTAGTCTGCTGCCAAAAAATCTGAAAGTTAGAATTTA
This sequence comes from Periplaneta americana, assembly GCF_040183065.1. Lineage (NCBI taxonomy): Eukaryota > Metazoa > Arthropoda > Insecta > Blattodea > Blattidae > Periplaneta > Periplaneta americana. Next base: position 31,286,881 of record NC_091117.1, read on the forward strand.
TAAAACAGTTATATTACCGGTTGTTCTTTATGGTTGTGAAACTTGGACCCTCACTTTGAGAGATGAACAGAGGTTAAGGGTGTTTGAGAATAAGGTACTTAGGAAAATATTTGTGACTAAAAGGGAATAAGTTACAGGAAAATGGAGAAAGTTACACAACGCAAACTGCACGCAATGTATTCTTCACCTGAATAATTAGGAACATTAAATCCAAACGTTCGAGATGGGAAGGGCATGTAGCACGTATGGGCGAATCCAGAAATGTATATAGAGTGTTAGTTGGGAGATCGGAGGGAAACATCTTTGGGGAGCCGAAACGTAGGTGGCAGTATAATATTAAAATGGATTTGAGGGAGGTGGGATATGATGATAGAGACTGGATTAATGTTGCTCAGGATAGGGACCTGTGGCGAGCTTATGTGAGGGCGGCAATGAACCTCCGTTTTCTTTAAAAGCCGTATATATATATATATATATATATATATATATATATTATTGTTATTATTTTTCAGACTTTCGATAGTACCGTATAGTAGGTCACCGTAATACCCAGAGATGTCACATTTTGCCGCGTACGATATTTCGTCGAAGAGGTAGCAGACTTATCGAGGGAGATTTTAAGTTGATATATGAGAAGAGATGGTGAAGGGTTAATTAGGATTGGAAAGGAGACGGGTTGTGGCTCTTTAAATCGGTACTCTCTCGGGATGCACCTGGAGGAACCTGGAAAAACACGAAAAGCCCGAGTCAAGAGAGCTGGCCAGTGGGGTCGAATCCCGGACCTCCTGAATATAAGACGGGATGACATCGCTGGCCTCTAATAATTGTAAAAATAATAACAATATAAGAATAGTATTCTGGATTAAAATTATTATTATTATTATTATTATTATTATTATTATTATTATTATTATTATTATTATTATTATTATTATTTTCAGTCCCTCTTCGAAATACAATAACGAGATAAATGAAATACGATAAAGAAAGAAAAGTTTGATAAATGGGCACCCCTGTCGGTGAAACCCAAGTTGATCTACCCTGAAGCCAAGGGGAAAACATTAAAGACTCCCTCTGGTCCACAATTATATCAATACATTAATATCCTCCCCACACCGCGTCTCTTGGGATAGCTGCGTCCTCTCAGTATATAACAACCGCAAACTAATAAACCAATTACGAACCCTCTTTCCACCCTCCCTCCTTCCCTTCCATTCTCACCCCGGACCGCCTATCTGGTAGCTGAGCCGATAAATCCCTGCAGCTCGCCTTCGCCCCCTCCCCCTCCCTAGACCGCGATCCAATAAGTGGAACATGACGCAACGCACCGCGCGCTGCGCACCAGCATGGCGCCGTCGTGACGTCACCTCGCCTCCTCGAGGAAATGTCATTCATCTATCTTCATAAACTACTTTCATATTAATTTGAGCGGCATCTGAAAGTACGAGACGTTGCGGAGTCAGATTATCGCCACTTATAATTTTTAAGTGCTATATGGGTTCTTCCATAAATAACTAATCACTCGAAAAATTGACTAATTTTTACGACTTTTGGCTGTGTTCTACCTTTCCCGGTGCCGTACACTCGATTTGGTTACGCGTTTGCCCGCCAGAAGTCGATCTAATCACAGATGTGTCCACCAGAAAGTGCCATTTAAATTTCATGCTTGTTTGCATTGCTATAACAAATGAGCGGCTCCTGCCCATTATGCACGGAATGTTTGAACCTTGCTTGACAAAGAGTTTCCAATTGCTTGGCCGCCTCGATCTCCAGACTTAACTCTCTGGATTTATTTGTATGGAGATTTGTTAAGGATCGTACTCTCGAGAGTGCACAAGGAGATGATCCATCGCTTTCATTTGTGCATTCTTCGGAGCGGCAGACATGTTGAGAACAATGGCGTATGCTGAACCTGGAGTTTGGGTGTTCTGTTAAAAATATATAGTTGGTATCTCGCACAATTATTATAGGCCTAAGTGAAATATCGGGTCAACATTAACTGTCATTTTTAATATATAATTTTATTTAGTATTGTTTATATTTAATAACTAGGCGGCGGATGTTGATGACCTAAAAATCTACTCAAATGATCATTAAAATGCCCTTAAACTAATGGAAAAATGACGTAAAATTAAAAGAAAATGACATTTAAATATTATTCAAAGTACTCGCACCACAACTTCTTAAAAATTAATCACCTTGTTTCAGTGACTGCCCTGCAAATGCCGGAGAAAGGAGGCAACTAGAAATAACGTTATTCAAAATTGCATTATTTATGATCAAACAATAAGCATGGCCAGCAAAATAACCTGTTTGAAGTTTCACAACCCGCTAACCATTCTACATTTTCATATTGTGAATAGAAAAATGTCTAGTGTATTGTTCGCTTTTTGTTTTATATTTCTGCACTAAATGCGGAAGTGGCGGGGTAGGTCCATCCTTATTCACTATATGTAATTTCTCTTCTAGTAGGCGAGAAGAGAATGGCTTTTGCAAAAGATATTTTACAGTGTACATTTCCAAGTGCTATTATCATTAAATAAGTAATTTAAATTGTTCACCTGCGCTGGCACACAACTATGAACCCTAGTAAAACCTAAACATAGTGAATTCACTCACACAAACAGTAAACATCACTCACACAAACAGTAAACACACACGTCAAACACAATATTTTGTAACGCTACAGTTGACAAGTTGAGCTGCCTGTATACAGGACAACCTGCGAGCTTGAGAGAAGCGAGTATCCCCACCATGCCACCTTGCATGCGCAGAGCATTATAGCAGTAACTTTCAGCGGGGGATGTTCTTTTGTACGGACAGGACAACCAGACCAGACCTCATCCCACTTCGTCAGGCAGAGCGTACGTTATAAAACGAAAGCCGTTCTGGGGATGGTGTGCACATTCAACCAGCAGGCATTTAAAATATTTAAATGATAATAAATTAAAATTAGTCTTGAACTATATACGTCAACTTCCAATGAGATTACCACGCATTTAAATTGTGATAATTAAAATTATTATTGTCGCATTATATAAAACAACTTAAAATAAAAAATGAGATTACCGAATTTACAGGGTGTCCAGCGCACACCTTGAACACCCGCAATATACGCCCCTGGTTGAGAACTGTAAGCTTTAACTAGTGTAAGTACAAGTTTAGTGTAATTTATCGCAATCTGTAGTTTTTTTGACACTAACGCTAAGTTTTAAATTTCATAGCGATAGTTTAATTCACTACTACACAAAAAACGTGGAGACTTCTGGAGGGGCAAACATGTAAACAAATTGAGTATAGCTACGGCACCGGGTAAGGTTCTTACTAGCAAAGATGTACTTAATTACTGGCTTTTAAGGGACCCGGAGGTTCATTGCCGTCCTCACATAAGCCCACCATTGGTCTCTATCCTGAGCAAGATTAATCCAGTCTCTATCATCATATCCCACCTCCCTCAAATCCATTTTAATATTATCTTCCCATCTACGTCTCGGCCTCCCCAAAGGTCTTTTTCCCTCCGGCCTCCCAACTAACACTCTATATGCATTTCTGGATTCGCCCATACGTGCTACATGCCCTGCCCATCTCAAACGTCTGGATTTAATATTCCTAATTATGTCAGGTGAATGATGTACAACAGACAAAAATCTTTAAAATTAGTCAATTTTTCGAGTGATCAGTTACATATGAAAGACTCTGTATTACATATTATGATACTCGTAGTATAAATCTTTTAGATTATTATGCAACGAAAAAGACAACGGAAATCCGTTACGGAAGGTTTAAATGTGTGGTATAGCTCAATGGTATAATGCTTGTCTTCAAAATTCTTCAATATTCCGTCAAAGAATCGGCGAAAATGGGGGTGAGACAATGGCCAACAGGCTTGGAGTTTACATAAACACTTTCTCTCTACCCCAATTTCCTTGCTCAGGACCCGTTTTTGCATTTTTTTTTTTAATTTCTCCTCTTTCTTCTCCCATTTCCCCCCCCCCCTTGAATTTGACATTGACAAGACAGGAGTTGCGGACCGTGCAGTTAACATCTACCAAGGAGACTAGAATTGAGGATTTCAACACATGCACTTTATAAGCATAAACGGCCAAAAGGTATCTTACCTCTGATTGTGGTTCTGGCTTAGATGTGCATCTATTATACCAGGCAAAACATCTCACTTGACGATAAGCTTATATATCAGAGGAAGAACAATTGTTTGTATACAACTGAAGTCTGACAAGTGTAATATGTAACTAATCGGCGATGTATGCAATGGAGAGGGAGAAGAACTGACCACCCTACCCCATCTCCTGACTAGTTTCCTCATAAGTGGTGTCATGTTGGTATCATTTGTGAGGTTCGGACCTATCTTCGGACAGCTGACTAAACAACAACAACATACTAGCATGGGACAACAACATCCCTGAACACGATCAAATAGACGAACCGGCTGCTTAAATCTTAAATGCTGCTCCACCGCACTTTGCTCGACCTGTCCGAACGCATCTTAAAGAAAAAATTTAAACGAAGATGGATTAGTAGAGGATGACCATTGCAATGGCCAGCACGTTCACCGGATCTTACTTTTTGCAATTTTTGGCTGTGGGATATGATGAAAGACCTTGTATATGCAAGCAATCCACGTAATGTCAACGATCTGCGAGAGAGAATAATTGATGTAATTGCAGCAATTTCACAAAAAATGTTCATCCAGGCTCTGTATACCATATGGAAAAGGTTCCTTACATGTGTTGAACAAGATGAGCAAGTGAGAAATTTTGAAGTTAATATATATAAATCTGAATCACTACCTACATAAGTTTTTATATTATTTACTTTTTAAGAGACACACTGTGTTACAATGTAAATAATGACACTGTGCTGAAGACCATAGCGCACTTAAACTCAACCATAATTTTTATCGTCCCAGAAAACCTATTGTGAATGTATATTTTATGTCAAAGTGTTAAATCATCATAAGGATCGATTTGATGTTTTCCCGAGAATTCATTAGAATCACACAGTAAGCCAATAGGATTGTCGTCAATACGGCTACTGATCCTGTCCTTAGTTTTTCCGTAGTTTATTTGTTACGTTGATAATTGTTGGTTCAGTTATTAAGCTCGACTCTTAAGATTGTAATGAATAGCTACAAAAGACACAGCTTGTTGTATTTTATGATCAAGCGAATTAATAATTCCATTCGTCGGAGTACCTAGTACTAATGTTTAACCTGTGAATCATGATAAATCCATTTCTGACGTAGGCGAGATATCAAGATGATTATTTTCGCCATGTTACAGTAAGTAAATATATAATATTTCGAAGTATTTAAAGTATAATTAATAGCTAACTGTATTACAGTATTTATTCCAAGATACTCTAAAGTAAGAAAAATGTCATCTGAATGAAAATGTTTACTCATCATTTGGCCTACAATATAGGCCTAAATATAACACGAATATACTGTCGATAAACTGAATGTAGCGGTCAACGAATGATTATGTAAAGAAAGTTCACAACGTGCTCTGAAAATTAAGAATTATAAAAGGAACTAGAAACTTGCTCAGTCAGAATATGAAAAGCAGCAATGCCTACCTGAACTGTTGCTCCGAAACTTAAACCTGAAACAGCCAAGAGAGAGAGCAGAATTAGTATAGTGCTAGTGATATACGCCTTTCTATGACTCGCCTATGTGTTTGAAATACGATAAATTGATCGGACTGCATTTTCAACTAGGTAGTAGTGGTTGTGGGTTGGTTTTTCCATTAACAAATTGATGCTGCAGATTCTTGACTTTCTCAGTATTACAACCTGCACAACAAATTAAATTAAAACACTTTGGTCTATCGCATGTAACACTATTTGTTTTTAATATAAATAGAAGAGGCACTGAACTTTACCTTTACTAATAAAATAAAATAGACTTGTTGCTATTTTTCTTGGAAATTAAAACGAGATCTATAATTTATTAGCTATATTCCATCACTCTACACACCCTTGATTAGAACGCTATGGTACCGAGTTCAACCTTTCCTTACTGTATGCACACGCAGACAAGTAGAATATTTATGGAGAGAGAAATGAAGAGGTGGTGGATATAGTGCCCAAGCTTGGTATATTTGATAAGAATTATTTCTTAAAAGTATAAATATCACAATCACACCCAACAAAAAGCATGAAATTTCCACATGATTCAATGGATCCTATGAACCCCTTGTCACTTGTATTCTTTATTCTTTTTATGTAGGGAATATAGAATCCTTAAGGCAGCTACATTGGATTTTCAAAGTTATTTTCAAAAGTTTATTTTACTTATAGTTTTTCACCTGCACTAATTTTATGCATTTCAGCTCTTACTTAATTACAAAACATATTAAAAAAATTCTGAGTTGGCCTACAATAATATTAAATAATATTAAATTCTTCTTCTTCTTCTTCTTCCCTTCAAGTATTAGGCCAAATGGCGTGTTACGATCTCACAGTTGAATTTTCAATCCAGCGCTTCTTTGGACGACCGAGAGATCTCTTCCCGTTTGGACGATAGTGGAGCATGACTTTTGGGATTCTATCTCTATGCATGCGATGCAGATGATTTATCCAGTTGTTCTGATAATGTTTTACGTGATTAATTACAGTTTCTAGTTGTAATTCTTCCATTACCTCTTCATTGCATTTGTGATCCCATTTAAACTTAAAACTCGAAACACTCTGTATATATTACATAAATAATACTCATTCATTTCCAGGCTAATTTTCACTAACTTGTCAATCACGATCTCCTCCGCGCTCGCGTTCCGACGCCCGGTGCGGTTCTCTCTTTTCAGTTGTAGACGTCATCATGGTGTCACACTTTCCTTTGCTTGTCTTGTTTCCTATGCAGAAGTCAGTATTATTCCTTTATTTTCCCGCCTTATCCCACGGCCATACTTATTACTTAATACATCACATATATCTACTGTTCCTTCAGATTTGCATTTATTTTAACAAGAGGAAAATATATTACATTGCGGGCAATTCCCATTCGAACCTAACCGACTGTCAAGACGGTCAGACCATTCTTGTAGTATTTCAGCGTTTTGTACTAAACTGTGATGGTCCAAGGAAATGTTACAGTACATTTCGTCACCGGTCATGTCAAAATTGTCACTGGTTAATTTGGTCACATGTAGCTATACTGTCAACTGTTCTGTTGTGTTGTTCACATGTACCATTATTGTCACCGGTTGTGTTGGTGACATGTAGCGTTATTGTCACCTATTATGTTGGTCACATGTAGCATTATTTTCTGTTGGTCACATGTAGCATTACTGTCACTAATTAAGTTGATCACATGTAACATTACTGTCACCTGTTATATTGTCACATGTAGGATTAACGTTGGTCACATGTAGCATTATTTTCTGTTGGTCACATGTAGCAGGTTAGCGCGTCTGGCCGCGAAACCAGGTGGCCCGGGTTCGATTCCCGGTAGGGACAAGTTACCTGGTTGAGGTTTTTTCCGGGGTTATCCCTTAACCCAATATGAGCAAATGCTGGGTAACTTTCGGTGCTGGACCCTGGACTCATTTCACCTGCATTATCACCTTCATCTCATTCAGACGCTAAATAACCTAAGCTGTTGATAAAGCGTCGTAAAATAACCTACTAAAATAAAAAATAAAAACACATGTAGCATTATTTACTGTTGGTCACATGTAGCATTACTGTCACCGGTTAAGTTGATCACATGTAGCATTACTGTCACCTGTTATATTGGTCACATGTAGGATTATTGTCACCGGTTATGTTGGTCACTTGTAGCATTATTTACTGTTCGTCACATGTAGCATTACTGTCACCGGTTAAGTTGATTACATGTAACATTGCTGTCACCTGTTATATTGTCACATGTAGGATTATTGTCACCTGTTATATTGTCACATGTAGAATTGTTGTCACCTGTTATATTGGTCACATGTAGGATTATTGTCACCTGTCATATTGGTCACATGTAGGATTACTGTCATCGGATATGTTGGTCATATGTAGCATTATTTTCTGTTGGTCATATGTATCATTACTGTCACTGGTTAAGTTGATTACATGTAACATTACTGTCACCTGATATATTGGTCACATGTAGCATTATTGTCACCGGTTATGTTGGTCACATGTAGCATTATTTACTGTTCGTCACATGTAGCATTACCGTCACCGGTTAAGTTGGTCACATATAGCATTATTGTCACCTGTTATATTGGTCACATGTAGCACTATTGTCACCGGTTATGTTGGTCACATGTAGCATTATTTACTGTTCGTCACATGTAGCATTACCGTCACCGGTTAAGTTGATCACATGTAGCATTATTATCACTTGATATATTGGTCACATGTAGCATTATTGTCACCGGTTATGTTGGTCACTTGTAGCATTATTGTCACCGGTTATGTTGGTCACTTGTAGCATTATTTACTGTTGCTCACATATAGCATTACCATCACCGGTTAAGTTGATCACATGTAGCATTATTATCACCTGTTATATTGGTCACATGTAGGATTTTTGTCACCGGTTATGTTGGTCACATGTAGCATTATTTACTGTTGCTCACATGTAGCATTACCGTCACCGGTTAAGTTGATCACATGTAGCATTATTGTCACCTGTTATATTGTAACATGTAGCATTATTGTCACCGGTTATGTTGGTCACATGTAACATTACTGTCACCGGTTATTTCGGTCACATATAGCACTACTGTCACCGGTTATATTGGCCAGGAAGTTAATCGTTTGAAAAATTTTATTCTCAAGATGTTTTCGAACATCATAATTACATAAAAAATTACAGGAGATTTATGTCATTCCTGTTATTGCGTGGAATGTCAATGTTCTCGATTCGGTTTTATTGTGATATTTCGATTTTTAAGGAACTGGTTCTCATTTATAAGGGCTGTGAATGTGATTGAGAGTGAAATAAGTTTAATGCGATTTATATGTTTCATTATTATTGATTTTTTCCTTCTCATTATTATTAAATATGTACCATTTATCTGTACAAGTATTCACAACAAAGCTACTGTGTTTCGTCTGAATTTGTTAACTTGAGAGCCTTCAGTACGGGTGTATGATAAGAGGAATATGAAATATAGGTTTAATTCATGCAAGAAAGTAAACTTATCCATATAGCAAACAATATACCAATGTAAGAGTCTGATTCGTTGCTTAGCGAGTGATGTTAGAATAGAAGATCATTGCCGTTACTAAGCAAGTGACGTCAGATGTTGAAATTTTCGTAACATTTCCCCCCCCCCCCCAATTTTATTGAACCTCGAGTATAAACATTTCAGTTTAGAAGTAGAGTTAACCTGTTTTTCTTCAGAAAGTACAAGGTACACTTTAAAATTCCTTTGCAGAACGAAGTTACATTTGTTCGGATCAAATTTCTACATATTTCAAAGATAAAAGTAAAATTCTTTTAATAGTTTATTATCATAACATACATCCCTCTTAATTTGACTGAGAATATTGCGAATTAAACCAATGGCTTTCCCAAAACACTGCATGAAATATTTCATATAAAACAATCGTTATCTCGAAAGGAAGCAAAAAGGAGAAAAATTGTAATACATTTTTTTCTTTGAAATATCCCAAAGATTAACCCACTGAAATTAATGGCATTACTTACGGTACAGCCTGTATGTAGTTTTCTGTTGTAATTAATTATATTCGCACAGTAAGTGTGTGTTAGGTGCAAAACATGGCTAATTAAGTCCGATTTTATTGCAAAAAGGGAGTAGCTCCATTATTTGTTTGCATTTCACAGAGGAGTACGTCAAGGATGCCCTTTATCACCTACACTGTTTAACATCTACTTGGAGGATTTATTAAAGAACATGGGAGGAGTGACAGTAGGAGGAAGGAGAAGAATACTAAAGTGCATAAGATTTGCTGATGATATGGCGCGTTTTTAGCAGAAGGGGAATAATACTAGGCCTAAGGTATATATATATATATATATATATATATATGTTACTGGCGCTAAATGACAGCTGTGAGCAGTATGGTATAAAGATAAATGCAAATAAGACGAAGACGGTCATAGGAAGAAAAATAAAGAAGGTAAACTTGCGAATTCTAAAAGAGCAAGTGGACAGCTTCAAATACTTGGGGTGTACTATAAGCAGTAACATGAGCTGCTGCCAGAAAGTCAAAAGGAGAATAGCAATGCCAAGGAAGCTTTTAATAGAAAAAGAAATATTTTGTGCGGACCTATGGGAAAAGAACTAAGGAAGAGACTAAAGAAGTGCTTTGTATGGAGTGTGGCATTGTATGGAGCAGAAACATGGACATTACGACGAAGTAAATAGAAGCATTTGAAATGTGAATGTGGAGAAGAATGGAACGTCTTAAGTGGACAGACAGAATAAGAAATGAAGTTGTGTTGGAAAGAATGATACTTAAACTGATCAGGAAGAGGAAAAGGAATTGGTTTGGTCACTGGCTGAGAAAAAAACTGCCTACGGTCACTGTCTGAGAAGAAACTGTCTACTGAACGATGCACTGGAAGGAATGGTGAACGAGAGAAGAGTTCGGGGCAGATGATAGACGACATTAAGATATACGTACCATATGAGGAGACAAAGAGGAAGGCAGAAAATAGGAAAGACTGAAGGAAGCTGGGTTTGCAGTGAAAGACCTATTCTTGGGCAGAACATTGATGAATGAATGACTCCTAAATTCCTGATTGTAATGTTTGAGTGATAAAATGAAACTCCTAGGTACCTAGGACATACTCTGAAGAAGAAAAGAAACACTGTTAAAATTTTAAAGTTTTAGATTGTTTCTTGTTGTTTTTCACAACTTTGCAAAAATAGAGCTAGCCTATCTCGTTTTTGCAAGGAGCCCTTCAATTACTATTTGGTTAATCATTTAGGTGGAAAGTATTGCGACCGTATCCCTAGCAGCATTCTGAACTATAGACCTGAGATGTAGGAAGATCGAGGAAACGCTGGAGGGACTCAATGTGAAACCGGAATAGGTTTTAAGCCTAATACTTGAATGCAGAAGAACAAAAAGGTAACGGGAATTTCGAGAAACTGATGCAATTCGGTATTCTTTCACCAATAATATTCCTTTTGGTAGTCGCCCGAATTTTAACAACAATGATGTTAAAATTTTATATAATTTTAGTAAGGAAATGGGAGTATGCCGAGAAAACGTGTAGCAATTCCGTACAAATGAACCAATAATTCTGTTGCAGGCGTCAAAGTTTGAACAGCAATAGAGTGGCGATATAAAATCCATGTAATTAGGACAGTGTTGACCAATTCAGCTGATCTTACGAAGCGCTATGTGCACTCGTGAGAAGAAGAAGAAGAAGAAGAAGAAGAAGAAGAAGAAGGAAAAAAAAAAGCGCAACGTTGGCATTGCAAGCATTATTGGGACGATCTGCTGTCGCATACTGCTCGTGTGCAGCGAAGAGTGTTCTTGAAGAAAGAGCATGTGTTTGTCATCACCAGGGTCCGTATTCCAGCTACCTATAAACTGGAATGAAGTTGCCTGATTAGAAGTATATATGACGTCACAGCGCAGGTACAGGTACGTTCGTATACAAAATGGTAAAGCATCCTCTGCCCTATTCATCTAGAAAGTAAAATCGAGACGCAGTCATAGTGAGCAGTCTTACCGATCACTACTCTTACTAGTAGCATTATTTAATTAACTACATCTTTGTGGCTGATTGAAGATTCATTGCAGAGGTAAAATGGCTTAGGTAAGAAGCTCAAGCATGTAGTATTATAGGATATTTGAACTAATATTTTCACTGTCAATATAGACAACGGTACATTGTGTAAAATAAACGTAAATGTGACAAAAACAGTGCACTGAAAGACCTACCAAAAGGCACAGGAAGTGTGTTGAACGTAATCCAAAAGTATCAATTCCATCAAAATCTGAAATTTATGAAGATATTAACTCCATGTTTAGCATGGATTTGTGTAGCCTACCATGATGTTCAGTGCCAACATCCCAATTAATAAATTAAATAATCTATATTTTAGGAAATTTCTAGAAAAGTATATACCTAGTAAACTAGTGAGGTTTCAGTGATTAGTGACATTTGCGGTATCCTAATGAAACACGAAAAAATATCAGACAATAGGAATATCTTGTACTACATCATGCACCAATAACGTCATGTGCTATTGAAAGAATTTCTTGCAATATAAAATCATTTCAAGTGACATCCTCATATGTTCAAGCTCCGTAACTTACGAATGCACGTTATTATTCACTGCAAAGATCACGACGAAAATGAACATCATGGCTCAAGCATGTGTTTACTAATATAGCTTCAGAATGTCGGGAGTTGACTGTACCCCACGAACACGCAGCGAGACGTGTTTGTTTATATCCTTATCCATTTTTCAGCGTACTATATCTGTAGTGCTCGGGAAAAGTGACACAAGTCAGTTTCCACAAACCTTTTTTGATAATTTATTGACAACTTACGGAACATCTGTTCGCTTGAAAAAAAAATACAGTCCACACCTGTGGAGTAACGATTAGCGAGTCTAGCCGCGAAACCAGGTGGCCCGGGTTCGATTCCTGCTCGGGGCAAGTTACCTGGTTGAGGTTTTTTCCGGGGTTTTCCCTCAGCCCAATATGAGCAAATGTTGGGTAACTTTCGGTGTTGGACCCCGGATTCATTTCACCGGCTTTATCACCATCTCATTCAGACGCTAAATAACCTAAGCTGTTGATAAAGCGTCGTAAAATAACCTACTAAAAATACATAGGTTTTCTTCCCATTACAATACTTCATATAGAAAAAAATCAAATCGACGTAAACCAGTGTAAGTTGTCAATAAATTATCAAAAAAGGTTTGTGAAAACTGACTTATGTCACTTTTCCCAAGCACTGCAGATATACCCACTGTGTCTTTAACTTCAGTCTTTAGGTAGATTATGGAGCCTAGTCATCACTGAATAAGAAGATAACAGAGTTTGCCGAGACTATATGTCGCAATTCCAACCACTTGGATTTCCCGGAGTTTTGAACTAGCACCGCCAGAGTGAAAATCCTACCCAGTACATATCCGTGTATACATACGTAGCTGTAGTAACAATTACGTCTGAAAGGTTAATAGAAAAACAAAAACAAATACGTTGAGTGTTGTATTCTTCAGGCCGTAGTATTTGGCATTGCCAATATTTTGCGAAATAACAGTACAACCCCATCTCCTGGTCCCCTCTTAATCACTGGTTTATTGTTGTAATTCCCCTCCCTCTGCACGACTTGGCCGTATGAACGATAATATAACGCTGTACCGAGATTGTATCAGGCAAAAGTTAATCCTCAGTCACCGCTCATTGTTACTGTGATCGCTAGCTAACTGAATGGAATGGGAGGGAGGGAAGGGAAGGGAGTGAGTACATTTTATCGCATGATGCGACGTGAACGCTCTCTATGGGGAGCGATAAGAAACACTGAACATGAAACTAACACCCTTAATCATTGCTCGTTTACTTTTATAATAGAATGATAATGTTCAGATGATGGGAGGCAGAGTTGGTTCGCGGCGGGGACGCGGACGGTTCAAAATTGAGCGTGATTCACAACCTGCAGAGTACAGGGTGTTTAAAAGTGCGAGTGTACTTGTTACTTATTTATTGGTTAAAATATCAATTATTAACAAACATAATTCATATTTAAAATAAACTTATTATAATGATTCTAAAGTCAGATCAAATTTCAAAATTTCATCATCACTAGAGACCGGATATTAAAGGGAAAATTTTTCATCAAAAAAGGACAAAAAACGGGGACGTTATAGCCAAAAAATGGACTTGAAGAAGGACTATATTACTCCCCAAAACACATTTCAGCACATTCATGGAATAAACATGGCACACACAATCTTACATTTATCTCTTCACAATAAGGAAAGTGTTGTGTTTAATATAGTCAAAGAAGAACTTCAAAAAGGACTACATTACTCCCTCAAAAGGGTGTTATTTTAATTGAAAACACACTTCAGCACATTCATGGATATATATGGCACACACAATCTCACATTTATCTCTTCTCAATAAGGAAAGTGTTGTATTTGATATAGTCAAAAAAGGACTTCAAAAAGGACTACATTACTCCCTCAAAAGGGTGTTATTTTAATTGAAAACACACTTCAGCACATTCATGGATATACATGGCACACACAATCTCACATTTATCTCTTCTCAATAAGGAAAGTGTTGTATTTGATATAGTCAAAAAAGGACTTCAAAAAGGACTACATTACTCCCTCAAAAGGGTGTTATTTTAATTGAAAACACACTTCAGCACATTCATGGATATACCTGGCACACAAAATCTTACATTTATCTCTTCACAACATACGGAAAGTGTTTTATCTGATATAGTCAGAAAAGAACTTCAAAAAGGACTGTATTATTTCCTCAAAAGAGTATTAGTTTAATTGAAAACACACTTCAGCACATTCATGGATATATATGGCACACACAATCTTACATTTATCTCTTCACAACATAAGGAAAGTGTTGTATTTGATACAGTCAAAAAAGAACTTCAAAAAGGACTATATTACTCCCTCAAAATGGTGTTAGTTTAATTGAAAACATACTTGAGCGCATTCATGGATACACATAACACACACAACATAAAGAAAGTGTTGTATTTGATCACATTCAACATTTCAATATGTTTCAATATGATTCTGCTTCTTTGAATGCAGAATGTCTTTATAAACAGAAAATGATCGCTCAACATCAACTGAAACCAGATATGAAAATTTTCTTTTTATCCTGAACTCTAAAACAGCACACTTTATACGTTTTTCAATGTCTCGAATCAGAAGAAGAACGATATTTATTTTCGCTTGCTCAGGAAGTTATAGGCTAATCGGAAAAAATATAGGAAAATCATCTAAATGTTCGCGATATTGTCAAAAAAGGACCAAAATGAGAGATGTTTTGAAAAAAGGGCCTAAAAAAGGAAAAAAGGAAAGTCAAAACCACATAATTTGGTCGGTGGAAGATACTTTTGAACATCGTAATTAATTATTTCATGTTTCGTGTTGAAATAACAAAATGGATTCCCTTTAAAATTCGGTCTCTAATCATCATCATCATCATCATCATCATCATCATTATCATCATCATCATCATCATCATCACACGCTTCGAAGAAATATAGAGAATGGAAGTGAAATTGTCTTCCAGATTGAAAGGGACGATATGATACATTTAAATGAATAGAAAACCTATATTACGTTTTGTGATTAAATGCACGGTTAATTAAACAACATCGCCAATAATACACTCTCCTCGTAATACAGATGTAAGAAGTCAACGAACTCTGTCTGTCTCGCTAGGTGAGCTACTCTGGCTATGACATTGTAATCCGCTCGCATCGTGTATTGGCTTGAAATGAGTGGTTTTTAAATTAAATTTACACGAAAAGCGTCCACGATATTGAAATACACCTTACTTACTAACAAACCGCTTTTAAGTAACCCGGAGGTTCATTGCCGCCTTCACGTAAGCTCGCTCGTTCGGCAAAGGAAATTTAAAATTTTGCATTTGTTCTCTTCAAATTTCTGCACATTTAAAGGACAAAACAAAAATACACTGCTCTTTTAAACTGAGTGATCATATTGAGTATTAAATCAATAGCTTTCCCAAAACACGCTATGAAATATTTCATATTAAACAATTTTTATCTTGACAAGGAAGCAAAAGCGAGCAAATTTGTATGAAACTTTTTTGTTTGAAATATCTCAAAGAATGACACCCTCAAATTAATGACATTACTTAGGGTTAATCATGTATATAGAAATTGAAGACTGGAGGGGGGAGGGGTTATTGTTTCCTTATTTTAAAAACAAGAAGTCCATAGAACTTCGCTATTTGAGAATTATTATTTTTTTTTATTTAAGTAGGTTATTTTACGGCCCTATCAACATCTTACGTTATTTAGCGTCTAAATGAGATGAAGGTGATAATGCTGGTGAAATGAGTCCGGGGTCCAGCACCGAAAGTTACCCAGCATTTGCTTATATTAGGTTGAGGGAAAACCCCGAAAAAACCTCCACAAGGTAACTTGCCCCGAGCGGGAATCGGACCCGGACCACCTGGTCTCGCGGGCAGACGCGCTAGCCGTTACTCCACAGGTGTGGACTTTGTGAATTAAGGGATAGCTCATTTAAAATATTACTTTTGAAGATGAATATAACGGTATAAATATTTTTTCTCTAGTTTTTGGAAAGTTGTTACTTTTGATTTTTATATCAGTGAAATGTTTTTTGAGTAACGTGAAAATGTAATTTTCTACTTAGGTTATTCATATTTTAATCGGAAAATATAAAAGTCTAAGTTTAAATTTATATTAAATTTATAATATATAAAATATATTAAATATTATACGAGTATTATTATGTTAATATAACATATAACTGTCTATTTCATTTCATATACGTCCTTAAAAGTAATATATTTCTACGAAATTCTTACTTATTATTATTATTATTATTATTATTATTATTATTATTATTATTATTATTATTTTTAAGTAACAAGTCTGTGTGTGTGATATGTCCTGGGAAAGTACTGTATATAATATGTCTGCATTTCATATATTGTGTATCTATTTCTATATATTATATCTATTTTATCTTATATCTTTGTATTTTTATAATATAAATATGATTTTTATTGTCATACACATTTAATGTAATATGTGTATTTTATGTCATAATTATGTATATATTTTATGTAACTATTTGTACAGGGCTATAATATGTATGATTTAATCATCATCATCATCCTTCACGAATTAGGCCTCTGTAGACCTGTTTCGGCCCCATCTAGCAGTCTTCTTAAAGGTCTTCCTGGTCGACGATGTCCTCTAGGTTTATATTGCATCATAATTTTTGGGATTCTTGAATTTTCCATTCTTCTTACATGATCTAACCAATTGAATTTGTATCTGCTAATTTTTTCTTCTACTGACTCTACTTCTAATTGTTCTAAAATTTCTTCATTCCTTTTTCGGTCTAAAAGAGTATATCCTGCTGTCCTCCTCAAAAATTTCATTTCCGTTGCTTTGATTCTGTTCATGTCTTTTTTCTTTAACGACCAAGTCTCGCTTCCGTATAAAAGGGAGGGTAATGCAAGTGTATTATATATTTTTAGTCTTGTAGATTTTTGTACTAATTTAGCTTTTAATGTATTGTTTATTATTCCTAGAATTTGTGTAAATTTGGTAATTTTCTTGTTCACATCTTTTTCATTTTGATAAGATATTTCACAACCCAGATAATTAAAGTGTTGCACTTGTTCGAGGCATTGGTTATTGTGTATTATCTTACATCTGACTGGGTATTGTCCTAAAAATGCCATTACTTTTGATTTTTGTGCTGAAATTTCCATCCCAAAATCTTTTAATATTTTATTTAATGTATACAATCCTCTTTATAAATTATCCTCTGAATTGGAAATTATGACTTGATCATCGGCATAGAGTAAGGTATTTAATGTTAGAGCACTGGTTATTTTGATTCCTGATGTGTAGATTTGGTTCCATTTTAAAATAATTTCATTTATATAAATATTAAATAAAGTTGGTGATAGTGGACAACCTTGTCGAACTCCATTATTAACTAATTTTCTTTCGGATATACAGTTATTTATTTTGACATTTATTTTGCTGTCTGTGTAGATTTATATTATATTTTGTAATTGTAAATTTGGAATATTTTTATCTTGTAATATGTCGAATAAAAGGTCTCTTCGGACTTTATCAAAAGCTTTCACAAAATCAATAAAAGCTATATGGGTTTCTAAATTAAATTCTCTTCTTTTTTCTAACAATAGTTTGATACAAAATAATGGATCTACACATGATCTTCCTTTTCTAAAGCCATTTTGACACTCCAGAAGGTGTATGATTTAATTACAGCCCTAATATAACTTCGGGTAAAATAGGATTCTATAAACTTGGAAATTCAATAATAATATAATATAATATAATATAATATAATATAATATAATATAATATAATATAATATAATATAATATAATATAATATAATATAATATAATATAATATAATATAATATAATATAATATAATATAATATAATATAATATAATATAATATAATGTAATATAATCGTCAGGGGACGATTTTAGGTCCTGTTTTGTTTTTAATATATATCAACGATTTACTTAGACATTGAGAAATATTCTGGTACTCTGTATTCTTATGCTGATGATACTGTGGTTATATTTAGCGGTTCGAGTTGGAATGAAACTTATCAAAATTCTAACAGTGGTATTAATATTATTAAAGAATGGCTGGATGCTCACTTACTTTCTTTGAACGTTTCTAAAACAAAATTAATACCATTTTCATTAATATCACATGGCCTTGAGCAACTAGAAATAAATAATAATATAAGTATAGGCCTAACTGTACATGATTGTAACCTACCTACTTGCTCATGTAACGCTTTGAGTATATCCTCACAAGTTAAATATTTAGGCATTATTATTGACCAACATTTAAAATGGGAGAAGCATATCTCCTTTCTGTGTAACAGATTGCGTAAAACAATCCACAAATTTTCCATTCTACGCTCTTATTTACCTGTTTATGTTCTGCGTACTGTGTACTTAGCTCTGTTTCAATCAATAATTCAGTATGGTATTTTAGGTTGGGGAGGAATGGCAAAATCGACTCTCCGTCCTTTAAATCTGCTCCAAAAAAGAATTATCAAAATTTGTCTACAGTATATAAACCTTTTGATTACCCAACAAAATTAATTTTTCAGGAATTTGGCGTATCAAATCTAGAACAAATTTATAAACAAACATTGCTGATTTACTTCCATAAAAACCACAATAAATTTAAATTTGATCCTCATGAATACCAGACGAGACAAAACTACAGTTTTCTTTCTAAATACTCCCAAATACCACACAACTGCTGGATTAAAACACAGCAGAAATTTCGTACCCAAAATATATAATACATTAATTAGAGCTTACCCTGAGCTAAGTACACTTAACACACATAGATTTAAGAAACAAATCAGATTAATTATTTAATTGTTTAAGCTAATTGAGTTAAAAATTGGTACTCTAATATTCATGTACTTCTGTATTTTCTATTTGTATATAGACCCTGTTATTACATGCTGTATGTATTTTACCATTTATTAATGTGATTGTGCTCAATGAACTCTCGTAATTTTCTGATATATTTTGTATAACTGATCTGAACTGCGCCCGAGCACGAGCTTCTGCTCTTTCGGGCTGCAATGCCTAATGTAGCTCAAGTGTATAGTATTAAATAAATATTATTATTATAATATAATATAATATAATATAATATAATATAATATAATATAATATAATATAATATAATATAATATAATATAATATATAACATACTAAAAGAACCCACTTCCAATTGAAAACAAAAATCTGTACTCACTTTCGATTAATTAGTATTCCATCTTTCTTTAGGTGCTTGTCTGTGTGCTGCCTTGTTCCGGTAAGTTACTAGAATTTTGCGTAGACAAATAACTAGCCCGTCACATAACACCCATTTTGAAGGACCAGGTTTGATTTCAAAGTACCTTCTTTTATGAATACTACCGACGAAAGCAAAGAAGAATAAACTTTTCCCGTTTCAAGGCTTTATGTAGCCAAAGATTTGCCATTCAGATCCTCATCTGCTCTGCAGGTGATAAGGATTTAGTAAAGAGAGTCTATAGGACACTAGAGATTATTTTGTTCCCAAAATTTATTTTTATGCGCATTGTGCTTGATTTGGAAGCAATACATTTCAGTCACGACATGTTGTGGACACCCTGTGTGTGTATCCGCATACATAACCATATATTAATGCACAATGTAATGTGATGTAACAAACATAACTTTCTTGCAGCAGCAACCAAACAACTGAAGCAAACAACTGAACATCGCTTGAGGTATAACAGAGACGTCATCGGTGGGAACAAGAAATAACAACAAACAGACGACAGCAAGCCCAAGCTGCAGACCACGATTGTCATTTGTCAATGCCAATGCTGTAAGTTAGAAGATTCACGTCTGAAAAATCGTACCGTTTTAAAACAAAGAATAAATAAAATATATAAAAGAAATTGTTGTGTCCTCCTCGTGCAGACATATTAGTTACTCACTGTTATAAACTGCGGCAGAAGTTGATGGAACACCGAACTTGCTTTTAGAATAATGCAATCTTTGAAATTAAATCTAGGAGCGAAGTTCGTGTATGAGAATGTTACGACGCAGTTTCAAATTTAATATCAGCTCATCACCGACGTCGTCGTCATCATCATCGTCACGTATTGACGAAAGAAAAGAATTTTTCCCTGTTGGATAATTATCCCCCTGACCAAACTTTTGCTATCTTTACACACTATCCGGCTGCTTGTTTATGCGGATGACGTGAATATGTTAGAAGAAAATTCATAAACTATTAGGGAAAACACGATAATTTTACTTGAAGCAAGTAAGTAGATAGATTTGGAAATAAATCCCGAAAAGCCCAATAATATGATTATATCTCGTGAACAGAACACGGTACGAAATGGAAATATAAAAACTGGAAATTTATAGTTTGAAAAGTTGGATAAATTCAAAATATCTTGGAGCAAGAATAACAAATATAAATGATACTAAGGAGGAAATTAAACGCAGAATGAATGCGAGAAATGCTTGCTATTATTCGGTTGAGAAGCTTTTGTCATCCAGTCTGCTGTCAAAAAAATCTGAAATTTAGAATTTATAAAACGGTTATATTACCGGTTGTTCTGTACGGTTATGAAACTTGGACTCTCACTTTGAGAGAGAAACAGAGGTTAAGGGTGTTTGAGAATAAGGTACTTAGGAAAACATTTGGGGTTAAGAGGGATGAAGTTACAGGACAATGGAGAAAGTTACACAACCCAGAACTGCACGCGTTGTATTCTTGACCTTATATAATTAGGAACATTAAATCCGGAAACCAAGTGGCCCGGGTTCGATTCCCGGTTGGGGCAAGTTACCTGGTTGAGGTTTTTTTCCGGGGTTTTCCCTCAATCCAATATGAGCAAATGCTGGGTAACTTTCGGTGTTGGACCCCAGACTCATTTCACCGGCATTATCACCTTCATCTCATTCAGACGCTAAATAACCTAAGATGTTGATAAAGCGTCGTAAAATAACCTACTAAAATTAAAAAAAATTAAATCCAGACGTTTGAGATAGGCAGGGCATGTATCACGTATGGGCGAATCCAGAAATGTATATAGAGTGTTAGTTGGGAGGCCGGAGGGAGAAAGACTTCGGGGAGATCAAAATGTAGATCGGAGGATAATATTAAAATGGATTTAAGGGAGGTGGGATATGATGATACAGTAGAGACTGGTTTAATCTTGCTCAGGATAAGGGCCGATTTTGGGGTTTTGTGAGGGTGGCAATGAACCTCAGGGTTCTCTAAAAGCCATTTGTAAGTAAGTAAATAGAAATATTTATTTAAGAAAATGGGCGAATCGTTAGTAAAATAATGTGTTTTAAAAAAAAAACTACATATATCAGATTTTATCTGCAGGGGTTTAAGCATAATCTAGAGGATGTCGAGCTACAAATGTGGAGCCCCGAATACGAAAGCATCATGCTTTTACGAGACCAGAACTTGCAGCTTTTAAGCATAGATTCCAATACACATCCATCTGAAGGACAATACAACATGGACCTCTGACGTTCAGCGTGTGAGGTATATTGCTGGAGAGGAATATTCATTGCGAGGATGTATCTGAAGAGAATACCCGCAGTTGTACTGCCCGCGCACAGAATTTCACAGATAAATCCATGTCGGGAGCTACAGAATCTTAACATCTTTGTCTCGGAGCGCCCGCGGAAAGATGGACACACGCAGAGGTGAGCAGGGGACAGCAGAATGGAGATTGGACACGGAGAAGGCAAACAAAGGAATAGCTATACAAGCGACCAGAATTCATTTCATAAATTGAGCTAGGCCGCCCCTGACAACAACTGCTGCGAGGAATAGGAGCAATTCGTTAAATTAGCAGGTGAGAAAGGCTGATTTACATCATCTAATTTGCATTAAATGTTTGCTAGAGAAATATGCGCCAATGTTTGCTGAATTATGTATCCGTGAGCAAGACTCATCCCAGAACACGCGTCGGATATTTATGTAAAAAATTGTATATTTCTACAAAAACTCTGTTCAACAAAACAGAACATGGATTTATATGTACGTATAGACTTTTTCAAAAGTGAAAGGTAATTCACCTTGGCAATTGTTTATGTAATCTGTAAAAGGAGAAAGATCACTTACCATTAAACGAGCAATTCTTGTAAATTTGTAAATTCTGTACTAAAAACAGACCTAAGAATTTTGAAGAAATTTATTTTATTTATTTATTTATTTATTTATTTATTTATTTATTTATTTATTTATTTAACTAGCTAGCTAATGAGTACAAATTAAATTTATAAAACAAAAATTTTTCTAGCCACTACCGTAAGAGCCAGGCTCGTGTACGGTTTGGTCTTAGCCAATAATATAACATAAAATTTACAAGGACAGATTAGTAAATACAGTAAGTAACTTAATTCAAACCAATAAATAACACACAAGAACAAAAATAAATAAATAAATAAATAAATAAATAAATAAATAAATAAATAAGAAAGAGAAAAAGAGAGAAAAATACACATTTAATATAAATTGACAATCAGACAGAAGTCAATGACATTCAATAAAAACATAAATATAGTCGACAGAAATGAAAGGTAAAAATATACATTTGTTAATATTATATGTCAAGGATAATTTTATAAATTTCTTTTTTAAAAGCTTCGATTTTAAAATATTTCAAATTTGGAAAATGGTTGTAATTTTATTATAAAGTCTTGGGCCGAAACTAGCACCGTGTTTAAGAGCTGCCTTGTATGAGATTTAGGCTCATTTAATGGGAAAGTAGACTTTTGTCTTCGAGTACGATATTCATGTCGATTAGATTTATATTTAATTTGATTTCTGTGGTAGTAAGTTAGTAAACTATATTTATAAATTCCTTCAGTAGTTAATACTTTAAAATCTGTATAAATTAAATTTGTTGGGTAATCCATATTTTTGGTTAGACAAATTTTTATTAATCTTCTGTATAATAAAATTAATGGATTAAGTACAGATGATGCTACTCCACCCCAATTTATTATACCATGTTGTATTAATGATTGTACCATAGCTAAAAATATTTTTCTTATAACCAGAATTATTTCTACGAAATATTAAGCAATAAAATTCTTGTATATTTGCAAATTCCATTTTGAAAACTGATCTAAGAATTTTGATTAAAGGCAGAGAATATATCGTTTTCAGATGCGATGATGTATATGTAAATTTTATCTTGAAAATGATCTAAGGATTTTGATTAAATGTAGTGAGTCTAACACTTTTGGTTGTAAAGAAACAATTTAGCTAGGTCTGGATTTTGGGAGAACTCTTTTAGTGGGTTAAATAACCGGATTAGTTTCTACGGACTAATAAAAAATTCTTTAACTCATAGTTGTAAATTTCTCTCTTGAAAACAAACCTAAGAACTTTGAAGAAATGGGACGAACCAACCATTTTCAGATGCATGCAAGCGATTTAGCTAGGTTTGTACTTTGGGAAAACTCATGTAAGGGGTTAAATAACTAGACTGATTTCTACGAACTTAAGAAAATAAATCTAAGGTTCGCATTTAAAACTCGAATAGCCACAGAAGTAGTCAAGATGTGTGCATGCTAATCCGGAGATGCGCTAGGGCGTGGGTTCGATTCGGTCTTGAACTGAGTTGAGTTTTGAAGTAGAAATACGTTTTCCTTCTCACTAGGTATGGAGAGAGTGTTGCCCTTGTTCTCCTTACATTCACCTTATTCCTCTTCTTTTCTTCTTATTCTTATTGTATTCCCCTTTCTCTTCTTATATTTCCTTTGTTTTATTTGCATTCTGCTTGTTCCCCTTATACTTCCTCTTGTTCTCCTTGCACTCCCCTTCCATGCACCTGTCAACAGGTGACAGCACCCATACACAGTTCTACGTAATTCTATATTCTTGTCGATAAGGTAAATGTCAGGTAAACGTATAGAAAATCATCACCGAATACCACCTCGCTACCAGAATTCCATCGACACTAAAGAAACCAGAAGTTAATGTTTTAAGTAACCGATGAAATATTTTTTGTGAAAAAATACAACTAAAGAATTTAAAACTCATCGCGTAGTTTGATCGCGCAATACTGAAAGTAAATGCAGTGCATACGAGAGTTGAGAGTAATCGTAGGAATTGCCAATTAGAACTATTGTCATTTTATACAAATTAGTACATATGCCGCTATAACATGTCCAAGAGATATCTAAGCAGCAGTCGTGTAGAAACAAAGACGAAACGATAAAGTAACACACAAAAAAAGAAAACAAACGAGTTAAGAAATGCAAACAACCAAATTGTAGGTATGTAGAGAATTCAGTACTAACTTAAGTGTTGTTCTCTTGCAGCAGAGCCATAAAACAATAGAACAAGATGAATTAGCTGGAATGTGATGGAACTGATTATAACAAAATTTGCCTCCAGAAATTCACTCAGTAATATACTCTTATTCCAGCTTTGATGTAGAACATAAGTACAGAAAGAAAAAGGAAAAAGCTTTTAAATAGAATGATGGAAAGAAATGCTGATGGAATGAGGTAGAGAGGAAGGAATTTTCAAATTGTTGTTTTGTTTTGTAAAGAAGCCGGAGTCAGGCGCTCGTACTTGTTTAGAATAGAAACGAAGTAATATTTAAAGTTAATTATGTGTGGAAATTTAACACAGGAATAGGAACATACGATCATTTAGAGACTACACGAGAGTTTATTCTTTGCATGAAGTAGGCCTATTACTGACCTCTGAATAACTGAAATTCTACAGAGCTTTTGTGTACAATTACCGTCAATTGGTTAACATAATCTATCATTTAAGGACTTGCTATAAGAAAACTTATGAATAATAATAGCACAAAGTTACAAGAGCAATTAGGTTTATATCTTTTTTTGACTAAAAAAAATTAGAATGGAAAGAATAAATGAAATAGCTAGAATGGAATGAAAAAATAAATAAATAAATAAATAAATAAATAAATAAATAAATAAATAAATAAATAAATAAATACATAATAAGAATAATGGTTATTAAACAAATATGTTTAACGCTTATTTTTTGTGTCATAGATGTAAAATTATGCATAGAAAAAGTAGCAAGTAACAACATATTAAAATGAGTTGAGTCTTGCACAAAACTAAACGCTAGTAAAAGATAAAACATTTTTTTTTGTATGTTAAATATTTAAATTGTAGAAATTGTATTTAAATATAGTATATACAATGTGTAAAATTATAAAGTGTGTAATTTAAGGGTTTAAATGATTACTTGTATGTACTTTGTCTGTGAACTATAATATAATAAATATCAATATCAATATCAATATGAAATTTAATTTGTGAAACTTATTGAAAAGGTTGTTTTAACAGTTCTGCATTGCACATCTTAAATATTGTGCGTTGTCGATTTCAAACTCATTTTAAGAAAGATATTCACCTGGCTCTTAGTTTGAGTTCTCACTTTAATGTGAAACGTTCGTTTAACATATTTCGTGCATTTGACAGTTCATACGTTAATAATAATAATAATAATAATAATAATAATAATAATAATAATAATACATAATATTTCATGTAATGAATTAACAAATAATAATTGTAATTGCCCACATCTAACACCTTCCACACAAGTTAAATATTTAGGAATTATTATAGACCAGCATTTACGTTGGGATAAACAAATTGATTTCATGTCTACAAGTACCTATAAGAAAGATAATTGAGGACATCACCCGAATAAGGGCGTATACAGCAGAATGTAGTTCTGATATAAACTAATTTCAATGTTTGTAAGCTGTCAGGTTCATCATAATTGCGTCGAAAAAGTTTTTCATTACTGTTAAATAGTTTCGTGGATATGTAAAATAAAATTGCTGAAACATAACAGCAAATAGTATGTTCTGCTATCAGTAAATAAATATAACATGGAACTTTGTATACGCCCTTTTTCCGGCGAAAATATGTTTTAGTACTGTTTTTAATTATTCTGATGTTCTAGGTGTCTAACTTTGCATGAAAATTAATGATATATGGGAACATCTCGTACTTTATTAATAATTTTGTCTTAAAAAGTAAAATAAAATAAATTCAACAAAATAAAATACAAATTTACCATAACACATTAAATAAAAATATTGAATAATTACACAAGTAGGCCTACAAAATAACATTACATTTTTAGTTTATGGTTTTCTTGTCTTTATGTTCTATCTTCTTTATACATCATCACTATTGTTGCTAGAGTCATCTTCACCATTGTGTGATGATGTCCGGACTTTATTCAGCATTGTGTTCAGTCAACTTTGGCCATCTTCATCTAAAAACTGTAAGAGATCTCTTCAGTCCTCCGCCTTGGAGGGCTCCAAAGGCACTGGGTTCATTGGTGTTGGACTCAAAAAAGTTTCAGCTGCGACACTTCCATTACCGTCTCCCAAATCTTGAAGGAAACGGATGATACAGATTATGAGGTTCAAGCTGAAAATATTCCTGATGTAGTGTATTGCAGTTGTTTATATTTTTGCATCAAGATTGTATGAGGACGATTTAAGTGTGTACCCGTTTTATCATTGAGGATGTCATCTGAAACCAGTTTATTCTGAACTGTTGTTAATCGTTTCTCTGAAATTTGCAATAGACTCAATAGAAAGAAAACATCAATTTTTTTTACCTCCATTACAGAAAACACTATCTTTCCAAACATTATCCCTATTCTTGAAAGACTGAAGCTTCTTAGTTTTTAGATTCACTCTTTCAAGGCAAGACGTAATAAAATGATATTGTTCTAATTTCGAATCCGTGTCTCAAAAGCGTTTAAAAATAGAGAGTTGATCGTCCTTTGAAATTTCATGTGTACACATTTTCATACATCATCTTTTTACAGGTGTAAATGACTTCTCTTCCATTTCCTTGCGTGTACAAGTTGTGTATGACTGGTCACTGTTTCTATTAATTTTCCTTTCTTCGATTTTCCGTTTAGTTTTGCTCACAAGCTTCTTTTTTACCGTATTTTTGGTCATGATTCACTGCTGCAACTGACAACCTCAAGTAGGCCTAAACATCGAATACTAGCCTACTACAGTACGGCTTGCAACAGCACGTGACTGCCGCTGTAGTAGGGGCGTTCACTCGTTCAACGTAAACACGTAACATTGTGTCCTGTGTTACGTATTGAAGCTAGACTACGAAAATTTACTACAGTGTACTATACGCATTCAGCTATCTAATCCCTTGATCGTCGGAAAGCGGGCGTATAAGTGTATACGCCGTTATTCGGGTGAGGTCCTCAATTTATAAATTCATAATACTTCGAAATTTTATCACTAAGGAGGCATTGAGAATAATATTTTTAGCTTTGGTACAATCATTAATACAATATGGTATAATAAATTGGGGTGGAGTAGCATCATCTGTACTTAATCCATTAATTTTATTACACAGAAAATTAATAAAAATTTGTCTAATAAAAATATGGATTACCCAACAAATTTATTTATACAGATTTTAATGTATTAACTACTGAAGAAATTTATAAATATAGTTTACTAACATAATACCACAGAAATCAAATAAAACATAAATCTAATCAACATGAATATCGTACTCGAAGACAAATGTCTACTTTCCCATTAATTGAGCCTAAATGTCATACAAGTGCAGCTCTTAAACATGGTGCTAGTTTCGTCCCAAGACTTTATAATAAAATTACAAACCATTTTCCACATTTGAAATATTTTAAAATTGAAGCTTTTAAAAAAGACATTTATAAAATTATTTATGATATATAATATTAACAAATGTATTTTTTTACCTTTTATGTCTCTCGACTATATTCATGTTTTTATTTAATAACACTGACTTCTGTCCGATTGTCAATTTATATTAAATGTGTATTTCTCTCTCTTTTTCTCTTTCCTCTTTTTTTTTTTTTGCTCTTGTGTGTTATTTATTGGTTTGAATTAAGTTACTTACTGTATTTAGTAAACTGTCCTTATAAATTTCATGTTATACTATTGGCTAAGACCACACCGTACACGAGCCTGGCTCTTACGGTAGTGGCTAGAAACATTTTTGTTTTATAAATTTAATTTGTACTTACTAGCTAGCTAGTTAAATAAATAAATAAATAAATAAATAAATAAATAAATAATAATTATCATCATTATCATCATCCTTGCAAGTATTGGACCTAGTGGCCCGTTACGGTCTCTTGCCAATGCTTGAACGGTCTGCCCAAGGATCTCTTGCCCACAGGATGGTAATTTAAAATTTGGCGTGGAATTCTAGAACGAGGCATTCTGATGACATGTGATCTCCAGTTTTGTCTGTATTTCTGTAGGTATTCGGTTCAATCTGCAGTTCTTTCATAATGTCAAAATTTCTAATGGGATCCATTCTCGTGTATCCCGCTGTACGACACGTAAATCTCATTTCTGCCGCCGTTAATCTTTGTGAATTAATATTACGAATCGTCCAAGGTTCACAGCCAAAACAGAGTATAGGTCTGGCCAATGTTTTATAAATTCTGGTGAGCGTTTGTTTGTGTACTAAGGTTGGTTTGAATATCTGATTAATTATCTCCATTGCTCTGTTGAATTTAATAATTTTCTCATTCAAATCTTTTTCTTCTTCATATGAAATTTGGTAACCGAGATAACTAAAATTTTTAACTTGTTCGATGACCTTATTATTGATGCAAATTTTGCTACGGACTGGCTCCTTTCCTAAAAAGGCCATCACTTTAGATTTATCAGTTGAAATTTCCATATTGAAACTTTCTGCCATTTGAATAAAGTTGTAAATTATCTTCTGAAGTTGCCATAAACACAATATCATCAGCAAATAATAAGGTATCTATTTGAGACAAACGACTTATCGGTATACTTCCATGTGGTTTCAATCTCCATTCCTTAATAATGTGATTCATGTATATTATGAATAATAGAGGAGATAAACTACAACCCTGTCTCGCTCCCTGATTTATTCGTTTCCATTCTGAATATTTGTTTTCAATCTTAACCGGTATATGATTATTATTATTATTATTATTATTATTATTATTATTATTATTATTATTATTATAAATATTGTAAATAGCTGTTATTAATTGATTTGGAATACCATCATGTGCTAAAATATTCAATAATTTGTTTCTATCTACTCTGTCGAAGGCTTTCTTCATATCAATAAATGCCAGATTGGTTTCAATATTAAATTCTCTATGTTTTTCGATCAAAAGGTTCAGTGTAAAATATCCATCTGCGCATGATAATAATAATTTAATTTTATTTATTATTAATTATTTATTATTAATATGTATGTGCTGAACAACAGCCAGAGGCCAATTATAGTTCAGCACAATACACAAACAGAAGATACAAAGCTGCAAAAACAAATAAATAATATCTTAAATCAAGAAAAACATACATAAATAAAATTGAGAACAAGGACAGTAAATACTAATAAACGAAACTATACCTTAAAAGGATCTAAATTATGCCCATGCAAATTGGCATATTTTATGCATCTACAGATTGGAGAAAGTGATTTTGAATTTCTGTCATAATTTTTTTTTTTTTTTTTGAAATCTTAAACCTTTTGTAGGAATACGAAGGCTGATATTGTTTATGATAGACTCACAATCAATATCACCCTTGATAACTTTGCAAAAAAATTGGTAATCAAGATTTTGACGTCTAGAATAAAGGCTACAACAGTTAAAATATTTACAGGTAATCTCATAGTTAAAGTCAGAGGAATTGGGTATAAATCGAAGAGCACATAAGGAAATAGATTTTCTTTGAATATTTTCCAATTTCACCGAATCAGTTGAAGTAATGGAATTCCAGGCTACAGATGCATATTCAAGTTTAGATCGAACAAAAGTAAAGTATAGAATTAGTAGAGACTCTGGAGTAGAAAAAGAATAAGTTATAGACCTTATTAAACCAAGCATTCTTATTGAATTATATTGAACATGATCGTGAAAGTATAATTTAGAATCGAGTAATACACCAAGATCTTTAATAGAATTTTTCCTAATAATGCAGACGTTATTAAGAGAATGATTAAATTTTATGGAAGTAGTTTTTCTTGAGTACGAAATGACAAAAGTTTTTGTTTCATTAATTTTCATTCCATTATTGTCAGACCAAAGTTCAATAGAGTTAATATCATTTTGAAGAGTTTGGCAATCGGCAGAACTATTTATTGAGCGAAAGATCTTGAGATCATCAGCAAATAACAGGTATTTTGAACTTATTCTTTTACATATGTCATCTATAAATAATAAAAATAATAGAGGGCCCAATGTAATAATAATAATAATAATAATAATAATAATAATAATAATAATAATAATAATAATAAACATTTAAAATACCGATAATGTAAATTGTAAACAATTTTAATAATAAGCCCCCTTTTACAAAATTCTGCGTACGCCACTGCTCTCATATGTACATGGCACAGGTACTTCGTGCCTTCGCCACTTACTTTTCCATCCATTCGTGTAGTACGACTTCGTTTTTAACGTATTTCCGGCTCTGTGCGAAAATCATACGTAATAAGCACGCTGTTTCTTCCTTTCTTTTATTAAACGCGGCATTAAACGTAAGCAGTCTCTGAAGAAAGTGACCCTGTGACCCTATCACTCGTTGTGGATCCTTGGAGTAGCCGCTCCTTGCTATCTCAAGTGTAATTTATTTAAAACGACACGTACGTTTTCTTTCTCTCGGGTCCAATTCCTCCCAGTTTATGGGGTAATAAATATGTTGCTTCAGACTTTGGTGACGACGTGCCTAACTGAGCGCATTTCAAATAACTCCGAGACGTAATGACTGCTCTAGACACCTGACAAATGGAGGCCTTGGCTTCCCATAATTACGGTTTTTATTTTGCGTGTTGTGTCATTTTATTTCTGCAACGCAATTACAAACGCTCGAAATGTCCTGTTAAAAAATATTCAGAATGAAAAGAATAAATCGCAATGAAGTCTTTCTGTGCAGCAAAACTATAGGCGCAGAAACCTTAATGCTTTTAATGATTTGTGGCTCATTTTTCCAGGCACCTCCGATGAGATAAATTATACTACAGTGTGTCTACAGAATAATGTTACATACCTAAAAGTACAGTGTATTTGAGTGAGATATCCTAGCTTTTTAAATAGGTATATTGTTTGATAAAATAGGCTAATAAAATATTAACGTAAACAAATGTAAATGAGAGGTTATATCTGGGAAAATATTTATTTATTTATTTATTTATTTATTTATTTTATTTATTTATTTATTTAACCTGGTAGAGATAAGGACATCAGGCCTTCTCTTCCCCTCTACCAGGAGTCCCCTCTACCATGCTAACATAAGGAAAAGGAAGGAATGGTTGAGCCCACACAAAGGTAGTAATTCTGCGTCAAATGGAATAAGAGGAAAACAATTAAAATTGTTTTAATTATGGGTACTTACCGTACTTACTTACAAATGGCTTTTAAGGAACCCGAAGGTTCATTGCCACCCTTACATAAGCCCGCCATCGGTCCCTATCCTGTACAAGATTAATCGAGCCTTATTATCATATCCCACCTCCCTCAAATCCATTTTAATATTATCCTCCCATCTTCGTCTCTACCTCTCCAAAGGTCTTTTTTCCTCCGATCTCCCAATTAACACTCTATATGCATTTCTGGGTTCACCCATACGTGCTATATGCTCTGCCCATCTCAAACGTCTGGATTCGCTCTAGAATATGCCATAAGGAAAGTTCAGGATAACAGACAGGATTTGGAATTGAACGGGTTACATCAGCTTCTTGTCTATGCTGATGACGTGAATATGTTAGGAGAAAATCCACAAACGATTAGGGAAAACACGGGAATTTTACTTGAAGCAAGTAAAGCGATAGGTTTGGAAGTAAATCCCGAAAAAACAAAGTATATGATTATGTCTCGTGACCAGAATATTGTACGAAATGGAAATATAAAAATTGGAGATTTATCCTTCGAAGGGGTGGAAAAATTGAAATATCTTGGAGCAACAGTAACAAATATAAATGACACTCGGGAGGAAATTAAACATAAAATAAATATGGGAAATGCGTGTTGTTATTCGGTTGTGAAGCTTTTGTCATCTAGTCTGCTGTCAAAAAATCTGAAAGTTAGAATTTATAAAACAGTTATATTA
This sequence comes from Periplaneta americana, assembly GCF_040183065.1. NCBI lineage: Eukaryota > Metazoa > Arthropoda > Insecta > Blattodea > Blattidae > Periplaneta > Periplaneta americana. The sequence goes on from NC_091117.1 coordinate 31,319,284, forward strand.
CCGGTTGTTCTGTATGGTTGTGAAACTTGGACACTTACTTTGAGAGAGGAACAGAGATTAAGGATGTTTGAGAATAAGGTTCTTAGGAAAATATTTGGGGTTAAGAGGGATGAAGTTACAGGAGAATGGAGAAAGTTACACAACATAGAACTTCACGCATTGTATTCTTCACCTGACATAATTAGGAACATTAAATCCAGACGTTTGGGATGGGCAGGGCATGTAGCACGTATGGGCGAATACAGAAATGCCTATAGAGTGTTAGTGGGAGACCGGAGGGAAAAAGACCTTAGGGAAGGCTGAGACGTATTTGGGAAGATATTAAAATGGATTTGAGGGAGGTGGGATATGATGATAGAGAGTGGATTAATCTTGCACAAGATAGGGACCGGTGGCGGACTTATGTGAGGGCGGCAATGAACCTTCGGGTTCCTTAAAATCCATTTGTAAGTAAGTAAGTAAGTAATTAAAATAATATTTAGATGAGTTGAAAGAAACTCGAGACAACAAGGAGTAATAGAATGAAGTTAAAGTATATGGGGTGAGGCAGAGACAAGTATGAAGTCTGTCTCAATTAAATTTTTTCTAAATTAAGAACGAAATGAAAAGAAGGAGAACTGGAGGAAAGGAGAGCAGAAAAATGAGAAGAGAAGTATGAACACTGTCTTAATTACGTCATCAACTATTCAGCCTGGTGACCACAGGCAGAGAAGCCTCGTGTACGGATTCATTCTTGTTGGAGAATCAGAGAAATAAATTACATTTTGAGAATTTCAGTCGTGCCTGGCCAAGCCAGGTTGAGCTTGTTTAAACTGAGATGAGTTGTAGCCTGGGACGTGGGAGCGTGACAGAGCCGGAAATACGTTAAAAATGAAGTCCTACTACACGAGTGGATGGAAAAGTATGTGGCGAGTGTACGAAGCACATGCGCCTTGCACATGTGGGAGAAATCAAGGCGACACACAATTTAAATTGTTCTCTTCATCTTTGCGAAAACATATCCTGTTCCAAAATTTATTTTGCAAATTCCGACCATCATAATCATGTATACGTACCTGTCGACGCTTTTCTAAGATTGAAATGTATAGCCTACACTACTAGGGAAAGATAATAGTACATTATGCAACGAGGCTATAATGGTAGTAATTAAGATGCGAGGATGTTTATGAAACGAGCGCAAGCGAGTTTCATAATTTTCATACCAGCGTCTTAATTATCATTATAGGCAAGTTTCATACGACTTTTTATGCTCGACCATATTTCTAACTTGAAATTATTCATAAGTATTCATGTTATTGTTATGTGAGTGCAATAGCCTACATCATAAATTGTGAAATGTGCGCAGACGCGAAAGTTTTGATTATTTCCGAGAACGAATGTCGACGACCTTGATATAATCTAGAGAGTAAGATAAACATTAATCTTGATATAACCTTGAAATTGAATTCGACATTGAAAAACGAGATGACAAATTGAATTTATTTATATATTATTTACAATTAACGCTAATTATTATAGTAACAGAACATAACGTTCTGCGACAGTATTGGATTTTCAGCCTCCGTGACTTTTCGCTAGTTGTCTTTCGATTGCATATCCGAGAATAATCGATACTTGCTACAATGGTGATTTCTGTTGGTTGAACAGCTGAACTTTAATGAATAGGTGTACTTTAATGACATGCATTAAAGGGCTGCTACCAGGTGTATAATTACTACATTTCGGCATGGTCGAGCATAAAAAAAAACATTCGGGTAGACTGTATCGGAGACAGTCGCAAGTTTTATGCGTGAATATGTCTCTCGGGATGGAATATTGAATGTAAGGTATCCGTTGCTCATACACTCGCTTCCATTGTAAATGCATGTCTGGATATTTTAAATTATTTCTCTTCACTCAAATTCACTCGCGATTTTTTTTTTAAATTTACATTGTCGACGGCCGATTGTTGCTCATTTCAGATTATAGCCCGGTTTGCTATGTATCGTTTGACACTGCGAACATTCTAACGCTTTGGAATCTCGAGTTACACTGCCTCGGCTGCCGCGTGATTTGCCTTAACTATTCCGTCAAGCGTATCGCTAGACAAAGTCACCCGCTCCAACTCAAGGTCAAGTTGCATGCATTGATCTTTCGTCTACAAATCGCCGTTTACTTCATTGTAATATGTTGTGTAGTTTAGGAATTATAGACGCGATAAAACTTATGTGTCAGTCGGTTTTCTGGGATAGCATCAAAGTACTGGACGAATTATAGATGTAATCATGTAAAAAAAAATTCAGCCTGTCATTTAACGACGTTATATCAATTGCGTGGTTTTGCTGTAGTTTCGACGAAATGACTCCTAGAAATAGTCTTTGATTAACTTAAGTGTTCATCTCACTTACAGACTTCACTGTACCTGTACTCATAATGTGTCTGCAACATTAATAGATTTGATTATGTAATACCGTCCCTCGGAATGTTGTCATGACTTCGGCTGAGTAAGCGATGAACTTTCAATTCCTTGTTCCGTCTGTTTAATATATTGAATACATCCTTACCAAGATATTTACCAAATCATTTCAGTTGGCTTTCCGAGTTTCACAACTTTCACAAACAATTCTCTGTCCTTATAATTCCTTCAAACAACACAATTATACTCTTTAATCTTTTACAATTTCATTTGCTAGAACTTGGAATTCCCTTCTTCTCAGTATAAGAGATTGTCGGAACTGACAAAATTAAAAAAAAAAAGAGTTAAAAATTCGGTTATTAATGAATCAAACATGGTTGAATATACATTCTGATGTAATTAATGTTTTCCTACAAAATATGTAATTTTTCATGTAAAGTTTCGCAACAGACAAACTGTTGTATAATACACAGTTTGGAAAATAGACAGATTGGGTTTGCAATAAAAACTTCTCTTTTCACAGGCATTTGGTCCCTTTATAAACATCAGGGGATTTCAGCTAAGTATAAGGACAGGGGGTGAAACATCACTTATGGAGGAGTGTCCTTAAACTTTTGGTAAGATCTGTATGCTCTATGTGCCAGCTAGTTAATACAGAGAGCTGTTTTCGGTAAATAAATGTTAACATATGATTTGTTTACATTTAATTTTGTCTCCTTTCTGTCTTATTAATTGTACTATTTTTAACTACTGTCCAATTTCAATGTTTCCGGACCTGAAAGAGACGCCTTCCTTGCTTCACGAAAACGCGAACAATAAAGGTTATGGAGTGGAGGCTAACTTGTGTGAAAAGGAGAAGATTAGCTTGAGCAAACACAATTGTTCAGCAAATATACGCTAAAAATGGCATAGTACTTGATTCAGCATCCATAAATAACATAATGAAAAAATAGAAAAACAGTTCACATTGTTATACTCGTATGTTCGAGGTACAACAGTGAAAAATTGTAGCATTATGACATGAAAGGTTATCTCATACTACTCGGGTTACCATGGAAACAGAAGTGTTGAATGAATTTCGTGTCCCATGGTTTTTTACGCGGTCCATCTCACGACATCCAGGTTTTTATCAAAGTACTGGACCACTCAATTACTGTTTATTTCAATCGATTACTCGTTTTCTACGTCCATTGAATTTAAATAATACGACATTGCACGAGCTTATTGCCTTGTAGGGCCTAACTACTCACAAATGGCTTCCACAAATGGAAGTTCATTGCCGCCCTCACATAAGTCCGCCATCAAAACCCTATCCCCAGCAAGAATAATCCAGTTTTCAGCATCACATCCCACCTCCCTCAAATCCATTTTAATATTATCCTCTCATCTATGTCTCGGTCTTCTCAAAGGTCTTTTTCCCTCCGGCCTTCCATCTAACACTCTATACGCATTTATGGATTCATCCGTACGTGCTACATGGCTTGTCCATCTCAAACGTTCGGATTTAATGTTCCTAATGAAGAATCCAATACGTGCAGTTCTACGTTGTGAAACTTTGAACAGGGGATAAGGATGTGTGAGAATAAGAAGCTTAGGAAAATCTATGGTGTTTGATCAAAGCATGATAACTCCGAAAAACATGTTTTGAGATACAAGCTTTCATGTTCACTTTTCCTACACAACATAATTTTAGTTTACATACAAATGTGAATGAAAATAACATAAGTTAGAATGGAGATATCACGGGTATACCAATTATATTGTATTGTATTTATTAACATTGCATGGTATTCGTACATTGCTTTACAGCTAGAATATGGAACAAGTCAAAAAAAAAAAAAAACTTAATATTACAATAAAGTCTTAATTTATAGTCACAGTCTAGTTGAAATATATGAAGAAGAGGTTTACAATATAGTTTACTAGTACAACACAAAGTTTTAGTATCAATTTCATGAAGCGTTGTTGAATGTCATGAATTACCTACAGAATAGAAGGCGTGAGAAATTAGGTACTTCTTTAATTTGGCCCTAAATAATCTTATGTTTTGAGTTTCATTTTTATATCTGTAGGGAGGCTATTAAAAATTTTTACTGTCATATAACGAACTTCTTTTTGATAGCACGATAGACTTGCCGATGGAGTATGAAAATCATTTTTGATGCGTATTTATGCTATGGACTGTTGAATTAGTTACAAAGTTTTCACGATTAAATACGAGAAAGATTAATGAAAAAAATATACTGACTAGCCATGGGCATTATTTGTAGGTTTTTGAAAATAGTCATACACGATTCCCTAGATTTTGCACCTACTATTATTCTTATTACTCTTTTTTGTAGTAGGAATATACTGTTATCTGTGAAATTTCTTCAGAATATTATTCCAAACCTCATTACCGAGTGAAAGTATGCAAAGTACATTATTTTTATTTTACACTCTTTTGCATAGATCGAAAGGGAAATGCTTTTATATAGGGTTGTGCTTTCAGTTGAAATAGGCCATTTTTGAAGTTACTTTCTAATCAAACACCACAGAAATATTAGGGGCTAAGAAGAATGAAGTTACAGGAGAATGGAGAAACGCTATAGGTCTAATGACATTAGGCCTAAATCGAATATTAGCTGGAGAGAAAAAGTTTCAATTCCAAGATTTATATATTTATTTTTATAATTTAATTAGATGTTAAATCAATTTTAGATTGATATAAAATAAATTTTCAATGGCAACGGTTGGAGAAAAAACTGGCAATCGCATTTAAATATCATACTAAACTCCTTTTCTAGAATAACAGATGTTTATTTTCACGAGAACCTTATTTTAATAAAATGTTGTCCACAGTTATGGAATAACGGTTAGCATGTCTCATCGTGAAACTAGCGGATTCGGGTTCAAATCCTGCTTGGAACAAGTTACGGGATTTCCTCTCAAACTATTAAGAGTAAATGCTGGGTAACTTTCGACACTGGACTCTTTCACTGACATTATCAACTTTCAGACTGTAAATAATCATCAGTTGATAAAGCGTCGTAAAGCGAACCAATTAAAAATGTAGAAAATGTTAGCGGTGACCTTACTTCTTTGTAACTCCTTACTTCTGTTAAAACGTAGCCACGCCGAAAAACGTGTGGGTGGTAATCTCGTCCAGCACAGTATTACGACGCTGTATTTAATTTAGAATTGAAATAAAAAAATAATTACCTGAAAAATCTTTTGTTTCTCTCCATTAAGAAATGCCAGATTTGCACTTAATTACGTATTCAAATGTTTTCGCTTTTTTAAATGTGAATATTAGAGAAAGGAAACAAAAGCTGGACGGCGCTGACGACTTTGCAACACAGAAGCGTGCAAAATCTGCACCAGTCCCGTGGTGAACCACCGTGGAAACAGATAATTAAAGGCGTATCTAATATGTTAGGTGCAACTAAACGTCTGAAGGCAGCCATAATCACGAACTGTCATTACTAGACATAATTGTGTACGTAAACTGTGTGAATTTGAGACTAAAATCGCCAGTAGGGTCAGGATTTTAATGCCAAATGCTTTGTGACATGGCGTTCAAGTCTAGAACATAGGATAAAATGGAAGGTACTCCTTTGTGAATTGAGGGGTTAGCTGGAAGAATGACGTAATTCGAATTACGGTATTTATCCGTAAAATGGCGATATGCGTTCTTTGGCGGCGTTCTACCAACCACCACAATGTTATGCCTCTACTCCCAATAGATTGCAAAACAGAGGTTACAAATGTAACATTTTAAAATCCCTTTTCAGAACGAAAAGTTATGTGAAATGTTTCCTATAAATTTTTTTTTTTCTCGAAAGGAAGCAAAAACAAGAAAATTGTGTTAAAGTTTTTTGTGTGAAATATGTCAAAGAATAACCCTCTGAAATTAAAGTCATTACTTACGGTTCATTCTGTATAGTCGAAAGGCTAAAGCGTTTGGTTTTCCGCGCTGATAATCCGTGTTCGAATCACTGTGGCTCGAAGTGGAATTTGTGATGGCCAAAAACGATGCTTAGCGGTAGATTTTCGAGAGTACTCTCGTTTCCCCTAACGAAATTCCACTATTGCTCCATAATCATTATACGGTTGCTATGTAGTTAGTTCGCTTTTCATAATCCACCGAGAAAAGAAAGCCTACGATGGCAAAGAAAACTGCTGCTTTGGCGCGTCACTTGTAGATGGGGACGTTTGGATGAATTGCGTTGGATTTTTTTAAATTATTTTTGAATAGCCTGGAAAAAAACCGCTGCTTGAGATAACACAGGACAAATGTGTGATAAGGAAGACATACCCAATCTCTTTGTAAAAAAAAGTGGATCTATTGCCTAGTTGAGAATCTAAACTCGAGTTTAGTAGATTTTACTCCGAAATACTATGTATCGAAATCAGGGCGGACTGTTCGTCTATTTTCGATAACACACTGAGATCATTATGCGAGTAATACCCATTACAGTTTAGTTGATTGAAAGAAATTAGATATATTTTAATTAAAGTGTAGAAAAGCTATTTAGTTTTGTTAAAATTGAGGGGTTAGCTGGAAGAAGGGCGCAATTCGAATTACGGCATTTATCCGTAAAATGGCTATATGCGTTCTTTGGCGGCGTGTCTACCAGCCAGCACAATGTTATGCCTCTACTCCCAATAGATTGCAATAGAGAGGTAGACTATTACTGAATTGCGTCCGTCTTCCATCTCACTACTGTGGTTCGAGGATCGGCGAAGGTAACTGCAAGGATGTTCGCGTGATCTGACGAATGTTCTGATCTATCCTATCTTTCGCCTAATAGAAGAGAATATAACCTTTCTGAAAGTGAAAATGAATTAACTTACATATGGAAAGGTAGAAAACGGAAACGGTTTAATAAACTATGAAAGAAAATCTAGCAAGCAACAACTAAATTACGGCAAAGCTTACACAAGTAGATCAGGAAAAATGCTGAAAGAAATACTGTATTACTATTTATTTCTGTAAATGGAGAATGAATAAAAGATAGCCTACTAATAATTAGGGACCGAATTTTTATGTAATATCAAGGTGTGAAATATGTACGAGTACATATTTATGTAAAAAATAAGCTGAATATGTACCAAAATATATGTAAAGTCGTTAAAATATTTAATATCAATATGTGGCAGGTATGGGATAGGTAAGACTCTCCAGTTGTGATTTAATAGAGCACCCGACTTTTTACCGCATACTTGACACATTGCAATTTTTCCACCTGTAGTGAAACCTTCGTCCATCGCAATCCATGATTTCATTTTTGTCGTTAGGATTGAAGATACAGGGGCCTTTTTAGTTAGTTAAAAGCAGTAGATAAACTCACTTGCACTTTATACTGTAAGTACTAAAACTAGAGAACTGAGTGAAATGAATGACACAACAGTACTGCAAGCACTGTTTCGCTTTACTGGATTAGGAGAAAATAAGAGATGTGGGACACATGCATTTTTAACTGCTCCCTGTAAGAAACAAAGTACCTACTAAAACCTCAAACTATAGGCATTTAATAACTGTTGTTTGCCTGGAACTAAGGACGTTGTGTTTCGTGCCGAAATATATCCTTTCTTGGGTAGGTAAAAAGGCTTTTTAAATCTGTGTATTTCAAATTGTAAACTTCCCTAACGGAAGTTTCTTTTTCATTTTAGAGAAGTAAAAATGAATAAACCCCCTAAATATGTAGATTTATGTAATATCAAGCCATAATATGTAATGTGGGATAAATATGTAAAAGTATGTAATATCAAATTTTAATATATTAATGATAATTACAAGACTCGCAAAGATTTGTTATTTACATACGGTTAGGTTGAAAGGAATATAATATGCAATTACATAAAAATCCGGTCCCAACTAATAATATAGGCGTATGCAGTGCTACAAAATGTTAGATCCAGGGTAGCAGTCGGTCATTTAGGAACGCCATATTTCTGACAGGTTACCAGCAAAACACTTAAGCCAGTTGCTGCCAGAAGAAATACGAGATATCTACAGAGGAACAAGCCATTTTCGAAGGAGGATTTTGGGAAACTGGAATCAAAAACCAACAGGATACATTTCTTAAGAGATATTTGGAGAGGAGGACCATTAAGCAACGTCAAACAACTGTAAAACCACAGCACCGAGAATGTTCTTGGGTATAAAGTGTCATGACTTAGAAGAATTATTATGCAAGACCTTTATTCTGTCATTGTTTAAAATATCTAAGAATTGAGTGATAACTATACAAAATATAGTGAAACTAGGTGATACTATAATGACAGATATGAGAGGCAAACACTCCAATAGGCCTCATAAGATTCCAGATGTTGTTTATGTTGGGTTATTAGATCACTTAAAGTGGTATACAGTGTTTGTAAGCCTATATTTTAGGTACTTTCAGTTAAAATGCTAAAGTGAAATAAATGGGATTAATTAGTTTTAAAGTTGTGGTAATTTAGTACACGAACATATTATCATGGCTTAGGTTACATGAGAGGAGAAATCTGCTGTCACTTTCTCTCTTATATTGATTTATGCACACTTCATCTCCCTATTATTTATTCGCTCGTTTTCATACTCTCTCTCGCTATCTCGATCACAACGCGATAACACGCTAGAAATTCCACTTCACACATCATCTCTGTATTCCTCATCTTTCGCTGTTGCTACCTCTCGTCACTGGAACTCTCTGCCGCCTGAAGTCAAGGGCTGCCGAACATTGAAATCTTTCAAATCCAAGTTAGAAAATTATCTTATACGAGTTGCCAAACTAACTTACTATTATGACAAGTGTTGTATTGCATGTTTCCACGCATTCACATGTTTTATGTTCTAGTGATATTTAACTTATTTTATGTTTTTGTTTTCATATTTTCCGATAATGGTATATCTATAGTGTGATAAGTTGAGCTATATATATAATCATAATTTACCTTACTGTGTGTATTTAAAAATATTGTATTCATTGTATGCTTTGTACTGCACTATTTTATGACTATTATTATTATTATTATTATTATTACTATTCTTATTTTTGTCATTATTATTATTATTATCATTATCAATAATTGTCTTATTTTTTATATTTTGTATGTCTCATTTATTTTGACCTACTGTTCACATTTTATTATGCTTTTTCCTTTCTTTCTGTATGTTATATATTATGTCTGATTCCTACTTACTTGTTTACATTTTATTACTATTATCTTATTCAGTTTTGTGTGTAAAATTGTAGTGTTTTTTGTAACGCAGTTTTACTCCTGGTTGAGTGTTAGAGAAGGCCGTATGGCCTTAACTCTGCCAGGTTAAATATATTATTATTATTATTATTATTATATATATAGGTGTATATATATATATATATATATATATATATATATATATATATTTGTAGAACACGCATTGTAATTATCTTCATTATTGTAGTATAGACTTATATCTAGCTTTTCCTGTAAAAATATTAGAAATATAGAAAAGTTAACAGTATTGCAGTATTTTCAACCCTCTTCTATGGAACAAGGGCATAATTAAAATCGTTCTCGTACAATATTTAAACATTAACCATAGAACTCATTGTAATCACAAGAGAACGTACAGTATTACCCTACAAAATATATGAATGGTGTCATATTCCAGCAAGAGATGCGGAGTACAGATAGTTTTTGTTGATTACCTCAAAACTACTGTATGTTCTTCCAGCTAAACCAGTGATGTCAACTGATGCCCATAGGAGCAAGCGCGCGCTTTAGAGCCAAGGAGAGCGCTTTACAGCGGAAAGGAAAGAGACAAACGAAAGAGGTAGGATATGCCGCTTGGTAGAGCTATATTCGTGGATGGCCAGCACTGATTCAATGGATAAAGGGAAGAGAACTTATTAAAACTGTATCAATGTTAATTTTTAGATTTGTCTGAGAAGTGTAAGTGCATTATAAGAATGTAAGTTTTAATTTCAATGTTCATTTTTGAGAAGTTTGCTTTTTTTATTCAAAAGGAATATGTTCTCAACTTTTTTTTATAGAAAAGTTAAATTTTCTGATATAGGCCTATTAATTTAATAGCCTTACAGAATGTTTTCGTAAATCTAATATATCGTAAATACGTATTACTGAAGATAGTGTATTAAAATGTTTGAAAATATTCGCATGGAAAATGTTTGTAAGGAAATGAATTAACAAAGCAAATACTGTTACATCACAAACAAAAGATACGTGTCTATGTGTTGGTAAAACGTCAGCTCTATAGCTTCAGCAGATTTCGAGATCATTTAATATTCTGATAACAGAAAGTTGCGCACCAATATCACCTAAAAGCATAATGCGATAAGAGTTTTATTATATAATATTAGTTACAGTTAAAACATATACCTAGACAACTTTGCTTTGTACTATAATATTGTTTTGATTACTTTTATAAGGCTAAAGATACCATCAATATCAATTTCAACTTATCATGTCATATTCAGTGTCTTTCTTTGGGATAACACTTTCTTTAAGAATGATGTGTTTCATTCACTTTGTACAGTATAGTTGTAGTTATTATGGAATTTGTGTGAATATTCCTTCTTTACTCTTTATTATGTTATTAACGTTTAAAACACAACTGCAATATTAGGCTAAGAAACAGGTGTTAGTACTTTTGTTTTACAGACAATATAGAAAATAACAAACAGAAAGAAGCCATATAAAAATAACGACATAAAATTTCACGTTCCGTTTGAAGTTTGTGCACCACTGTTTTCTTAATCCAACAGGCTCACAGTGGTCTAAAATCCATATTTAGGAGGACAAATGCAGAAAAATGACATGTAAAAAAATGAAATGAAACCCTTAAATTATTATTCCTATATAACTGAGTAACACTGAATTGATAATCTTAATCAGCGAAGGTGGCTGCATAGCGAGATAAGAAGCCGGCAACATGCCACATTTCGCCACCCAGCATTCTTACTCAGCAAGCGCCGCGAGTCTGCCGTTTTCTTTGTGCTGTAACTCTGTTGTAAGTGGTCGATTCCATTCATATTTGGTACCAACATGTCAAGTAGTTCTTTGGGTATGTAACACTGTTTGTTTTTGTTACATTTAATGTTATTATAGTACGTAAAATTAGCATGAATGGACACGGCACAAAATATAAATATAACCATTGAGTGCAGACTTTGCTAAGGTAGAGAAAAAAAAAACCCTTAGGTTCGTCCAAAAATGATCTTTTTTCACTTCCTCCACTATTTACCTCTATTTTAAACCTAGTCTTAAGGTGCGCAGATTTGCGGAAGTAATAATTTATGAGCACTATTCTTTCGAGGTGCAGTAGTGCAATTTTTCTCGGTTGCAATTATTTCAATATCTGTGAACCGAATCTGCTTCCGCAGTATAATTCAGGGAATTAAAGATGACAGCTTGTTAATAATGTACCAAATAAGCTTCCCGAGTGTCCAAAAGGTGCAATAGTACCTAAAATGTTACATTTTCCCACCCATAAGATTTTGTCTAAATGCATCCCTCTGTAAGGTGCACTTCTGCTTATACCAACGTAAACAGAGTTTGTACACAAAACAAATGTACTAAGTGTAACTACTTTATACAATTTCATAAAAATCTGTTAGATAGGACAAAAGTTACTAATTTTGTCTAATTGCGCCCCCCTATAAGAGGTACTTACATTTAGACCAACGTAATGAGAGCTTGTATACAAAACATACATGCTACCTGTAATTACTTTGTAAAATTTAATAAAGATCTGTTAAATAGGAGAAAAGTTACTAATTTTGTCTAATTGTGCCCCCTATAAGGGGTAGTTCTCCTTATACCAACGTAATCAGAGCTTGTATACAAAACATATATGTTCCTTGTAACTGTTTTGTAAAATTGCATACAAATCTATCAAATAGGAGAAAAGTTACTAATTTTGTTTAATTGCGCCCCCCTATAAGGGGCAGTTCCCCTTATACCAACGTAACGAGAGCTTGTATACAAAACATACATGCTACCTGTAACTACTTTGCAAAATTTCATAAAAATCTGTTAAATAGGAGAAAAGTTACTAATTTTGTCTAATTGCGCCCCCTATTAGGGGTATTTCCCCTTATACCAACGTAATCAGAACTTGTATACAAAACATATATGCTACTTGTAACTGCTTTGTAAAATTTCATAAAAATCTGTTAAATAGGAGAAAAGTTACTAATTTTGTCTAATTGCGCCCCCCCATAAGGGGTGGTTCCCCTTACACCAACGTAACGAGAGGTTGTATACAAAACATATATGCTACCTGTAACTGCTGTGTAAAATTTCATAAAAATCTATTAAATAGGAGAAAAGTTACTAATTTTGTCTAATTGCGCCCCCTATAAGGGGCAGTTCCCCTTATACCAACGTAATTAGAGCTTGTATACAAAACATATATGCTACTTGTAACTGTTTTGTAAAATTTCATAAAAATCTGTCAGATAGAAGAAAAGTTTCTAATTTTGTCTAAATGCGCCCCCCTATAAGGGGTAGTTCCCCTTATATCAACGTAACGAGAGCTTGCATACAAAACATATATGCTACCTGTAACTACTGTGTAAAATTTCATAAATATCTGTTAGGTAGCTGAAAAGTTATTAATATGTCCCGCTAAATTTGCATTCTAGGCTACTGTGAGGCTGCTTATTCCTCCTAGCATACCTAGCGCTTAATGCCCGCGCATGACGTCAAGGTCAGAAAAATGCGCTTGCTTTGACATCATTGAGCTAACCCCTCAATTGTACACTTGTCGACAACAAGAATTTAAATTGTGTTATTTTAATTACATCAAATAATGTAGCCTGTACTTACTAACATTAAAATGTTTTGAATGTCTGATGATGACGTCAACAATAGTGGTGATAGCAGTCGTGGTGGTGATGGGGATGTTAATGGGTTCCTTAAAAGCGATTTGTAAGTAAGTGGCAGTTGTGTTAGAAGTTGTGATGATGATGATGATGATGATGATGATGATGATGATGATGATGATGATGATGATGATGATGATGATGATGATGATGGGTGTGTGGTGGTGAAGGAGAAACTCGCTTGGTCCACTCCCCTATGCATTGTGAGTTTCAAAGATGAAGTGATTCGTATTCCTAGACAGGTGTTCCTAATAGTGTGTCCATTCAGTGTTACGTCAGTGCAAAATGAGCTCTTGAACACAAATTAGTACAAATGTCGTTAGCTGCGAGGCCATACGCATGCGCAGAGTTTCTTGCCGCATCTTTATAACCAAAGTGTTGTCCATTCAAGCATCCCCATAACTCAAATCTCTTCCACGCCCTCCACATATTTGAACAGCCATCCTTGTAGCTTCCCTATTACCCACCCTTTCCCAACCCTCAACAAGATAGTCTGATAATAATGAAGTATATTTTTTTCCTCAATGTGGATATATTTTCACACATACACATCCTCCCCTTGTGACATTATTCTGTTACAACCCCCTCTCTCTAAACATCCCCACAGCCCATTTACCCCATTATATCTACACCCTCTTACCCCCTCGCGATAATAGAGACGTCGGGGCTCAAATTTACCGTGAGCATGAGATTAGCCGGGGTTCACACAATAACGACCCCGCCCGCCACGAGACTGCGCTAGTGTTCCTGTCCGTAATCAATTTTGTGACAAGTGATAGGATAACAAAGGAGGGAGAGAGCGCGCGAGGCGACATCTCTATGGCTGCCGTGTTAGAAACGCCGGCGCGGTCGCCAAACATCTGAATGCTGCAGAGCGAATTCGTACAAGCCAAGATTTCAGCTATTCGCTGTCGATGCGGACTCCACAAACATGGACTACCGAAACTTTATCGTCGACGACAAATAAGACCATCGGCAACATAGCAAAAGAGTAAGAACTATGCACTATTGTTATACTAAAAAAAACTGGGGTCATGATTATGACACATGCTTTCTCATTGCACTGGTACGAGCTTTGCTATCCATAATAATAATTCACACTGTCATTCATTTATTACTCCCCCACAACCAACACATTATCAAAAGTAATATACATTTACTAAATTTAAATTTACTACAAAAACGAATAATTAAAATTTGTTTGAAGAAACGTTTTGATTATTCAACTAAGTTGATTTATTCTGAATTTGATCTTTTCTCCTTATATTTTCCTCGTTATCCTTGTATTCGTCTTGTTATTCTTGTATTAGCCTTCTTATTCTTGTATGCTCTTGTTATACTTGCATTCTTCTTGCTTTCCCTTGCATTCTTTTTGTTTCCCTTGTACAGGATAGTCGTATCTGATTCTATGTTCGTTTGACTTATAGGCCTATATGTGGATTCGCAATCAGAAAACTGACATTTTAGTTTATAAACGCCGGAAGTACTGAATTTATTAAAGTTCTGGTCTTTGCAATGCTTTATCTGTTCTGTATGCTATGTTATATTTAAATTTCTTAGAGGTATTTGAAATTATATAAGTGAAGCTGTTGCAGTAAGTGAATGTAATTTTTTTTTATTTCCTTTTGTTTGAGATAGTGTGCTATTGTCTTTAATGAATTTCTTTTGTTTTGTACGTTTTATTAAATTATCTATTGTTGTTTTTTGTATTCATTTTCGGAAGCAATTGTGTAAATAATTCCTAATTCATTATTGCAATCCTGTTTTCTCATGGGAATGTTTACAAGTCTATCTACTAGGCCAGCGTTTCTCAAACGTTTTTGAAGTGGGGACCACTTTTTAATGTCAGAACAGTTCCGCGGACCACCTTACTCTTGTTCCCTTCGAAAGCAAATTTATCATTTTCGTAGCATATTTTAACACCAGTATACATACATTTTAAAATTGAATTAAGGTTCGGCACTTTGGTCCTCTGTTATGAATTCGGGTGGTTCCTGGCTGGGTTACAGGCGCGGCGCCAGATGTGCAGGGAAAAGATGTTGAGAAACACCACGTATACAGTGATTTAAATCCCTTTTTTGTTGCTGAGAGTAGAGTGGGAAGTCGATAGACGGGTAGGGTAATAATTTCATAAAATGCAGTACTGGGAGAAAAAGTGAAATTCGATTGCTATGTGTTATTTCCAAACACTGAGATTTTAAGCTATAGTGAGATACGCAATTCCTTTGAACTTTATTTTTTCTTCTGTCTTTTTTGAACGACCACAAGGGCAAATCTCGAGGACCACAGGTGGTCCGCGGACCATAGTTTGAGAAACGCTGTACTAGGCTAACATGTCTATTACAAACATGTCCAACGTTAACAGTTTTTGTTTAGTCAACTGTTCGAAGACAGGTTTGAACCTCATAAGTGACACCAATAAGAAATCACGCATGAGGCAACTAAGCCAGGAGATAATGGGGTAGAGTGGACGGTTCCTTTGCCCCTCCATTGCATATATCACTCACTACATATCATATTAGACTAATCAGACTTCAGATGTATACAAACATTGTTCTTCCTTTGACATACCGTCAAGTGAATGAACAGCCTAGTAATATTCGTAGATGTAATAGAATAATTTAAAAAGGTTCAGTAGTGCCGGTGGTCGTGCCAGAGAATCAGTCCCATTCCGAGGCTTATTTGAAGGATTGGTAACAAGCTGTGTCTCAGTGAAACGTACAGCAGAGTTCGTATAGGTCAGTTTCTGTCAGATGCATTTCCAATTCACTGTGGGCTAAAGCTAGGAGATGCACTATCACCTTTACTTTTTAGCTTTGCTCTAGAGTATGCCATTAGGAAAGTCCAGGATAACAGAGAGGGTTTGGAATTGAACGGATTACATCAGCTGCTTGTCTATGCGGATGACGTGAATATGTTAGGAGAAAATCCACAAACGATTAGGGAAAACAGAGGAATTTTACTGGAAGCAAGTAAAGAGATAGGTTTGAAAGTAAATCCCGAAAAGACAGAGTATATGATTATGTCTCGTGACGAGAATACTGTACGAAATGGAAATATAAAAATTGGAAATTTATCTTTTGAAGAGGTGGAGCAGTTCAAATATCTGGGAGCAACAGTAACAAATATAAATGATACTCGGGAGGAAATTAAACACAGAATAAATATGGGAAATACCTGTTATTATTCGGTTGAGAAACTTTTATCATCCAGTCTGCTGTCGAAAAATCTGAAAGTTAGACTTTATAAAACAGTTATATTACCGGTTGTTCTGTATGGTTGTGAAACTTGGACTCTCACTTCGAGAATAAGGTGCTTAGGAAAATATTATTTGGGGCTAAGAGGGAGAAGTTACAGGAGAATGGAGAAAGTTACACAACACAGAATTGTACGCATTGTATTCTTCACCTGACATAATTAGGAACATTAAATCCAGACGTTTTAGATGGGCAGGGCATGTAGCACGTATGGGCGAAACTAAAAATGCATATAGAGTGTTAGTTGGGAGGCCGGAGGGAAAAAGACCTTTAGGGAGGCCGAGACGTAGATGGGAAGATAATCTTAAAATGGATTTGAGGGAGGTGGGATGTGATGGTAGGGACTGGATTAATCTTGCTCAGGATAGGGACCGATGGTGGGCTTATGTGAGGGCGGCAATGAACCTCCGTGTTCCTTAAAAGCCAGTGAGTAAGTGCCAGTATTAATACTAATGAACCACTATTTTATGAGGGTGAGGAGACGAGGTTTGTATGTATACTGTTAGTCATTTTTCATGTGTCCAGATTTAAATAAAAATTCTTCACACTTTAGGAACATATTTTGTAACCACCTGGTGGTCGGGGGAGGAGGAACTTACGGAATTCCTGACAACGGCTGGACTGGAATGAAGCAGATCGTGTGCAGGAAACTGTGGGAGAGAGACGAATCGCAGGCATTTTATGCGGAAACTTGAAACAATTCCATTTCTCTAAATAACGATTCAGGCTGACGCATAATTGTCAGTCTGAATGCGTACTTTTTCACCCACTCCACTCTAGAAGCTATTACTGTATTCCATTAAAACAAGTCTACCACCAGCAACGGCAATGAATGATAATTCCATCTTTATTTCTATGAAATATTATTTCCCTCCCTGTGTATCCACAGTTGTAGGATTGCCGTTGAAATAAATATATTTAAGCACCAAGCATTTAAAAGTTGCTGTTAACAGAAAGGATAGCGCGCCTCGTACTTCTTACCCCCGCCTCGGGTCTAATCTTTATTTACATGAAAACTTAGTGAGGTTTTGATATTAAGAAAACCCAACCACCATCACCTTATGACGTCATATTTTCTTTTCTTGTGGCATAATGTATACATTTCTGACAGCAAGAGTGTTCTACGTTTAAAAACAGAATATCAAGACTAAGTATTCCATATTTGAGACTTTCAACTTGAAATACTTGAGAAAATTGATATTATTATGAGTATTTCGTTCACATACCGATCTACCAATGAAGAGTAAGAAAAACTTCAATTTAAACCATCAGAGTCATTTATCACAGCATATTGTTTAGCTCATATTGTCAATTCTGTCACTGAAGATCTGCGACTGTTTCTTTTAATCATAACCTGCATTATAATCAACAGCAGTTTCATTATTTACTTACTTACTGGCTTTTGAGGAACCCGGAGGTTCATTGCCGCCCTCACACAAGCCCGCCATTGGTCCCTATCCTGAGCAAGATTAATTCAGTCTCTATCATCATATCCCACCTCCCTCAAATCCATTTTAATAGCCTATTATCTACGTCTCGGCCTCCCTAAAGGTCTTTTTCCCTCCGGCCTCCCAACTACCACTCTATATGCATTTCTGGATTCGCCCATACGTGCTACATGCCCTGCCCATCTCAAACGTCTGGATTTAATGTTCTTAATTCAGGGGCGTATTTTGCGGGCTACCGGGACTACCGGCGGTAGCCCAAGGAAATTACAAAAGAAAAAGTTTATAATATAACATAATGTAATAATTTTGTATTATTAGTTTTACCATAGTAATTAAAATTAAAGTAATTCTTAGATATATTTTGTGTAATAATAGGGTCAGCGGTATCCCAAACCCTTTAACCAACTTAATTATGTCACGTGAAGAATACAATGCGTGCAGTTCTGTGTTGTGTAACTTTCTCCATTCTCCTGTAACTTCATCCCTCTTAGCCCCGAATATTTTCCTAAGCACCTTATTCTCAAACACCCTTAACCTATGTTCCTCTCTCAAAGTGAGAGTCAAAGTTTCACAACTATACAGAACAACCGGTAATATAACAGTTTTATAAAGTCTAACTTTCACATTTTTTGACAGCAGGCTGGATGATAAAAGCTTCTCAACCGAATAGTAACAGGCATTTTCCATATTCATTCTATGTTTAATTTCCTCCCGAGTATCATTTACATTTGTTACTGTTGCTCCAAGATATTTGAACTTCTCCACCTCTTCAAAAGATAAATTTCCAAAATTTTTATATTTCCATTTCGTACAATATTCCCGGCACGAGAGGTAATCATATACTTTGTCTTTTCGGGATTTACTTCCAAACCTATCTCTTTACTTGCTTCCAGTAATATTCCCGTGTTTTCCCTAATCGTTTGTGGACTTTCTCCTAACATATTCACGTCATCCGCATAGACAAGCAGCTGATGTAACCTGTTCAATTCCAAGCCCTCTCTGTTATCCTGGACTTTCCTAATGGCGTATTCTAGAGCAAAGTTAAAAAGTAAAGGTGATAGTGCATCTCCTTGCTTTAGCCCATAGTGAATTGGAAACGCATCTGACAGAAACTGACCTATACGTACTCTGCTGTACGTTTCACTGAGACATATTTTAATTAATCGAACTAGTATCTTGGGAATATCAAATTCAATAATAATACCATATAAAACTTCTCTCTTAACCGAGTCATATGCCTTTTTGAAATATAGGAATAACTTATGCACTGTACCCTTATACTCCCATTTTTTCTCCATTGTCTGTCGAATACAAAATATCTGGTCAATAGTTGATATATTACGCCTAAAACCACACTGATGATCCCCAATAATTTCATCTACATATGGAGTTAATAGAGAAAAAAGAACGCCATTTTTTTTACAAAAAAAAAATATTTTTCAATTTATTATGAAAATTGTTCCCAATAATCTATTCTAAGTGTCTGCGAAGTTTCAAGGGCTAAATTCGATTGAAACCCTTCATAATGACGTCATAATTAAAGGTCCACGATGTATTTTTTTAAGTGTTATACATGTTAGGTATGAGTTTTTAAAATCACCCCCTATGTTGTTTTGATTCAATGTGAAATGCGTTCTTCTTGTCCGAATGAATTCTGTTTCAATTGTGAATTATACATTTAGCTTTCTTAGTATGTAAATGTTTGTGTAAATAAAGTTTCTGTGTACATAAATTAGTGTAATATAGTCAGGCAGTATTTTTGTGATATATCGTATATTTACTGTTATTGTCGGTCAACATGCTTAGGAAGAAAGCGGTAAGAAAACATTGCGTAGAAGTAGCTAATAATAGGTGGAAAAAGAATGATGTAAATAGTAATGTAGGCCTAAATAATTCCAGCAACCCTGAAGAAGTAGGCCTGAATTCAAATTATCATAATGTTCATGAAAATTCTCCAACTAGAAATCTTAGGTCACAGGATACAGAATATAACTGTAAATTTAGGCCTACAAGGA
This sequence comes from Periplaneta americana, assembly GCF_040183065.1. Lineage (NCBI taxonomy): Eukaryota > Metazoa > Arthropoda > Insecta > Blattodea > Blattidae > Periplaneta > Periplaneta americana. Next base: position 31,339,258 of record NC_091117.1, read on the forward strand.
ACGACCCACACATATATGGCTGGAAACTTCATGTAAGGTTTTACAACAATTTGTAATCAATTTTTGTATGACAAACTTCAAAGTCGTTTTTCTTTGTCATAGGCTATAAATTTATGCATTTCTCTTCATTAAAATTGCTAAGGATTTTACAATTTTATAGCTATGATGCTAAACAATTTCCTGTAGGCTATAGTCACTATACCATGCTAAACAAAGTTATGTTCTGATTTTTCTTCTAAGTGTCTAGATTGTAACATAAAGAAATTTGTGTGTGGCATCAACAAAATAATTTAAAGAAATTTGAAGGTTATGTTACAAAATATTTTTTTTCTCTTTAATGCGATATTACTTTTAAAAAATCTATGCATATTTCTCTTTCTAATACAGAAGTGATGCCATATAAAATTCTCAGACAGATTGAATTAAATTTGCATGAGCATCTCCCAATGGAGAGTAAGAAAAACTTTAATATAAACCATAATGTACAATTATATTTTCTTAAAAATCTGAATAACTCAAAAAATAAGAGCATGATGGAAATATAACTTTAGCAGTTCTCTTACATTGATATTATACATAGACCCTAAGCAGAGACCGGTAGTTTAGGTATTATGAATCATTAAAATAGACAGGCAAAAAGGCACCATGAATAGCTAAAATAGGCAAGCAAAAAGGCATTATAAATAGCTAAAATACGCAATAAAAGGCAATTACAAAAACCTTGCACTAGACCCACAACCTTTCACTTTCCACAAAGGGATTTCGGCAGCAAGAAGCGCTCTACATAAGTCGAATGCAAATAGAGATTTTCGACTCGTTGTTGCAATTACTGTTGGAAGCAAAGAAATCTTCTTCCCAGTAGCCTTAGAAAGTGCAGTTTTCATTGCGACGTTGTTGTAGCTAGCTAAATATTTCATATAGCAACATAAGAGACAACATAATACGAAAGACAAAACATAATCACAAAAAACATAAGATACAAACAAATACAAGAACACAAAAAATACATCCCACTAACATACGAAAACAAAAACACACACAAGACAGCAACCTCATTCAAGAAATTAAATTACATCGCATACAGAACAAATAATACTCTACAAAACTTCTCAACACACAAACAACACAAACAAACAAATACAACCACACAGGCGTATACAAACTCAAATGTAACACCTGCAACAACTTCTACATAGGACAGACAGGCAGATCATTTCAAACACGTTATAAAGAACACATCACAGCCATAACAAAATTACAAAACACTTTCACATATGCAGAACACATCACAAATGCTAACCACACCTACAGAGACATCAACACAGACATGGAAATTCTACACATCCAACCAAAAAGCCAATAACTAAACATACTAGAACAATACGAAATATACAGATACACAAAAACACATCCAAATGAAATTCTCAACACACATACTCTTTGACTCCACATTACACTACACCAACACACCCCCCACAGGAAACAAAACAAAAGGCGCCAAAACCAGCAACAGCCAGTTCTGAAGATGGACAATAACAGACCGAAACATGTTAACCAGGTACGATAGAATTTAACACGAGAAAGACATATAATATATATTCCCAAGTGATATAGTGTTAAAAGTTGTGTAGGCCTAATCAAGATGTATGTAGAAATTAAATAATTTTCACTCGATTCGGCTTTTTATTTCTTTTTTCTAGACGCAATAAATCGAACTTTGGGCTTTGCGATACTCTTCAATAGCATTACACGTGCTGAGATTTATAAATCTATTCACGTATATATGATTTATTATTATGAGAATTCAGGAATAGATACTAAAGGCCTATAAAATATTAATAATTGCTTGTAAAATAGACTTCAATTTTACTAAAATATTATAAAATTAAGAACCCTAGAAAGTTTTTAAAATGCAATATCCACTTGGCCAGACAATTTCAATTCACTTTATCGCATTTCAAAGTTTCCAAATAAAACGTGAAGTTTGATTCTGGCGTAGCAGGTTCTGATGTGTCATTCTTGCACGTACTACGCCGTTGGTTGTCTCCTCACTCGTGGCTTTTAAAGTTATATAAATGTCGCCAAACGAGGAGAAGGTCCATATTAAAGAGGGGAAAAGAAAGGAAGGAATGGTGAGGAAAAAGAGGTAAAAAAGTTATTAGAAAAATGTGGCGACATTATTAGAAAATTTTACTGCGCTTTAAATCTTCCAGAGTTGGAAAGGGATTTCAGTGAAAGGCCAGGGGAAACCATAACCAAATTAGAATACTCCCTCAGCCATTTCTTTTAAGAAGGAGCACTAAATATCCTGTGTACAGAGATGATTTTCCCGTATCCAATTTCTAACGATCAGGAGAGAGACTGTCAAACAGTGAATATTTCAAGGTGCTCAGAATATTTCAGTTCATAGCCAAGCAAACAATACAGATTTACAATTTTAACACATATATAAAAGCAATGGAATGCATTACCACCAGTAAGACATGTTTTGTAGTAGTGAATTTCTTAAATAAATAAATTAAGCCTATTAGGCCTACTATATAATACTGTATATTGAATGTATTAATATAGTGTTATATTTACTCTGTAATTTGCCAATTACAGCTACATTTTACATTTTTTGCTATGATATCTATACTTAACTCTTTTTAATTTATTTTTATTTGGTATTTTTCATTTATATCTATATCTGTGTCTTTTATTTAGGTAGTATCTATTTGTTTTTTTTTTTTTCATTTTTAATTTTTAATTTGTAATTACACTTGTATCTTGCATTTGTATTTATTTTCTCTCTTTTTTCATGTTATATGCAATTCTATGCTTTTTTAAACAAATATCTATACTGTCCATTGTAATTGGGGCTTTGCCCTGTTATGGACATAAATAAATAAATAAATAAATAAATAAATAAATAAATAAATAAATAAATAAATAAATAAATAAATAAATAACTACATATAAAAATAAATAGTGTCATGAAGAAAATACATAGCTTCTCTCTATACATTTAGCGAATTCATAAGTTTATCGCGTCAACAAAGTTTATGTTTTGTTACTGAATAAATAAGACATCTGAATTAAAATACTGCACGCTTGAAAGAAGGTTTTTTTAATTAATCTGAACAAAGCTCTTTAAACAGTTTTTCGTATACGAGTACTATAACAGCTTTCAATTTTAATTTTTTATATGAAAATCAATATTAAAATTTAAGGAAATATGAAGAGTGTTTTAGGCAGCCATTCCTAAAGTTAAATCTCTTAACACCAGAAATGAATGTTAAAAAATTGGCTATTATAAGGCAGCGTGCGAAAAGTACTTTTAACACAGACTTTCAACTGTTTGCGCCGATTCTCAGTTGTTTCCCTCGAGATATCACACGACAGCAATCGCAACCGATCAATACAGTGGTTCAAATAATTGCAGAACTATTTATAAAAAATAACCTTTTGGTTGAGAAACTTATGCAAATTAAATAAATTCCTTCAACAACAATTTTTATTTATAATTACGTGAAACAATTAAAAATTAAATTTAATTAAAAAAATTATGGATCGGGTAAGCAAAAGTCATATTTAAAAATTACTGTGAAAAATCGATAATAATAATTTTCTGTAAGAAACCACTAATCTTGCAGTCTTAACATGGCAATATTTTAAATTAATTCTAGCAAGGCTGGAAATGTGAAGATGTAGGCTAGTTAATACTTATATAGAAGATTTTAACTTTTACATATAAAATAAAAATGATAATCTGTTCGCCGTAATTCCTTCACAGCTGGATAACATTCTTCGCTCATATCATCCCATCGAAGAGAGTAAAGTAAAATTTTCTGAGGGAAAAAGTCGAAAGGACCATCAAACAGTAGAACTTTAGGGCCGTATTCATAGGCATTTTTAGCGCGGGCTTTCGGTGGATTATCAGCGTTTTTCGTATTCATAAACCAGTGTTAGCGATAGGATTTGATTTGAATTCTGTACTAGTAACCAGTGGATAGCCGGGGCTAGCTTAGTACGCTCGTAGCGCGTGCTGCGAAATGTCTATGAATAGCACCCTTAATGACTAGGCAATTAAGGAGAGACAAAGATCAAAATGCAAGGTTTCAGATAATCATTCATATCTTATAATGCGTTGAATCTAAGACTACAATATTTTGCATACTAATTTCTAATGGTGTGGTAAAGGTCTGTGATTTTTTTCCAGATTTTTTATACACAGATAATTATTAATTTTTTTATATTTCAAAAAAATATAGCCTACATTATACTATGCATACACCTTTTTTAATAGAAACTGTTCAATGAAACAACCTGACATTTTTTGTGTTTAATAAGAGAACACTAATATATTATGTAAAGATTTTTCCACATTTTTCTCCTTGTAGTTATGATGAGTTGTTCTCTTGTTACCAGTTGTGCCAACTATAGTCAGGAAGACTTTGTTGATTCAGTTTCATTTTTATTAAAACAGTTGCATTCCACTTCAATTATCAATATAGGCTATATTAAACAATCTCTGATACGTGACTATCCATAATCTCATGGGTTACAGCAGAAGCTATAACATAACCTAAATAATATAAACAAAATAAATGATAGAAAAGTTTTAATTAAGGATGATGAAATAAACATGAATCATTTTAAAAGGTACAATTATTGAAAGTACAATGTTGACAAACAAAGAAACAAATTCTAGGGAGGTGATAAAAACAAATACTAAGGATGTGATAAAAATTGTAGGATAAGCAGCCATGATTGATTGAAACACGTCGTTACGTACTGTTTTACCAGCCAAAAGTAGTATGACGTAGTAAAAGTGTAATAGTCTGTATAATTTCTATTGTGTATGTTCAGTTGTTTAGTTTTGGAGTTTCTAATTAAGTTTGCCATGGTTTCTTCATATGTTGCCTCTTTTGTGTATATTACAGTACATTGTATTTAATGTTCTGTTTGTCGGCCATTTTGTAAGGCCAAAAAATAGTGAAATGTATGTATTTATTTACACTGCAAGCGGGCAAGCACCCGGTGGCAGTGGTATACACAATATAAACAATACACAATAAAATTACAATACACAGTACAATTATATACACAATACAATAAGATTACACAATACAATTTAACACAATAATTACAATTAATAATAAAACATAAAATAACCTAATTTTACAATACAACCTACATATGTGTAGGCCCTACATAAGTTTCAATAGTCTTTCACTTTACTCTCATCTCACTCACTGTAGTGGCACTATGACGCATTTCACTGACACTTAAGGACACATTTCACTGACACTCTATAACACATTTCACTGACACTATAGAACACATTTCATTGAGGCTATAAATTATCACTGATCGGAACTATTCACTACACTGTAAACCATAACTTCACTGACTCACCACGCTTCACTGATACAACAGTTCAAATAAGACAAATAATTACACCCTTATGCATACTTATAAACAGAACTACATTTAAGCTAAACATTTCTAATCTAAGACTCTCTTACACGCTATTTTTAAATAATTTACAATTCAAACCAAGGGAGTAACTCGTCAGGCTAAATAAATACATGTCACCTTAAAGAAATTAAATATTAAATGTCACCTTAATTTTAATTTACACTTTATACACAACTTTTTAAGTTATTCTTGAATCTCCTTAAGGAAGGACAGCCCTCAAAGACCGCTGCAGATAGGTCATTCCAATCATTTATAGTTCTATTTAAAAATGAGAATTTACCTACATCCGTTTTCTGTTTCCTATATTTGATTTTAAAATCATGATCGTTCCTACAATAGTACGTTGGCTTTTCTAACCGAGCCATTATGAGATATAATATGAAATAAAATCATCTGTACACATTGGTCAACCCTGCATTTTGGAAGGACGTTATATTTTATGTAAAATTTTCTATTCGTAGCTAAAACTATTGACAATTACGTTTACTACAAGTGATAATGTGCCATAGCAATTGAATTTGAGTTGTAGTTAGTTACATTATTGACAATGAGATATGTGTCACTTGAGAGCAAGCGATGTGTGCTGTAATGGACTTCATTGCCCTGAGCTCGTCTATCATGTTCTATATCTGCACTTAACGCAGAAGCTTGATGGCGTTTTCGGAGCATTATCACCGGCTGAATGAGTAGCTGGTGGTAGATTTCTCAGGAACAAATATTGTCGATCCATTGGAGCCAACTAGTGAGTCTTCTAAAAGACATATCGATTACTTTGATTGTTCAGCGGACCAATCACTAGAGCTATGGCACTTCATAACATTTCAACCTACGGTGCACCTCTATTGATAACGAAAGTAGATAATAATCATCATACTTCAATAATTTAAACCTCTGGTGATCTATTCCAATTGAAAGTTGTCTGAAAATCTTTTCAGTGGTCTTTCTATATTTCTATTTTATTTAGAAATGCTTTAAATAATAATTTTTGGATATCGCTAAGTATTTGAAAGTGCAATTTGAGATTTGGTATTTTATATTTGAGGGGTTCGGAAGTAAAACATGGTAAGTGACGTTTTCGTGTTTTGAAGTTATTAGGTAGGTAAACATTTATACATTCAACAGTTTGTAGGTCTAAACTCACTAGGAAAGTAATATCTGTACACTTCTGTCATCTGTTGAGATGTTGGAAAACTAACTACTGCATTATACGCAGAATGTAAGATACCATATTATACGCTACATATCTCATTTTTTTACCAAAATGTCAGTTCCCATGTTTTACTCCCGAGCCCCTCATTTAGGGGAGAGTCGGGTAGTATCGGACATCGGGTAATATCGGACAGTGAGTTTCTTTCATCTACCACACGATGATAGTACCTGATTGACATGGTTACGTTTCTGTGATGTCGCATAGAGAAACGTAACCATGTCATTCAGGTACTACCATATGGTGGTAGATGAAAGAAACGCACTGTCCGATACTACCCGATGTCCGATACTTCCCGACTCTCCCCTATTCATACTAAATTAATTAAAGACCTCCTCAGAATAAGAATGTAACCAACATAACTATAATTCATGTCTCAGGAGAAGAGAAAATAATTTCAGGTGCATATTTCATTAGGCCTATATTTATTAGCAGAAACATTAATAAACGACACAGATTTATTCTCTTATTGAATGCAAAACTTATTGTTATAGGCTAAATAAATGTTTCAAAATTACTTTTCTACCAAGCCACTTATTCATTCATTCGTTCATTCATCCAATTATTTATTTATTTATTTATTTATCCATTTACGTATTTATTTATTTGCTTACATACTTATTTACTTACTTCCTTATATACTTACTTTCTTATGTATGTATTTACTTCTTTCTTTCTTAATTATTTATTTGTTTATTTATTTATCTGTTTATTTACTTATTTATTTATTTTATTTATTCATTATTTATTTGATTATTAATTAATTAATTAATTAATTAATTAATTAATTAATTTATTTATTTATTTATTTATTTATATTTTCATTTAGGTACTTATTCACTTTTGCCTTTACGGCAACATTGTGAAACATTTATGGGAAAGTAGTATTTCATTCTGTTGTTTTAAAAACAAGTATAAAAAGTTAACATCACTTTGATTAAACCTTTCGAAAACTATTCCTGATAAAACAAACTGATATATACTCCACAAAATAAGATAAATTAATTATATCACTGATACCACAAATCAATATATTATATGTTAAACGACATAAGAAATTCTCATTGCTATATTTTCTGGATTACCATAATAATTTTTATGAGAAATACGAAGATCATTTCATTAATAAAGCACAGGTTGGTAGAACTGTGAAGTAGTTGACGCAACATCAATGAAAATTACGTCAGTTGCTGTTGAAGGATTGTAGAAGTAGCACGTGTGTTCTTTTCGTCCATAGCATACTCTGTGTTTAGGTAACGAGAGCTAGAAATGGAACCTACGCGTGTCTCGAGTACTGTGACGATTGAAGATCAAAGATCGAATCTTCATATGGCAAAATCTCACAGAAATTCACAGCTGAGCGGAGTCTGTTATGAGCTTATAATGGACCGTAGTACAGTTTCTCGTCGAACTACTCGTTTTCATGTCAGCTTAGACGATGATGCAAGACCAGGAAGGTTGAAAACATCAACACATGAACAAAGCGTGAAACTTGTGGCGGATGGTCTTCAAGAAGATCATCGAGCGACGTGTGAGGAACTTTCAGAAGCTACGGAAATTTCGCCAAATTGAGTATTCCGTATTCTGAGAAAGATTTTGGAGAGAAAAATTTCTGCGCAATGGGTCTCTCACTGCTTGACTGCTGAATAGGAGCAGAAACGCCTGGACATTGCAAACTTTCTGACAAAAACGAATAGTCCAACGAGAAACTGTATTAGGTCCACTGTACGTTCACCTCAAACTCCACTCAAAGCATTGTGAAACTGTGGATTTCTGTGAGGGGGAGAGTTTTGCCACGTCTTCAATTGTTACAGTATCCGAGACACGTTTAGGCTCCGTTTCTAGCTCTCGTTAGCTAAACACAGAGTATGCTATGGACGAAACGAATGCAGTGCTTCCTTTTCAATCCTTCAACTGCAACTGAAGTAATTTTCTATTGTTGTTGCTCCATCCACTCCACAGTTCTGCAAAACTGTGCATTAGTTATGAAATGACCCTCGTTAATTCTTCTTCTATTATACCGGTACGCTGGTAAAACGTAAATGATAGCTTTCAATACAATCGCAGCCTTACTATTACGTAACATGAGCGATAGCAACATTATAACGTAACGCAGTTAACATACCTGATTGCGTAATGAGTTTCTGTGACTTGCAATCCAGCAGAGTTTACAGACTATTCTTGTAGGTGGAAGGATGGGCGATAGAAAATGGATGATGATAATAAACGACACGGAGAAAAGAGGAAATGAAGTTTAAGAGGAGACGAGAGGCGAACGGATAAGAGAGAGCAGGGGGGTAGAGACAGAGGTTGGGTTGGGGTAGTGGTAGGTGTCAGCGTTGCTCTCACAGGCAATTTCCTTGCCATTCAATCACCCGTAACGGCAACGCTAAGTCAGTTCTTCACCCCAACCAAGCAATACCAACTGAAAGATATATTCCAATGCAAATCAAATGGCTGCACAGCCACTGCTGGATTTGCATCTGAAATGTTTTTTAAATGACTCCGTTAGCACATTCTAAATTGTGTGCCTTCTCCACCCCCTTTAACCCTCCAAGATCTGCTGACACTCCGGTTAAAGTGGGGGAGGGGGTGGGCGATAGGAAGCTGTTTCCTGCATTTAGGGGAAAGGGTGTCGGAGGAAATCATGCTACTTTTTTTTCAAAGCTGACTATAGATCTAAGTCGCCGTATATTCCAAGAAAGTGGACGGTTAACAATTTACTTTGGCCACGTTATAGCCTGTACTTTGGCTTCGCCTGCTAGTCTGTAAGCAGTTTTTGCTTTATTATGCGAAGTACTGGGCTGTTACAAAAAATATTTCCGGACTTTCATGGGAGTACAAATGTTCATAAATTGTAATACGGAAGAATGGTTTCAGGTGCACATCGTTGATTGAAGGGAAAATAAACTACTGCGGATTATTCACAGAGTCCGAATGTATAAAATGTTTATGGCATGCTAGTATTGACAGGCCAAAATTTTGCCCAAACAATTTGTATATTCAAATATGTTTTCTAATTAATAATTTTGACAAGTGATATTGATTATATTGAATATATAACAACAAAAGAATAATATGGAAATAGGGGCTAACAATAAATGCAAACAAATCCAAATACAGAGTGTTTCAGAAATAAATATCTTAGGGGAGACTGTTGTATCTTTAGCATAGTGTACCTTTGAACATTTTTTTTTGTTTATTTTTTGCTACTACCTAGATGACTCAAACTCAATTAGATAGTAGAGAAAGCCGCTAAGTAGCTCTGGTCGTAGTTTCAGTTTAATTTATTGCAAAGTGTAAGTTCCGTGGACAAATTTTTTTTTTTGGTACCAAAAGTAAACATTTCGTTCATTGATATATGTTTTCTAACACAAAACCAGATTGTATTTGTTAATATCTTTCAAGTACAGGGTGTTCCCTATCATCTGATGAGTAATAACATACTTTAATTTCCATGATTTATTCGAATCTCTAGTTTTAGGAGCCGTATTTGTTTAAACGTGTACCCTCTTGTATCTTTGAACACAAAACATTTTGTACCATGGAACATGTTCCAAAGTACACGATACTGTCTATTTTTGTCTTTATTTTATTTTAAGATCATGTCACGAAGTAAGTATGGAATTAAAGAGGTCTCCAATTGATTCGGATGCCTTGAAGAAAGCTGTTGAAGCAGTTATTGCTCCTCCAGGAAATAAAATCTCAATCAGAGAAGCCTGCTCTGGTTTATGATGCCAAACACATTTTAAATATGATTGTCAGTTTTTACAGCTATATTCCCACCTATATTTAATGTGTTCCGACTTAAAAGAGGGTATGTTCCAAGGCACATGAACCTGTTGTACCTTCGAACACATTACATATCCCTTCATTTTATTTTTTCCATCCTCAATAGATCTATGAAACAGAAAAATACGTACAGGAAGTTGTAAAGGAATCTTCAATAATTATATCAAGCATTTTTTTATTTAAAAATTACATTTCCCAAAATTAAAAAAAAAGTAAAATGTGAAAAGTGTTTAAAGGTACAACAGTCTCTCCTACAATTAATTTAATATAAATTTACATGAAACAACTATCTACACAAATATATTGCAGAAATTTCTAAATAATTTATTCACGTTTTCTGCCCAAGGTTAGGTCTTTGCAAACCCAGCATTCTCCAATCTTTCCTATTTTCTGCCTTCCTCTTAGTCTCCACATATGATCCATAAATCTTAATGTCGTCTATCTTCTTCTGCTACGAATTTTTCTCCCCTTCACCATTCCTTCCAGTGGATCCTTCAGTAGGTAGTTTCTTCTCAGCCAGCGACACAACCAATTCCTTTTTGTCTTCCTGATCAGTTTCGGCACCCACTCTTTCCAACATACCTTCATTTCTTATTCTGTCTATACATTTCACACTCTCCATTCTTCTCCTTATCCACATTAATTGTAATTATAATTGTAAATGCATTCTTAATAGTGAAGTTGTAATCCCCTGATAGAGGGTAAGAGAAGGCCTGATGGACTTATCTCTACCAGTTTAAATAAATAAATAAATAAATAAATAAATAAATAGATAAATAAATAAATAAATAAATAAATAAATAAATAAATAAATAAATAAATAAATAAATAAATAAATAAATAAATAAATAAATAAATAAATAAATAAATTTCAATGCTTCTAGTAGTTTCTCTTCACTTTGTCTTATTGTTCATGTTTCTGCACCTACGGTTCCACACTTCACACAAAACACTTCACTAGTCTCTTTCTCAGTTATTTTTCCAGAGCCTTTTTTTTTTCTACGAAAAGTTTCTTTTGCCATTGCCATCCTCCTTTTGACTTCCTGTCAGTAGCTCATGTTACTGTCCATTACATCCAAAGTATTTGAAGCTGTTCAATTGCTCTAATGCCTTATTTAGAATTCGCACATTTACCATCTTCATTTTTCTTCCGATAATCATGGTGTTCTTCTTGTTTGCATTTATCTTCATCACATACTACTTACAGCTGTCATTTAGCTCCACTAGCATATCCCTCAGCATCGTCTCCTTTTCTGCTAACAACGCCATATCAGAAAATCTTATGCGCTTTATTCTTCTTCCTCTTATTTTCACCCTTTCCATGTTCTGAAACAGTTCTTCACTAAACCGTCTAAGTAGATGTTGTTCTTTAATTATGGCAGCATGTATTTAAAATTCACACAATACATCATATCACAAAGAAAATTATCTGACGATTTTCGATGTTGATTCCAATTGAGAGTTCTGATTTGGAATAAAGATGCTTTAATTATTTACTAAAAATTATTATATTTCACATGCGTCATTTCCGGACAAATTGGCTTATAGATACTGAATATGAACCAAATATTATCTATAGATTTGGAGAAATCGTTATACTATAAAAGATCTTTCCGGTTTCGAACACATGTAATTTGCGATATATGAATCTGAAGTGCATAAAAATAGCACCAATGGAAAGAGAAACGCAAAAAGTTTAGTTCCTTACCTTGAATATGTTCAATGTGTCCCCCTTGGTAACACGGCACACATCAAGCCTACAGTCAAGTTCCACGTAGGTACGCGGATTTTCCGACCCCCAGATTCTGAGGTTATGTCTGTTCACCTTACCAGAAATATGAAAAGTGGCTTCGTCAGAAAACACCAGGGAACGAATGAATTTATCATCATTTTCAATTACAGCCTGCATACTTATGCAGAAATTTCTTCGTAGCACTTTGTCCTCTGGCTTTAGGGCTTGCAGCAACTGTAGTCGGTACGGATGAAATCGCAACCGCTTGCGAAGAATCTTACCTTAAAATCAGTGCACCATTAACGGATTGTAGGCCCACTGGGTGGAACTGCATCAAACTTTGTTCGGTAATGCAGTTTATACATTAATAACCGACTGGTTCATATGAAAATCAAACACACAAAGAAGTGTTTCTGTCCTCTATAGTAGCCATTTCGCCTCAACAATGAACAAATTTGTTTATATGCACTATTATGAGAATAGGGAATTTTCCTGTGTTTTATTTCTCTTTGCACCGGCGTTTAGTTCCACTTTCAAGCGCTAGAGGTTAGTGTAATCAAGCATACGCTAAGATAATAATTGAGTAGGCTATAGAGTTGAGACACAGGATACAAACATCGCCTACCTTATTGCATAATCCAGTAACGCTTTGCTTCAAATAAATTCAAGTTAACAGCTTTTCCTTATTTCTCAGTGACAAACTAGTTGTAATAATAATTTTGTTATATTTCAGATATAAAATTAAGTATCTAATTCGTTTAATATATGTATATAATATAGGCTAATATAGGTATATGGTTTTACTTCTCAAAAGAGTTTTTTTTTCCATTTTCAGTGCTATCAAATCATTACATATTGTAATTGTTATTGGGGTCAACGTCTCAACTCTCATTATAAAGGAACTCTAGAGTCTAGACATTACATTTAATGACGGATTTATTATTTTATGGATCCAATTTATTTTATTTGAGTGCATAATGTACCTAGATGTATTAATTATATGTGTTATATTTCCGCTGTGTCGACTGCTAGCTGGTGTGATGTCAGCGCCAACTCTAGGAAGAAAGCAGAATCTCACGCTCTAGCTGGCTTGAAGGTCATTGAAATCAGTCCGGCTACATCAAAGGTACCGACGCGAAGTGTACATACTTAATTACCTATACGCTGGTTTTACCAATTAGGAAAACAATATTGCCACAACTAAAATTTTTTGAGCTTCTCTTTCCATTGGTGCTTTTTCATGCACCTCAGATTCATTGTATATATTTGGATACAGCGGTTTTCTAGGATTGGCTGTAAGGTGTTAAATTTTCAGTAAATTGTATAAATTTTAAGGGAAATTAGGTCATTACGAAGGCATCTGTGTGTATCACAATAGCCCCACTTTATTGCTCTGTATAATATGGTCAGATTTATAGCACTGTAACACAATAGGCCTATATGTGTATCACAATAGCCAACACAGAAGGCTATTTTTACACACTGATTTTGTTTTAATTTTATCCAATTTTAACTCGAAATCCTTCACATATTAGTCTATATCTGAGGATTGTTTTCTTTATATCATAAAAGCTCTATTTGACCCTACTTTTGTATGTCTTGCCACCTCTCACGCCAATATACCAAAGATCCATTCATAGCACTTTCCCTCACTTTCAATATAGGCCTATATCTGTCCTCTAGACAATGTAAGACCGGAAAGAAGGTGTGAAATTTTATGATATATGATAATAACAATGATGATGATGATACTACTAATAGTTTGCTTCCGTATTGGAATACACGCTAAAACCAACTTTTTACCATGCACAGAAGTTGATAAATGAATATCAGTACATTGTGATTAGCCCACAGTGGAATCCTGATCTGTTGCAGTTCGAAATTGAAATGTCACTGAAGATTTTTCAATTATTCCGATAGTGAATTATTACGCAGTACGTATTGTTATATTAGGTGGCTCATTTTCAATTTAAAGCGACGGTATTCTGAAGCGAACAGAGTAAAGCCCTTATCTATCCCACTTTGACTTTTTTCTTCTCTTTTTATCTTTTGCCGAGAAGCAAAGCGTAGATCGGTATCTAAGAAATGGGAGGGCTTATTTAAGAGATTAGAGGGTGAAAGAGCACAGAAAATAAAAGGGAAGGGGGTTAAGGGGCTTCGAAATTTAACTCACAGATATAATACCCTGGTAATCCCCGCTTCCCTCATTCGGAAACGAATCAGTGATAAAGAAAAGAGTGCGATCTCATTATCAGGTGCTTAGAGTTCCCCACCACCCTTCCGAAATGTCAATTGCAGGATATATGTCAAATAATTCATGACGTTTATGCTATTTTAAATTAGATCCAATCACAGTTAAATATCGAGCGGTAGGTTAAGGAGGGAGGTTTTGGATCGTCAGTTTTTTCTACAAGTCCCCGTTAATTGCTAATTTTCCTTAATTGGGCTGACTCTGAGGAAAGATTCGATTAATTTGGACAAAGGAGATTATTACAACACGGAGAGTGATCTTCCTTTGGTTTTTCACTAACATTATTTAAAAAGGAGCAAAAATTAATTCTAACCAACTCATACTTAAAATTAGATCTACTTAAATTAGAACACACTAATTAAAAGCAGTTTAAGACTGCGTAAATTCATGAAACTTTATAGGATTAGAAGTAAGGTACGGACAGCGACAGAATATCAGGAAAGTGGATAAGGAAGCGCTAAAATGAAACTACTGAGATTGGATGTGAGCTGTAGTAATTCTTTCGGTTATAAGCTTAGACAAAATAAAAACAAGAGATTATTCTTCATTGTTCTATATACACTTTTAACACTTATAATATAATCACTAAGGAGCGGATTCCTACGTAATTAAATATTCTTTTTGCGTGTGATAAAAAACACAATTAACAAAGTTAAAAATTCCGAACATGAAGTTTCAACGATGAAAGAGTAATGGAACGGAGAAAAATTCTCTCCGGCGCCGGGATTTGAACCCGGGTTTACAGCTCTACGTGCTGATGCTTTATCCACCAAGCCACACTGGATACCACCCCGGCGCCGGACAGAATCGTCTCAGATTAAGTTCCAACTCTTGGGTTCCCTCTAGTGGCCGCCCTCTGCACTACGTCATAGATGTCTATGAACGTAGGACCGAAGTCCCACATGTGTTGAGGTGCACTCGTTATGAGTAAATAGTTTGGCCGGGATCCGACGGAATAAGCGCCGTCTTAAATCACTAAGTGATTTACACATATCATATACATTATTTTAAGCATTAGCACGTAGAGCTGAAAACCCGGGTTCAAATCCCGGCGCCGGAGAGAATTTTTCTCCGTTCCAGTACTCTTTCATCGTATGATGACGCAGAATATTTGCATGGAAATATCATATGTACTTCGGTACATTAAAATAATATATATGAAGTTTCAAGTTTAAAACCCGAATTTTATTTCACATAAAAACACATATTTTCACAAAAAAATTATGTAAATACATATTTTCAGGGAATCTATTATAAACACATAAATCTTGGAGTTTTTTTACTTAAATAATTTTTACAAGAACTTTTAAACATTTTAAAACTAAATCAAGTATGTAACTCAGAAGTACGTTATCTTTTTTAAGAATTCTTGGTTGCTTCGTGTTTCTAAGCGCTGTGTGGTGTATCCGTGATCCATTTTGTAATAGTGTCAACTCAAGTTCTGAGAACTGCTAGGCAGGATATCAGTGTTATTATCAGATAATAAATTAACATGGACAAGGAAGAGAGATCTTGTAACACAAAATTAGAAATGTTCATTGTTGCTCAAGATGATTTCATTCCACGCTTTGTTTGTGAAACACAACAGATGAAAGCTGGGTATGAACATTATCTAATTTAAACAAATCTATCGCTCATGTCTATCAAGTAAGGCAATATATCTTGTTGTTATTATTTCCTGTTATCGGGCTTCGTCAATCGATATCCTTCAAGATACACTGAAAGATGGTTATTTAAAAAAACGATTTGGCTTTCCTATTAGCAAATTTAAGGTTTTTGTGTGACACCATAAAAAAACTCGAAACATCCAAAAACCTGTTTTCTGAAACAGGAAGGTGCGTGCCGTGGAAATTAAACTAACCTCGCTATCAGGTTCAGAAGCACAATTACTAAGGAACAAATTCCAGAATGTGTTTGGGAAAAACAGTGGATATAAAAAAAATGTGTAAAGTTGCTCAAGTATTGGAGGATGTGCCTGTAGGTGAAATTGACGGTGTATGTGTTTGTGACATTCCTCTCTTTAAATATGCACATCTGACGTCCTGTGATGTGGAAAGATCGTTTTCATAGTATAAGTCGTTGTTCAGAGATAATCGGCATGCATTTGTGATGGAAAATTTTGAGATGACCTTTGTTGTTCACTGCAATTCTCGGCCAACTACTAGCACTCAAGTGTGGTTGGTGAGTACCTAGCAACATTTTTTTTCAAGCTAAGTAAGGTATTTTTGTCACATTAAAAAAAATATTTATTTTTTATTTTTAGCAAATATTTTCGTACTTTTCAGCACATAAAAAGTAAATATATTTAAATTTTTAGCACATAAAAATCCGCTCCCTAATAATCACCGATTAACTTCATAACTTCACTGTGTTAACACAGTAAAGAAGTTATAAAGTTAATCAGTGAAGAGATTATTGCAGTGGCGACTCGTGCGTGAACAATTTTGAAGAAAACTAAACTTAAAACGTAAGTACCCATTCATTGAAGAAATCTTACATTCGTTAAATTTAAACTACGGACGCATTTTTTTCATTATTCTGAAGAGCTAACAAAGAAAATTAGGGCAAAGTGATTAATTCAGTGGTATTTCGTACAAAGAAAATTGAGATAAATAATATGCTAAACTTAAATATTTTTATTAAAAATCTTTCATTCGTTATATGTAAACTGCGCATCTATATCTTTTAACAGTTAAAAACATTACAACAATTTAGTAGCAAAGGTATATATCTTTTAACGACATTTCACATTAAAATTTACAATTAAAACTACACGGAATTTACTAAAGCTTAAACATTTTGAAACACATTTTCTCCAATGTAACTAAAGTGTACTTTATTTTAAGTTCGCAATATATATATATATATTGCATTCCCTCAGACACTTAACTAACGTTTTACCTCTCAGCCTTAAAAAGAACCTGATCGAAACTTTAGTGATGCCCCACTTCGATTATTGCGATTCTCTATTCACGAATCTAAATACTGCTCTTGCCCACAGACTACAGCGTGTTCACAATATCTGCGTTCGTTTCGTTTGTAACATTAGAAAATTCGATCATGTAACACCGTCACTAGAATTGTTGTCTTGGAGTCCACTTAAAGAAAGAAGATTCTTCAACTCTTTCTTATTACTATTTAAAATCATCTACACCTCCACACCCTCTTACCTAGCATCTCGTTTTGTTTACCTTTCACTACCTCGAACCCGGAACATGTACCTTCTCTCTATTCATAATCTTTCAGCATACAGTATCGATTCCACGCCTCTGGAATTCTCTCCCTGACCATATCAGAGACTGTCGGACAATATCAAAATTCAAATTTAAATTTAAAAATCACATTCTAGTTCATGGAATTGTTTGTTGAACATCTGTCAGGTTGCGCAACTTCGCCTTAACCTATGACATATAGTAAATATTGTAACTATGCTGTTGTAAAATTGACAATTAATATGTAATGCATTTATTATTATTATTATTATTATTATTATTATTATTATTATTATTATTATTATCAGTTATCACTATCATCATTGCTACCTCTGTTTTTCTTTCTTTTTTTTCTCTCTTGTATTAGCTCGATGAGAGCTCTATAGTGTTCTTTTGACCCTGTTGACTCTCTATAGGGCTTTAATATAATTTGTATTATTTTCATTAGCGTCTGTATTTCTTTTTTCTATTTATATGTGCTATCTGATAGGATGGAAGAGAAGGCCTTATGGCCTTAATCCTGTCAGATTAAATAAATAAATAAATAACCAAATAAACAAATAAATAAATAAATAAATAAATAAATAAGTAAATAAATAATAAACTTCCATAAGTAAACTACTTTTCCTGTAAATTGTCCACCAATTTGAAGTAGGGTCGGAATACCAAACACTGCAATAAGTACTATCTTAATAGGCCTATAATCCTATTATAGTGTTAAGTCTGATGAGTGATTGCTTTCCTGCAAATAGGCTAAACTAGCACAATGTTAACAATATTCACAAATCGATTGTAGATAGTCTTAGATGTCAATGAATCATGTATAGAATATATTTTCATATTATGATTACCATTTTTTCAAGTTTACTGGTCACATACATATAAACAAATATCAGCCTCGTTATGCATTTTTGGAGCTTCTTTTTTGGAAGACTCTGTATTATCTCTGCCACTGAAGGATTAATAAACTTTAATGTCTCATTTTCTTTGAAATATTTATCAGTCAATAAAACGACATTTTGAATCGCTGACTATATAGTAAATTCAAGTGGTCACAAAGTTAAATGGTCCAACTTGCACTTAATTTATCTGTATGTCCGTGAAAAACAGACCCGGCAAGGTAACGGAAGCATGGAAAGTAATTATTTCTACTACCGCTCGGTTGAAATACTAAAAGAATACACTACTATACTTAGTTATTAAGTCATATAATTATTAAAGAAAATAATTAAATACATAATCCATTGTCGGATGTGAAATGGCTTACACTTTTATATGACCATATATTAATGGCATAACAATTTCGTAACAAAAATATAATTATATTTGATTTTGAAGTATGCACTGTTTATTTAAGTGCTTTGTAGCCAATCATAACACAGAAAATAATTAGAACATTATAAGTATATGACCTGAAACTCATTTACATTCGGTTTATGTCGAATATTAAAGCCGGTATCTTGGCACTGTTAGGCCTACTATATCATATTCTCTTTAAATAAAAGGCGGAAAGGTAATTGTGTGTGTATATATGAGAAAGAGAGAGAGAGAGAGTTAAAAAAGTCGACAAATACATTTCGTGAATTGATAACAGGGAACAATTACTATATTTTCAACATCATGTCTTAAGATGGACCTTTTTGAAACTGTTGATAGTTCCGTGAAGATGATCTTATCAGATTCCTGTTAAATTGATTGTGAGGGAATTGGTTAACCCTTGTAGTGGTTAAAATGAGATACAGTGAAATTAATGAGAAATATAATTGTAATGTAAGAGAAGGCTGCATGACATAAGCTCCGTCAGTTTATATGAATGAATAAATAAATAAATATATATATATATATATATATATATATATATATATATATAAAGAAATAAACACATAGGGTAAAGAAGTAAATAAATCGGTAAATGAATAAATAAATAAATCAAAAATGAATAAATAAATAAATAAGTGAATGGATGTATGTATGAATGAATGAATGCATGAATAAATAAATAAATAAATAAATAAATAAATAAATAAATAAATAAATAAATAAATAAATGAATAGATAAATACATGAACAAATGAATAAGTAAAGAAGCAAATAAATAAGTAAATTAATAAGTAATGAAAGAAGTAAATAAATAAGTAACAAATAAAAACAAACAAACTGCCAAATAAATAAATAAGTAAATTAATAATAATAATAACAATAATAATAATGCTAATTAATGAAGGAAAGAGAGTTCTTACAGGTCGTAAAAGTGGACGGTAACAAATTACAATTTGGTATTTGAATTTCGATGTAATTCTCCTTTTTGTTTATATTTAACAAAAATGTCTACAACATATCTCAGACGTGTTAATTAAAAAAAGTATATTTTACACTAATTTCTTTAAAAAATGATCAATATTTGTTTCAAAAAATTAACTATTCATTTGTCAATTAATACTTGAGGAGAAAAATTCGCTCAGGTACCGGGGATCGAACGAGGGTCCTTGGTTCTACGTACCAAGCGCTCTGACCACTGAGCTCCGCCGAATTCAATCCACAGTACCGGGTTCGATCCCCGGCGCCGGAGCCAATTTTTCTCCTTAAGCATTAATTGTAAATATTACAGATATTATTCTGTAGGACAAATCTTTAATATATTCATTTTCTCTTAAAGATTTTACTGTTTGTTTTTCGCATGAGAGAACTTTACATATATGCAAGTACGTTTTGAGTTATTATGTAAATGATAGCATTCAAATATTTGAGTAATTTATCGTTCAAACGCAGCACGGCTGAAAAAAATTCTCAAAAAAATATTTCATAATTTAAACAAAACAACTATTGGATTTCAAAAAGCATTGAAATTATTAAGCATGCTAATTTTTCCTATAGATTCTGAGGAAGAAAAGGATGAAATATAGTAAAATTATAGTGGCGAAAGATGTACCTCCACCACTAATTAGGCCTAATGGCCAAGTCTCATGCTTGAGATTTTAACTCGAAAAGTATTAGATATAGCTATTTAAACTTTTTTTCGCCCATTCAACAAAAAGAGAAAAGCATTTTTTGGTTTCCGAATTGTATATGACCCCTTAAGAATGTTTGATTTGTGATTTCGTGGAAATGCTGATTTCCAGATATCCTTGAATTGACAATGCAGTTCAACACAACTCACCAATTTAAACATTTTCAAACTAAAGATTAGGTCTTAGAGATACATAGATAATTATTTATGCTCGACCATGCCGAAATGTAGTAATTATACACCTGGTAGTAGACCTTTAATGCATGTCATTAAAGTACACCTACTCATTAAAGGTCAGGTCTTTCAGCCAATGACTCAGGTTACAACTGTTCAGCCAATGACAGGTCAGCTTTCTACCGTTATAAAACCGCAAGTATCGATTATTCTCGGATATGCAATCGAAAGAGAATTAGCGAAAAGTCACGGAGGCTAGAAATCCAATACTGTCGCAGAAGGTTATGTTTTGTTACTATAATAATTAGCGTTAATTGTAAATAATATTCAAATAAATTCAATTTGTCATCTCGTTTTTCAATGTCTAATTTAATTTCAATGTTATCTCTGTAGTTCTTATGGCCTAGCAAGGTCAATGTGAACATCTGTTCCTCAGAAAAAATCAATACTTTCACGTCTGCCAACATCTCACAACATTGGGCAAGGTCAGATACAAAGAAAATTAATAATATCAAGTTAGAAATATGGTCGAGCATAAAAAGTCGCATGAAACTCGCCTATAATGGTAATTAAGAAGCTCGTATGAAAATTATGAAACTCGCTTGCGCTCGTTTCATAAATATCCATACTGGCTTCTTAATTACCTTCATTATAGGCTCGTTGCATAATGTACTATTTTGTTACAATTTTATGGTCACTAACTCATATAAATTCACTTTAGTGCTGTAGATTAAAGCTAGTATATCAGCACTGCTACAATATCTTATTCTTTCTACATAAAAGGAAGAGAAGGAACTGTAATACAGCTATTTATACTAGGCGTGCTTTTTTCTTCGAATCCAATCTTACCCTTAACTTCTCACCCTTCCCCTTGTGTTGATGTGAGGAGTAGGGGAGGTTTCAAAAATAAATCGGTTCTGGTTGAACGAAAAGTCCTGAGGAATAACGGCTACATACGTTAACATACATCAAGTGTTTATTAGAGAATAATAATGAAATCGAGATGCTAGTCTTTTTATACCATTCACAAAGTTTTCTTTTCTATTCCACTTTAAGCTGCGAGAGGGAACGAGGGAGGGTGGTAAGGGATTTCAGAGAACGTCCATTCTATTACGAAGTAAGTGAATTTGAAATGAGATTGTTGGTAAAGGTGTAAAGGAAGACTGGGCTGGGGAAAGGGGAAAGGGGAAAGAGAAGAGGAAACGAAAAATTTCCCTGAAGGCAACGTTGAAGAAAACGAGATTTTTCGTTCATTACATTTAAATAAAATGGCGACGAAGGAAGGCTGTTCTCCATTCTTATGCGTGCCCTTTGCCCGCCGGATTATAACACGAGTAGAGAGGTCGCGCTCCACTGTGGAAGAAAGCAGACAGTTTTTATTTCATCTCTTCATTCGCACAGCTACAACAATGTGATAGTGTGGCCTCCAATAAAAGAGACAGTATTTTAAGGGGGTTCAGGAGGTCAGTAATGCAGATAGTCCAAACTTGATTCTGTAGGCCTACCTGAAATTTATTGCACCGAGATATCGATCATGATAAGACTCTTTCAATGTATGTAAAATGCAAAAATGTAGAGAATTAAGTTACAAATTTTGACATAAAGTTAAAGTGTAGGCTAAACCGTGGCTTCCAAAATAATCGACGATTAGAACTAAAAAAACGTTCCCGCACACATAATGTCGTAAAATAAATTTTAAGTAATCCCCTAATCCTGGTTCCTAACTTAAACCATATTTTCAATGGTATCATAATCGATATAGTTACTTACTGGCTTTTAAGGAACCCGGAGGTTCATTGCCGCCCTCACATAAGCCCGCCATTGATCCCTATCCTGAGCAAGATTAATCCATTCTATATCATCATATCCCACCTCCCTCAAATCCATTTTAATATTATCTTCCCATCTGCGTCTCGGCCTCCCTAAAGGTCTTTTTCCCTCCGGCCTCCCAACTAACACTCTATATGCATTTCTGGATTCGCCCATACGTGCTACATGCCCTGCCCATCTCAAACGTCTGGATTTAATGTTCCTAAATATGTCAGGTGAAGAATACAATGCGTGCAGTTCTGTATTGTGTAACTTTCTCCATTCTCCTGTAACTTCATCCCTCTTAGCACCAAATATTTTCCAAAGCACATTATTCTCAAATACCCTTAACCCATGTTCCTCTCTCAAAGTGAGAGTCCAAGTTTCACAGCCATACAGAACAACCGGTAATATAGCTGTTTTATAAATTCTAACTTTCAGATTTTTTGACAGCAGACTGGATGATAAAAGCTTCTCAACCGAATAATAACAGGCATTTCCCATATTTATTCTGTGTTTAATTTCCTCCCGATTATCATTTATATTTGTTACTGTTGCTCCAAGATATTTGAACTTCTCCACCTATTCAAAAGATAAATTTCCAATTTTTATATTTCCATTTCGTACAATATTCTCATCACGAGACATAATCATATACTTTGTCTTTTCGGGATTTACTTCCAAACCTATCTCTTTACTTGCTTCCAGTAAAATTCCCGTGTTTTCCGTAATCTTTTGTGGATTTTCTCCTAACATATTCACGTCATCCGCATAGACAAGCAGTTGATGTAGGCCCTAACCCGTTCAATTCCAAACCCTCTCTGTTATCCTGGACTTTCCTAATGCATACTCTAGAACAAAGTTAAAAAGTAAATGTGACAGTGCATCTCCTAGCTTTAGCCCACAGTGAATTGGAAACGCATCTGACAAAAATTGACGTATACGAAGTCTGCTGTACGTTTCACTGAGACACATTTTAATTAATCGAACTTGTTTCTTGAGAATATCAAATTCAATAAGAATATCATATAAAACTTCTCTCTTAACCGAGTCATATGCCTTTTTGAAATCTATGAATAACTGATACACTGTACCCTTATAGTCATAATCGATATACAAATCATAATAAAGTAAATATATTTTTGTAAATTACTTCCCATTTCATAATAATAGTAGAGTAGTAGCATATCGAAATTATAGCCTTCTAAATCTTGAATTTAAAATATCGGCATCCTAATCAATTGAAATGAACAAAAAAGAAAATGTAAATTAATGTTAGAAAAATACGTAATGGAATTAAATAAAATAATAATATTCTTAGCTATCAAAACGATAAAAATGTATTGAAAATAAATAATATACGATCTAATATTATAAAGATGAATAGAGATTGTGATTGATGATGTTCAATGATGATTTTAAAATAGTTGATGCAATTGTCTGAAGAGTCATTTCAGGAACCTTTACTTTTCTCAGGATCACCAATGTAAATTTGGGAATTGTTCTTCGCGCACCAAACATAAGTCCAATGACATTCCAATCTTGAATATTATATTTATGACTGAGGTCATCACAGCCTGGAAGGTAAATAGCGCGTTTCTCTTCATGTACTTGCTTTGGTTGATCTCCATTAATTTCAAACCTTACTGTTGGATCAAGAATGAGATCAGTTTTTGTTTATTTCGGTCAATTATTATGATGTCAGCACGCCGTGTAGATCCTTCCGTAGAAAGACATTGAACTTCCTCATATACTTCGTATTCACCATGTTCCCTTAATCTGTTAGCAATTATTGAGCGGACTGTGTTATATCTGTAAATTCGCAGTAATTCGCCCTGAGGGCAGAAATTTAGCACGTGGGGTAACGTTTGATGCTCATTGCATTAGTTTACATTCGGCATGAACTTCTTTTTCTGAATTATTTTATAGTATTCTACATAAAATGCTGGTAACTAAAACACTTTTCTGTCAAATTGACGTACACTGAGTAGGCTAATTGTAATTAATCTCTCGTTCATCTAAAATAATCCGTATATGACGAACTCATCTTCCTCAATGAGTTTATATTCGTCATAAAATCATCATACCATCTCATTGGCAATGAATAGGAACTGCAATGTAAGCATAACGCAATGCTTTGCTGTTAATTGTGTCTGCACACATTGTTCCTCGTATGATGTATTACCCGTGTACGACATAATGAACTTCAATGGAAAGGATCAATTTAAAGTGCACTATTGTTCCAAATTATTGTTAAGGCATTGGTAAATTACGTGGAAGAGTTGTAGCTTTCACATTTAATTGCTAGTTAAGTATAACATTAAAATCTACCCTATATTTGGGTGTCAATTATCAAAAGCAAAGTTGCTAATCTTCAGATGAATAATACTTTCTAATAACACCCGGTTTTGGTTAGGTAACTATTAACTCAAACAGCTAGATGGCGGTACGATACCTACTTATCCATTATGCTTCTTTAACACTCTATGATTTTAAAACTTATTTCACTATGTATTGAAAAATTACTGTTTAATTTTTTTATAATTTCCATCCAACTCCATGCATTTTTTTTTTTTTTCAGTTTTTATTAGAGCTTTTAGTTCGTATTTTTTCCCCTATTATTCGAGTTAAAGGCTAAAGAGAAGGTAGGCCTACTTTAGTTCTGAGAATTTCACAGGAACACACTTTTAGCATCAACAGAATTCTGGGCTTGTCATACGTCTACGTACAATATTTCCTTCCAAAAGTAATATAATTTTAATAAAAATCAGTAGTCCTACCTAAAAGTCAATTTATTGGATAACGACGCAAACGATATATAATAAGCCTAATTTTAGTAGAGCTTAATTGAATCTCACTTTTCTTTATAAAGTAACTATGTCAAAATTTGATACTTTTCAGAAGAGCAAAAAAAAATATTTTCGTGAACAAATACCAGTACGAAATATTTAATTAACATATTACATATAAATACGACATGGGATTGAATTGAGTCACAATAAACTATCGAAAAACGTTTTCCACGATTGCATATATAGAGTGAACAATAAGTATGGAGTATTGTTTATAACTTCTTAAATTTTATGTATACAAAAGCTGTTGGAGATAAACCATATAATAAGAGAAAAGTTATTCAGGCATTTATAATGTAACAGTAAAATTTATTTTTTTAAATGACACCATATATACATAACAATTTTATTTTCCGTATCTCCATTAAATTTTACGCATGAATGTATATAAATTTTACCAATTCACCCGTTTTATGTCTTTTAACTATTTTATTGAACTTGTTTCGTAGACTTCTAACTTAAGACAAATAGGTATGTAACATCATGTTGAGTACGCTATAAAAATAAACAAAACACTATCACTAACCAAACTTGACAACAGATACTCAAAATGAGAACCATTCATAGGCAATGTCCCAGTCTATCACGGAAACAGTCTACTGTAGATATGAAATGGAACACATCAGTAATTTCTGTAACCAAAGGACTTCTTAATTATAAATCACTTGACTTAATTTCTAGCCAAACAATTCCGTTAATTATCCCAGAGAAAAATATAAAATGTCTCGGTGTTAGTTACCACATTTCCATTGTATTTGATGCAACCAAGTGTATGGAAAAGTTAAAGAACAAACTAGATATCCTTGCATCAACTCTATTACAACACCATCAGAATTATTCCGTGTTATACAGCTACATCTGCCTTACTCTGATTTATCAATTTCAGACAACACCACTGAATAAAACACCAGCCAAATTTCTTTCTGATGCCGATGTTCTCATTAAAACCACATTGAAGGAAATACTCCGGCTTCCCACCGATACGCCAGACAACATGCTTTATGATGACAGAAAATACAAGGGATTGGGACTATTTAACTCTAGCTGGGAAGCTTTTTTGCAGCATATCGATGCGTGTCAGAGCTTACAACGATCCCAAAATATCCATGTAAACGCTGGTCGCAACTTGTCTAATGAAATTGTGATTTGTTTAAATAAACTTGGACTTCAAAACATCTCTTCTGATTCATTTCAAGTGAAAACATTGAGACAAGAGCTCAGAGAGCGAGCATTTCAATCTTGGTGCTCTTTAAAACAGAAAGGGAAAGGCGTCAAGTAGTTCACTTCCGGTAATAAATGGATCCGACAACCTGATCGCCTCACTAGCAGTGAATGGAGACTAGCTCTTAAAATGACAGCTAATGTTTGTGCAATACCAGGAAGGTTTCGAGACGGAAACCACTGTCGTCGTTGCGTCAGTGAGATTGAAACTTTTGGCCACGTTTTGGGTTCCTGTCCTTTCAGCGAGACGCTGCGGAACTCTAGACATCACAGGTCCGTGATTGCCGAAGCCTTGAGGAAGAAAGGTCTCACTGTACACGAAGAAGTCCATGGCAACTCTCAAGCGGAACTCTAGGCATCACAGAATCAGGTCCATGATTGCCGAAGCCTCGAGGAAGTAAGGTCTCACTGTACACGAAGAAGTCCATGGCATCTCTCAAGAGGGATCCTGTCGGCGAATTGACATGCTTGCCATTCCACCAGGCTCTACGTCCGCCTGCATTATCGACCTGACAGTCAGGTTCGAGGCACAGGAACAACAGCCCGCTGAAGTCCACGCAGAAAAATGCAGAATTTGTGAAAACACAGTTCCATTCTATTTGGAGAAATATCACCTCAACTCCATTGAAGTAGTTGGGCTAGTGGTTGGCGCTAGGGGCACAATACCTCGCCTCTTTCTCAGTTTCTGCAAGGAGTTCCAGCTGAACAGCTACTTCATTCGTGATGTTTCCCTTACTGCTATCAGAGGATCACTTGCCATTTTAAAATATCACCTGTACTTTATTTCCTAAAAAGGAAGAACTTTTGTTTGAACGTCTAATCTGTTTCTTTACTATGTTTAGGCCTATTGTATGTATGCTATTATCTTTCTGTCCTTAATTTTCCCTTTTTTGTTCGTTCCCTACATTTCTCTTTTGTGATCTAAGGTGGGTGCTCCTGTTATGGCCATGTTCCTGATATGGCCACTCCGCTATTGTGAGTTAGTTAACCAAAAAATATGCTAAATTGCAGCAGCATCCAGTGAAAGGGCATCCTGGTATGTCACTTGATCGTTTTCCATCCAGTCAGGTTGAGCAATATGGCGTCAGTTGCTTGTTTTGCGATTTTCATGTGACCTCTTCTTATTTTTTTCTGGTAAGTCTCCTTTGTTTTATGCATGTTTTTCAAGAGACTTGTTCATGAAAACCATCGTACTCCATTCAGTTTTTAATGTTCTGTTGATTGGTGTTGTCGTTGATGGCGTATCTTTTACGAGTTGTTCATAATCAAACGATTTTCGTGAAAGCTTACCTGCTTCTGATATGGCCGTATTAAATACACCATGGCCATATCAAGTTCATTTCACTTTTATTTTTTCACCTGACAAATTTTAATGCCTTATAGCTGGGATTACGCAAACATTTTGTATTTTAAGAAAAACAACAATTTTTTATGGAAATACCTGTTTTGACTACACTTTTGAATTATAAAAAAGATTATTAAGTGTCATGTTTATTCATTTTGCACCAAAATTATTTAATTTTAGCACAACTGCGCTATCAAACTGAAAACAATCACGATTTATAGAACATGGAACAAGGGTGGCCATATCATATGCACGTGTTTCTGATATGGCCAGTAGGTAGACTTTTGGAATTTGGGACTTTTTGGACAATTAAAGCTATTTTTTATGGGGAAAGGAAATTCTTTTAAGAAAGTCCATTAGACTGAGAACGAGTAAGAAAAAAGTGGTTTAATTTTTTTTTCAAAATGGCGTCTAGAAAAATTCTCAAACCTTAGCATGGCCATATTAGGGACACCTATCTTATTTTGTTTTCACTCTGTGTTAGTTATGCTTTGTCCAATGAGACAGTCCCGTTATTGGGAAAGCTGAAAGAGTGTCTTTCATATTATTAACTGTGAGAAAGACAATGGACATTTTCCCCTCCATCAGTACGCAAACCACACTTCTTCTGAACAGTGTACTTTTATGAATTTCTTATGCAACGTCATTTTCAGTACCGTTATTACAAAATGTTCGTACATATATGAACGAAATAAGAGAGGTCGTACATCATAATCATTAGGGGCCAGCATTTTGATGGCTATGAATTCTCCTTGTTCTTGTGACGCAGTCAAGCTACAAAGATTTTAATATCCATATTGCTGAGATGCAAATCTCTGGCTCGTCTGTTTCCCCCCTTCGCTGGTTTCGCTCGTGGTGCTTGGAAGCTGAAGTTATCCAACTTTATCGCAGTGTGAGAACTTTTTAAGGTTACTTAAATGGGCATGATAATGCAATATAATATATGAGCCGAGCAAGAACGATGTAAATTGTGGATCCTAACCACTTCGCTCTCACCTTGGAGTTCAGAGTCGTACATAAAAACTCCTTGCTACCTCAAAATTCAAAATAGCTGCACAAAAAGGCTTTACAAAAGTGGGCTATTTCAAGGTGGAAAAAGAAGCAATTCCGAATGACGGAATGCAGGTAATAAACAGTTAACTATACAACTCCATATTCCCATCTCGCGCACATTTGAATTTTCAAATAGGTTCTAGAAGAGACTTTCAAGCAAAGAAACATAGCACTTTCAGAGAACGAAATTCCCAACTACTTGGAAATATATTGTATATATATATATATATATATATATATATATATATATATATATATCTAAACAGTATTTCAAGTAAAATACAAAACTACTTTTCATATTATGAGAAAGAAAGTATTTGGTAATATAGAAGTCCTTGTATAATACCTTAATTCAAAGAGCCATAAAATAAAAATGCAGCATAATTTCTAAATTACATCTATTCTCCTATTTATTTACTTATTTATTTGTTTGATTCTCTTTTTCTTTCTTTGTTTATTTATTTATTTATTTATTTATTTATTTATTTATTTATTTATTTATTTACTTATTCACTCAATTATCGATATATACATTTATTTAATTTATTCACTTACTAATGTAATTATTTATTCATTCGTTCATTTAAGCAATATTTATTTATTTATTTATACTTATATAATTATTTATTCGTTAATTTATTTTGTTAATTAATTAATCTATTTATTTACTTATTTATTCATTTATTTATTATTTATTTTTTCACTTTCTTCAATCACTTATTTATTTTATTTTATTTATTAATTTAATCATTGCTCATTTACTAGTTTAATCATTAAAGAGACCTACTGTTGCATTCAAATCAAGAATTCATAAATGGTTAGTTTTAAATCCTTTATTTTCAACTCACGAGTTTTAGATTTGAAAAACATTAATATATAATTATGAATTTTTAATATAGTATAATAAGTTTTTATGATGTTAAAAACTTGAATTTTAAATGTCTTTATGCTCGACCATGCCGAAATGAAGTAATTATACACCTGGTAGCAGACCTTTAATGCATGTCATTAAAGTACACCTACTCATGAAAGGTCAGGTCTTTCAGCCAATGACGACTCAGGTTACAACTGTTCAGCCAATGACAGGTCAGCTTTCTACCGTTATAAAACCGCAAGTATCGATTATTCTCGGATATGCACTCGAAAGAGAATTAGCGAAAAGTCACGGAGGCTGGAAATCCAATACTGTCGCAGAAGGTTATGTTCTGTTACTATAATAATTAGCGTTAATTGTAAATAATATTCACATAAATTCAATTTGTCATCTCGTTTTTCAATGTCTAATTTAATTTCAATGTTATCTCTGTAGGTTCTTATGGCCTAGCAAGGTCAATGTGGACATCTGTTCCTCGGAAAAAATCAATACTTTCGCGTCTGCGCAAATCTCACAACATACGGGACATTGCTAAAAAATTAATAATATCAAGTTAGAAATATGGTCGAGCATAAAAAGTCGTATGAAACTCGCCTATAAAGGTAATTAAGAAGCTCGTATGAAAATTATGAAACTCGCTTGCGCTCGTTTCATAAATATCCATACTCACTTCTTAATTACTTTCATTATAGGCTCGTTACATAATGTACTATTATAACAGGACTGTATAAATGGTTAATTATAGATGCATTCTTTGTTACTGACAAGTTTTTAAATATGAAGATTAAAAATGTGTAGTAGCCTATGTTGTTATGTACTATGTAAGTTTGTATATTTGACACTGTCTATTGCCTGTATAGAACTTAATGACAATGAAGACATTACATTACATTTATTCATTTAATCGTTTATTAATGTTTATTTATTTATGTATATTTACTTGTTTATGTTTTATTTGTTTTATTTGTTAATTAATTAATTTACTTATTTGTACATCTTGATTACACAACTTTTAACACTATATTACTTCGGAAAACGTATTATGTGTCTTTCTCGTATCCATCCATCCATCCATCCATCCATCCATCCATCTGTTTATCTGTTCCTCGTACAATAACAGACTAATTAAGTACAATTAGTCACACTCATGGATTTCATCCCATGAGTTTACTCTGTAAAGAGTACTTATAATCAGTTAAAAGAGGTTATAAATCTCTGACGTGAGTTTAATTTATTTCATCTAACTGAGATCTAAGTTTTCTAGCGTCATGCTAATTGTTGTGATCATCAGAGTTAAATGACCAACTTACGATGTGTGACTAGGCCTAACACATTGCCTAAATGCGACTCGAGAAGGGCTGTTGCTTTGAAAGCGCTCTCGAAGTAAAGATGCTACCGAAGTGAAAGTAAATGTTCGAAGGAAATTTTTGCGCAACTGCTTTGTAGACCACAGACACCAGACTATTAAAAAAGAATGGCACAAAAGTAAAGGAACTGAACGAACATAACACGACTCTATTAACATGAAAAGACACGTTAACTATTCAAGTTCTAGCTCTGCACTACAAATGTTCGATGTGACCGACGTTGGTGACACGACAGATGTGAAGAAGGTACTCCAGTTCTATCCAGACTCGTGCCAGCGAGACTGCACTGATTCTGTGATGAATCGTCTTAGGTCGTTTAGATCCTATAGCATGGAGGTGACATAAACAAAGTCCTTAGATTAACCCCACAGAAAGAAGTCGTAAGATGTTAGGTCTGGCGATCGCGGTGGCCAGAGTGATATTGGCGGATTGCTTTCTGCAAGTTCGATCCAACGTTCTGGCAAGCTATCATTCGATTAACAACGAACATCCACGTGTAACAATCTACCAACAGAACTTCAGCAGATTTAAGAAAGAATGTGATCAGTTCTTGCACCCTATTTCGACAGGTGACAAGTCTGGTGCCAACATTTTGAGCCTCACTCCTGTTGGTCTGTCGTGGAATGAAAACACACCGCATCTCTCCGCCCTAAAAAACTGAAGTTGCAAGAAAATGAAGGGAAAGTGGAATTCCTGGGAAAATGGTCAATTTCCAGCGCTATAAATACACTCTCGGGCATCTTATACAAAACAGCAAGAATAAAAGCCGAGTCTTTTTCACAAGAAGAGTGATTTTATTCCATGACAATACTCGGGCTCAAACTGCCAGATCAACAATGGACGAGTTACAAAGATTTCTCTAAGAAACACTACCAAACCCCTTACAGCTCAGACTTGCTGTATCTCCATAAGATTTCCATAATTTAGGAAATTTCAAGAAACGTCTCAATGAATCAAAATTTCCATCATACGTAGAGGTACAAAATACTGTTAAACATTAGTTTACGTCTAGTTCATAAGATTCTATGAAACCGGTGTCCGTCACCTTGTGTCACAGCGGGAGAAATGTGTTAACAACACTGACAAGTAATAAGCAGTAAGCTTTTAATTCACGATGGTCAGGTTTCATTTGAAAGATCTGGTAATTATGGATCTCTATTTGCGCTAAAAACACATAATGACGACCCATTAGATCAGAGAGCTATTTTCGTATTACACACAGTAAAGTCACAAATGAAGTGGCTATTTAAAAAAGAGGGTCCAACTAGCAATTTTTTTCAAAAATTACTTGCCCATTTTACTGTACTACTTTAGAAGGCGCATCTGCTCAGTATAAATTATCTCATAATTATAATTCCAGTAGAAAAAGAAACGTAATGCATATCTCGGTTGGTGGTAGAAGAAGAGCCCAATTATTGCGTTTGGGACTTTGAAAGAATACAGCATTTCGATTTGTAGAAAATCGGCCCAGTCATTTACAATTGGGCCCTTTTTCTGCGCCTGCTTCAATTCATAATACTATTTTTGTGGGTTATTTTACGACACTTTATCAGCTGCTATGGTTATCTAGCGTCTGAGTGGGATGAAGGTGATAAATAATGCCTGCGAAATGAGTCCAGATTCCAACGCCTAAAGTTACCCAACATTTACTCGTAATGGGTTGAGGGAAAACCCCGGAAAAAACCCAACTAGGTAAATTGCCCCTACCAGGATTGGAAACAGAGCCCGCTCGTTTCACAGTCACGCAGGCTAACCGTACTCCACAGCGGTGGACTATAAGACTATTACTTCATTAAATAATTCAGTACGTTTTGTAGTTTGGTGCTCCAATTTTCTTAGTATGACGTCTCACCTGTCTGAATTTACTTAATGTATTAGCTTAGAATTTTATTGTAGAATTTGATCTGTGTTCAAATTCTATTAATAATAATGATTTAAGAGGAAATTTATTTGTACAATAGCAATATTACAGAAGAATAGCCCAATTCAGTCATTTTCAAATTATAATTAAATTTTTTTAAGCAGTCGCAGAAAGACAAAAATACATCATATCTTCTTGGAAGCGCTTAAAATATATGATGTTAAACAATTAAGTTTGTGTTGGTATTTTATATTCAGATATTCGGTTTTTTGTTCCTCCTGCAAAATTTTAAATTGGGCCGTTCTCCGCATGACTACTTCAAATAAATGAGTCCAGTCCCTATTAAAGAAAAAGCATTATTCAGAAGAGATATTATTTCCATCTTGAATCTTGCATACTCTACTTTTAACACTGAAATATAAATGATTGGTTGATTGGCAAACTTACTCGTGTTAAATTACATAAGCAACTGTGGCTTACAGCTGTTTCGGTGCTTCTTCACATCATCCTCAGATCCTACGAGATCTCGGCGTCATCTCCAACTTCGCTGTCTGTTGTGGGGTGCGTTTGCGTGTTGAAAAGTGGAATCAAACAGTGTGTGTGTTCTGAAATTGATCTGTGTGTTGAGAATTTCATCTGGGTGTGTTTTAGTGTCTGTGTGTGTATATTTCGTATTGTTCTAGTGTGTTGAGTTTTTGGTTTTTGGGTTGTATGTGTAGGATTTCCATGTCTGTATTTATGTTATTGTGTGTGTGGTTAGCGTTAGTTATGTGTTCGGCGTATGTGGATGTATTGTGTCCTCTGGTTATTGCTTTCATTTAGATATTATTTCTTTTATCTTAACCACAAGTATTATGCCTAGTGTCCTGCTTATCTTCAAAGTTTATCATCATGCCATCTTATCTTTGATTTTCGACATTATTTTTTCCTATTTGTGTGTTCTGAGCATTTGTCTGGGTAATCCATTGTTTTCCAGACGTCTTGTAGTAGGAATTATCTATTATTTTTGTTTGTTTTATGTTCATGTAACTTCATTCGTTCTTCTGTGGCATTGCTCTCGTAAATTTCAAGTTGTTTTCTTTGTCAATTTTCCTTTTATGGTTCACTGCATACAAACATTTAGGCAGAACTATTTCTTTAAGTCTTTCATGTTCCACACTTACTCTTCATATTCTCCTTATAACTCTGAGGCCCGATTGTATAAAACTCCCTGACTAAAGATCAACTTTGATCGAAGATCGAAAAGTGAACCGAGTTCAGACACTTCTTCTATTGTATAAAACTTTTCTGCGATCACATTACCTTGGTTCAAATGCAATCTAAGTTCACGTGAAAAGGATTTGGCAACATCGCATAAACAGGTGAAATACGTGATGCGCGAACCATGTTATACAGGTTTGTTCAGTGTTGCCAGTCTAGCGACTTTAACTCTTTTTCAACAACAATTTCTTTTAACGTTTATATTGCTTAAATAGGGATTTAGTGACCTTTTTAGCACCCCATAGTGACAAAATTTAATCTTTCTTTGTTGATAATGAGAAATCTAGCGACTTTACAACTACTTTTTCGCGATTTTCCGTATTACACTCTGTTGGAGACACTGTTTTTTTTTTGTGCAATGTAAATAATGGCGGGCAATAAGAAGAAGGTTGACTGTTCTCCAAGTTATTATCATATTATGGTGTTTGATACTGCTAAACATAATAAAGCTTTATAAAACGACAATTTTCGTTTAGTAATACAGTTAACTGAACATTTATGAATGTACCTATCATATCCATTATTAATTAATGGTTGTTATAAACATAATATAATTATAGGTTATGTTATTTGATACTGCTGAACACGATAGAGCCTTATAAAATACAAGAATGTTTGTGTATTAAGGCAAGAAATTGAAAGAAATATATATAAATGTACCTAACATATCTATTAATAATAATAATAGTGGATATTTTATTTGCACAATCTGTCACTCGTATATTTCAAACAGAAAAGAAATAACTGAACTTGGATCATCTAACTTAATCGGAGAAATTTCTTCAGTCAAAGTTGACTTTAGTTTTAGACAAATTAATCTCAGATTAGACCTTATACAACACAAAATTCCAAGTTCAGCTGAAACAAGGATTAATTTAACCTCTGATCTAAGATTAAATGGTTAATACAATCGGCCCTGAAAGAAGCAATCTTAAGACGGAGATCTGCGGTGACACCAGGACTTCCTTGAGGTCTGTTTGTTGAAAGTAGAGCACCTCTTCACATCCACTCCCGTACACACTTAATTTGATGCTGTTTGTACGGGTTTGGGAGGTGTTTTAACACTGTGCGTGTCTTCTTTGTTTAAACTCTTCTCGTCTTGTTTGTCGGGTCCAGGTATACTCGGTGCAGTGAGTGGAGTTAATTGAACGAGCTGTTAAAACGTTAAAATAAAGGAAGACTACATCCGGGTAACAACGACTCAAGTCCTTATCTGTGTGGTAGTTCCTTTGTGAAAAATTACGGATGTTGGACTGCGGTTAGTGGAATGCTGAGCAGGTAACTGCAGTCCTTTAATACCCCTAATTAACTTGGAAGTAAATGTACGTTTGGTGTTAAAATACAGGTGCAGTTCACAGATATCGTTTTCTTATAAATCTGAAACTTATACGTCATTACGTACATAAAACATAAGGATAAACTGAGGTAAAAATTAGATTTTATACACCATTTCACCTAGCATTTTATACACACTTCCAATTAAAAAAAATAAGAATTGAAGTTAAAAATTTAGTGCCATGAAATTGACATGTGTATATGTAATAACGCAGGTTTTATCGGGTCATGGGAAATTCCAAAGTTACTTTCAGAGGTTTCGAAGTACAGTGGACTCTCCTAAGTTCGACAAAACAGAATTGAAAGTTCAGTCCAATAGGCGTAGTGGGTGTGGCAGGTGAAATGAATACAAATTTTTATTGGTTATCCATCAAAGAATACAGTACTGTACTTGCATTTCCTGCCCGCCCCGAGACTTGTGTAAGGGCTTTTAGTACCACAGTGAGTTTCGACAGTTCCGTCTCACAAATGGCACAATTCTCAAATAGAGAAAGAAGAGTTCATTAATTTAAAATTAGTGATGGATATCCTAATCATTAAAATATTATGTTTTCCTTTAACAAAAGTATCACTACAAGACACAGAACCAATTCCCATTCAAATGGCAAACCCATTTCTTAGTGCCAGTACAGGGGAGTCTCTAATTTTCCTACGTAAACAGTCGAACTATAGGAATGTCGAACTTGATTTCTGTCGAACTTAACAGCTTCCACTGTACAAGGTGTCTATAAAAAGTGTTAGCACTTAATATATGGGTAGTGATTCAGTTTATGTTTATGTTGTTAGCACTTAATATATGGGTAGTGATTCAGTTTATGTTTATGTGATTATACAAAGACCTTGCGGCAAAATGTTTTCATTTCTTTAAAATAAGGTCATGGTATTTCCATAGTTACAATGAATTTGTTTTCAACTCTATTGTAAAAATGGCTACACAATTCAGCTTGGAGAAAAGAAAAAGTTTGCGGCATGAATGGATGTGTTTCATTCCCCCACAATGCAATGGTTGGCAAAAAATATGAAACCTATTTCAACAGTGATCCACAAGTTCGTCGTAACCGATTCAGTTGCGAACAATTACAAAACGAACAGCGGTCGACCACGTACAAGCCGATAACGTGAAAACAAAAGTATCACTACAAGACACAGATTTGCTATACGAGAGGCTTTCTTTCTTACGTAGTCCAAGCAAATCAACAAGACGATACCAGTGCAGATTCTGGTCTCTCCAGGTAAAATGTATGGATATTTTTGGATGATGCTCCGCCACAGTTTGCTCGGGATATCCGAACGTATCTTAGCCAAACATTTCGATGAATATGGATTGGTAGAGAAAGACCAATGCAATGGCCGGCCAGCACGTTCGCCGGATCTTACTCCCTGCGATTTTTGGCACTAGATTATGCTGAGAGACCGTATATTTGTGCAACTAACCTTCGTAATGTTAGATTTAGATCTACAGCTCTGAAGACGGCCCCAGTAAGATGGCCGAAACGTGAGCTTCTAGAAACCATGACGATGCGGCAGAAACTCGGAAACATACAACCCATAACACCGACCGCGGAAGCCGAAGTCAACAAAAAGATTTAAAATTTTGTTGTAAAAAGAGTGACTTCTCATAGCTTTCATTTAAAGCGTCAGCCAGCTATATTACACAAAAGATTCATAGGACCTTGCATTAAAACAGAATATCAAACTCTTACAAACTGTGATAGATGAAGAAGTAATTATTTTTGTAGCAATTGTTATTACAGTTTCTGGGCAGAAATCTTTATGAATATAACGACATCCGATACTTTCCAATTTAACAGGATCGGTTGTAAAAGAATTTCAGACTATTCGAAATTTCGAACTCATTAATACGAGATAATAATAATAATAATAATAATAATAATAATAATAATAATAATAATAATAATAATAATAATAATAATAATAATAAAAACTTGTCAGCAATACCAAACATTTCATCTGTTAAAAAGAGAAAGAACTCTCTATTATTATATGATTTTTCGTGCAGATTTCAAATCTCTTTACAAAATGTTTGCATTGGCTACCCAAGACTTTTAGTAATCGCGATTTCTTAATATTGGCTACGGTTAGAGTATTTCTATTAGGCCTACTTCATAATATCTATATTATTTAAACTTTTGCTTATAAAGTGATAATACATTTCAATTGTGCATTCTGATACAATTAAAGGGGAAGGTACACCATTGACCTCCAAAAATTTAGTGAAATTCAGATTTTTATTTTTCAGCTACAATAAAAGCTATATTCGTAATATATAAATGAACAAAGTTTTCATGCTTAATATACATACATTACACTTCATAAAACACTAGTCACAATATTAAAATAGCTAATAATTACCTGTAAAAATAATATCACATTTGCATAATTCTTTTCCAACCGTAAAAATTTACATAACAAAATATTTTTTTGTCTTAATCGTTGCCTTCAATATTAAGTTTTCTAAAAAAAAATATTAAGATAAAAATATTTCTTAAAGGAATAGGTAAAAGGTCCTAGGCTACGTTGTTGATGTTGGTCTTTAAAACATTCCAGTAAAAGAATCATGCAGATATTTAATTAACTGCATATTTTATTATGTAAATGCTTTACTGCTGTAAAAAAATATGCGAATTTGATATTATTTTTACACGTGATTATTACCTATTTTAATATTCTGGAAAGTGTTTTATAAAGTGTAATGTATGTATATTAAGCATGAAAAGTTTTATTCGCTTAGTAGCTGAGATATAAAAATATGAAATTCACTAAATTTTTGCATGGCTGTGTACCTCCTCCCTTACACAACGAATAATTAAACCAATAGTAATTGAAGTATTTTACTGCCTTTAGTAGATATAGCAAGAACAGTAGACGCCATTAGCTACATATGAAAAAATGAAAGAGAAGAAAATGGTGGGTGACTGAAATATTCTGATTACATTTTTGGAATCAGCTTATAAAAAGTAGATGGGAAACAGCAGAAATTATATATTCAACGACGTCATTGTTGACCAATATAATCATAGTCATCATCATAATCACCATAACATCAATTTTATCTCTAGAGAGATTTGTGCCCGTTCTGCACTGAGGTAGAGAGAATGCAAGTAAAATGATGAACATGTTGTACTTATCCCCCTGACGAGCTACTACAAACATAATTATATTCTTTTTCTTTCTGTTCGCAGCGCCGCTCTCTCCTCAGTATTAACACCTCCGCTGGTCGCACAGTGTTAACTAACATCTTCTGTCTGTAATGTCCATAGTACACGTGTTTTGTTTTCCAGCAGGCTCACTGACTTCGCGCCGGCTACAATCGCCACCCGTTTACGAACAACGCCGACGGGGAACTGAAACACATTTTTTTTCGCCTTGTTTCCGAAAATATTTTAAAATAAACTTAACTAGAAAGGGCTGTTTCATTCAGAGACCGACCTGTTGGGATAACTAGTTAGTGGGCGGCATCTTGAGACGAAATGCCGTTGCTAAAGGAGAAGGGATCTTCAGTGGGAGTGACAATACCAGCGCCAATGTACTTTAAAAACCTTGCTTTGCAAACAGTCGTAAAGACGAGTTCGCAATTTCGCTATGGCAACAAATCTAACAAAACATTAATTCTTTCATAACAACACAACTGCTACATAGAGACGGAACATGTAATTGCTTTATCGACAGTAGATAATGCAACTCTATATAGATTAAAATAAATAATCAATGGTGGCGTAGGAATGTCTTTTGTCCACTGCTTTTCGTCCACTTCCGGTTTAGCCCATAACCTTTTGTCCACTTCCCTTTGTCCATAACCGACTGGTCCAATGATTTTATGTCCACCAGTGGCGTAGCGTCAATGTAAACTAAAAAGCTTAGCTTCCCCAGTTAATAATAATTTCATAATAAACCTGCAGTTTATGGAGAAAATTATTTATTAATTTTAATAGAATTTATATTTACGCGTTAAATATTGTGATGCGGCAGCTCAGGATGATTTGTGATGCAGCAGTAAACAAGAAGCCTGCACACACCAGCTTCCAAGCAGACTGATTTCTTCTGTGTAATCCACCCCGCAGTTTTTCCATCCCTTTCTAACTAAACTACCCTAGTCGCAAGGCTCGCAAGAAGCTAGCTTTAACATTTAAAATAAGTAGTTTCCGAGTTATCCCTTTTCGTCAGTTGTGTTCAGTTGAAGTGTTAGTGAGCACTGTGGCTGATATAATAAATAATGAGTGAAATAACAGTTCCTGACACTAATTTACTTGAATTTTTTAGGACAATTGTATTATCAAGACTGACTTACGAACAAAAGTGTGATTTAAAAAATAAATGACCGACTCCCTTGCTGTCAATGAAGAACACCACCAAAAGACAGACGCATACTTACGTAATGATACTAATATTGTGATTTCTCTAAGTATGACAGGGAGTGAGCTAATGTTATACGTATACGTGTCTATTTGTTAAGAGATATGTGTAAACCGTGAAATCATATTTTACTACGTATCATTTGAGGTCATGCCTTATTGGTGTTACTTACGATGTTCCAACCAATCTTCGACTGCTGACTTGAAATTTACTACTATTTATTTTAAGACTGTATTTTTGTAATACGTTTTCTCATATTGCATGAAAGACAACTTGAGTTAGCTTCCCCTGCTCAAAATTTCATGCTACGCCACTGATGTCCACCCAAACATAATCGTCCATTCCATTCTCATTATCTGAAAAATGTAACAAATCTCCTACATCTATATTAAGTATTAAATTACATAATTCTGATTGTTGTCTTATACAGTGTAAATGTCCGATTATTAAAGAGTCCTCTGAAGTTAAGTATTTAGGCATATCGAAACCAAGTGTCTGCACTGCATCGTCAGAATCAAGGTGAAGTCCTCACGTGTTCTTTAAGTTTTGGGAGCAGATGAAAATCTGATGGCCTCAGATCGAGACTGTATGGAGGATGATTAAAGACATTGAAACCAAGTCCCATCGTGCACACAAACATGTGTCAGTGAAGCAGGAAAGTTAACTAAATAGAATGTATGTTCTTAAAAATGACACAAAAATTAGGAGGCGTTACTTTTTAAAATACCATCGTATTTGTAGTTGGGGTACAGAATAATGCTTACTGAGATGGACAAATAGAGGAACTTCGTTCACTGTTGATGTAGCGATGGACGAAAATAAATGACACAAAATTTATTTATTTATTTATTTATTTATTTATTTATTTATTATTTTGCTAATAATTGTAACATAAAATATAATATATACAGAAAAATTTTAGCTCGCCCCTGAAAGAGTAGAACTCGTGCTCAGGGGCGGATTCCTGAATTGAAATTAATAATTATACAATACAATTTGTCTTATGTTTACAATGCAATTATATTATATAAATTTAAATTTAAATTTTTTCAATTTTTATAAAATCCATGCATAACTTTTTAAATTTAATACTAGAACTATTGGAATTGACAAGATTAGTATATTTAAATATAAATTTGTTATATATTCTCGTGCCTTAATTACTACTATGATTAAATACTGTAGCAGTGTTGCATTTTGGTTCAAACAATCATAAAGAAATCATACCTTCTGTTTGATAACTATGAGAATGCAATTAAAAATTATTTCGATTTTTATGTATGTATTTTATTAATAGAATATAATAAATTTGTCTTACGTTAAGTACATTAAAGTCTAAAAACAAATTTTGAGATGGAAAATCAGTAGGTTTATGAAGACATATTTTAATTATTTTCTTCTGTAATAAATAAAGTGGGTTAAAATTGGATTTAAATGAGCTACCCCATCCTATAATTCCATACATAATTATGATTGAAATAAAGTTAAATATATTGCGCGTAATAAACTTATTGACAAGTAATTCCTCAGTAAAACAAAAGAATATACTATTTTACGTGTTTTATTATTAGTAGTATCATTAGCACAGGTCATGTTGATATAATAACCAAGAGAAGATAGAAAAAATATACTTAGGATAGAAATAAACTTGTTTTACAATACATGGTACATAATATAATACAGGGAAGTCTGTCATATAATTTTTTTAATTCTGGATCTGAAAATTTAATTGCTTAAAGTGGTCAATTCTGGATGAAATTTTATTATCGAATTATATAGACGTGGACCATAATTTGTCCTGTGTAGTAAAGCAGCAGATGTGAAACATTTAGGTTCAACTAATTTAAACATTTCATTTCGTCTTGTATTATGACCATGACTGAGCTGCAAATTTCATTCTATTATGATAGAATTTCATTAAAGAGTATTTATAAA
Organism: Periplaneta americana; assembly: GCF_040183065.1. Taxonomy (NCBI): domain Eukaryota; kingdom Metazoa; phylum Arthropoda; class Insecta; order Blattodea; family Blattidae; genus Periplaneta; species Periplaneta americana. Next base: position 31,381,382 of record NC_091117.1, read on the forward strand.
TTTGGTCAATTCTAAAAACATTCAATTCGGAATGGATCAAATTTGTTGGATAACCCAGTCGCCTTTTCAAACAAATTTTGATTATACGTTTTTGCAACATAATTAGAGGAAAAATAGAAATTATATTTAGACACCTGTTCAATCCTATGAACGAAAACAAACATTTAATTTCGCAGGCCTGTGAATTATCCAAACTGTCTAGGTTATAGTTGGCAGTGCTAAAAAAAAAGACGTTGCTGAAGTCGGAACAGGTTCAATAACCTGATCCTTGATGATGACAAACTGTAAGAGAATGCGCACTTCGGTGCAAGAAGCTACATTAAATCTACAGGCCAACATTTGTGTGAAATCCATCACAAAGCATCCTCCATGTGCAGACACCACACAGAGGCCGCCGGCAACGGCCACTTAATTAAACAGAGCCACTAGAAGCCCCATTACAGTACAAAACCTCTGATCAAATAAACGCTTGTTTAAAGAACTCTCTCACTTCCCCTGTACAAAACGGAAACACACCCTCAGAAGCCGCGGTCCTTTCTTTTAAAAACAAGCGTCAACACAACCCTTAAAAGTTGTATTTCTTGTTGGGAAGACCAACTAAACTCCCCACTTTAACACACAAGGGGTGAGCGAGTGTCTGTCTCTTCGAGGGTCACAGGGGTGGCGGCCTGGAAAGTCAATCAAAGCTCTTTCAGAAGTAGTTTAGAAACATCTGCCGAACTGGAGGCTCGATTCAGGCGCCAACCCTACCGCAGGGGTGTCAATATGACCACAGTGCTCTTGTAACTGTCGATTGTTAGATGTGACTGTGTCACCGTTTATTAATTAATGCATAGTTTTAATCATCCGACAAGATTGCTCCTTGTCACCCAAATTATTCAGTATTTATCTAAGCGAAACGATTAAAAATTATATAATAGCCCTAGCTGGAAACTAGAGAGCTAATTCTTCATTTATGTATAAAATGAGAACACATTATATAAATAACACAGCATTACCATGTTTTGGCACTTTACATGAGAAAGGGCCATTTTGAATTACTTTTTCATGCTCTCTTCAAAAATGAAATCCGTTTTCTTCAAACACCCACATTTGTTATGTAATTTAAGTGCGCTATATTTAAATTTCGCGCGTAATTTTATACTGCAATCGATAAATTTATCATAAAGTGATTGAACACGATCGACTTGAAACAATCGATACTTCTTGAGTTGTCTAGAAATACACAGAAGCATTACGGTCATATGATTAACAATTTTGAAGTGCAATTTATATGTGTAAACTTTAATGACCCATAAAGAACGACTGGCTTGGACAGGATTTAAGACTGTGGTTGACAATTTCTTGGGAAATAAAAACACCCAGGATGCTATTCATAGAAATTTCGCAGCACGCGCTACGAGCGTACTAAGCTAGCCTTGGCTATCCACTGGTTACTAGTACAGAATTCAAATCATATCCTGTCGCTAACACTGGTTTATGAATACGAAAAACGCTGATCATCCACCGGAAGCCCAAGCTAAAAATGTCTATGAATACGGCCCCCAGATTTAAAAAAACATTGAAAAAAATATGTTGGTATAGGTCTCGCAACCACGGATTACCGACGGAAGGAATGCGAATCAAACAGTGCGATAAGGAAGAGCGGGCGAGAGGAAAGGTCACGAGATAGCTTGAATGATATTCAAGAGTACAGTCGGAAGAGAAATGACATCGATAGAATCAGTCTTGCGTTGTGATAGTTACATTACAGCTTTAGTTTGTTCCATTGCATGCGAATACGTGTCTTGTATCGCACGTTATTATTATTTCATTCGTAAACATATGTTGCGCGTTTAATTAGCTTCGAATTTTTCTCTTGCTACGTTCTTTATTTCCACAGCGATATCCTAATTTGTTCATCTTCTTGGAAGAGACAGTACTTCCATCGGCTCGCACCTCTCGTCCCCTTGGCGTGCCTACAGACACACGTCAAAACAGACTGCAACGCCACCATTGGTTTTCGGTAATCGTTTCTTGCGCGAGCTATAGCTATGAAAAATTTAGGATGAATCCATTTTCTTCATAGCCATCTTGACTTCTTCTCTGATTGTCTTGGAGATTACAGCGAAGAACACGGAGAAAGGGTTCAACAAGACATGAAAGAAATAGAAAAGCGTTAGGGCCTATCAAGGCAAGTTGGATGAAGTAATGTTGGCTGACTACTGTTGATCCATGAAAAGAGACAATGTGGAGCTGCGACATAGAAGACAATCTCGAAGACAGAACTTCCAGATGAAGAGGAAGCGGTATTGGAAAATGAAGTGTCTGTTAGCGACTTTGAATGAGTTGAACCTAAATTGTGAATATGAACAAGATAATGCTGTTTGATTTTGTTTAATGATAGACTTGATTTATGTGTTTGAATGAGTTAATATTGCATGAATGGAGCTTATAACTATGGCAATTCTTCAAATCATTATAACAACTTTTTCACAGATGATAGGCAAAATCTAATTTCAACAGAAGCCAACAATTAATCAAATCAACCTTCGATATTAAAAGTCCTTGTCTTGAACTAAATTTAATTTCGCAACCCTGTGTAATTAATGATAGGAAGAAAACAATAAATATTGAAAAGGATAAGAAAATGTTGTTCATTATCACCATATTTGTTCAACTTATTTATTAAAGTAGCAATAATAAGATTACCAGACGTCCTCGTTTCTCGGGGAAAGTCCTCGAATTTTGCTTTCCGTCCGTGGAAATGTCCTCGGATTTAATAGTTTTTTCTCAGATATCTCCGGATTTTCATTGTTAATAATTAATATGGTTTAATATTACTCTTGCACATTTCTGTAATAAATTTTGCCAATGCAACTTTGCCGCTTTATCGTGGGCTCCTCTAGAAGAAGTGGCTCTTATTTCACAATAGAATTCTCAGTATTTTTATTTTTATTTATTTAGTTTTCCTAATTTACCCAACAACAATAATGGTAGCAATTAAAAAAACTTACACAAATTAAACTATACTAAATTGCATATAGATTGGGCTTTTTGTATTATATCAGATATAAATGTACTTCTAGAACTAAAAATATCACAATTGTTAAAATATTTATTATAATATTAACAACTTCTATATATGGTATTTTTGTACCATAATTTTTCCGGGGACATCTTACAATGTTTTATTACTTCTATTACTATAATTAGGAACTTCAAATTCGACTAGATTAATTAACTGATTACAATTACATTCATTTACAATTGAATGAAGGAACATGATGTCGTAAATAACCCTACGTAATATTAAAGTATTATAATTGTAAACTTTCATAAGCATAGTATATGAAACATAATTTTCATGTAGTGGATATTTGCCATTTTGTCTATAATAAAGTAACCTAAGAATTTTTTTTGTATATTTTCAATTAATGTATTATACTTAATAGTAGTAGTGGGAGACCAAAAAACTGATGCATATTCTAATTTAGTTCTAACAAAACTTGAATATAAACATGTAATGCCTTGACATTATCTCTCATGAATTTTATGAAAATGCCGTTGTGACATATTTATCGATTTTCAGATTTTTGCTCTATTAAATAACTTAAATAGTGATACAGCAAATAATAAAATCTCCTTACGTAATTATATTTCTTTCTTTCGAAAATATAATAATTTACAATCTCCTATGTACCACTGCCAAACAATGAATAAATGTGTTTTTTATGCCTACTGAAAAATGTTATATTTTGAACATAGGAGTTATTGCAGGAACAACGACTATAGATTATTCCATTATTACTTATCAGTTATCACACAGTATATCTCTTTATTGGATGCGAGACTGTTTATCGAAAAGTGAGTCTTCATTCCTACCTTCAGTTTATAGTGAAGAAAAAACATATTTTATGATCATCAAAACATAAAATTTAATAATATAGCTGGTAAAAATGTGACACAGTCCTTCTTGTAGATACTACTCCACTTCATATTCATCTATCATGATTTTAGTAACAACAGTGTGGATTCTTACCTTCAAGTCTTGTCCATTTTCCTCCTCCTGCAGTGCTGGTGGTAACAGAAATATATCTGCCACACGGGGAGTTTTGTCGATCTCTGCAGTACAGTAGATCCACTAGCAGCAAACGAGCAAATCCACCTAGAAAGTAATTTGTTTAGATTAGTTAAATACGAGGTTATCGTTCTGTTATTTTACAAATTTATTTATGCCTGTAAACAAAAAGTGCATTAAACAATTCGTTTTGTTTCACTTCATTCATATCGATGATGGTGTTTAGGTAAAATGGCTTAACCCATAAGACAAAATTTTTTTCAGGAAGAACAATAATTAAATTTTAACACATTATTATTAGTTACCTTAGGCCTGTATGAAGAAATGTAAATATATGTATAATGTATAATTTGTCAAGAAACATATCTTCAAGTTTTGTAATTAAATTTTGACTAATTACACTAATTACAGCAAAAATGTGAAATTAACAAAAAAAATTAAGGTTAAGCCATTTTACATAAAAACTATCGATATTGTGATATACACACTTTAGGTTCCTAATATAAGCCTGCTATAAATGCCTTATGAAAATACGACACTCTGTCGACGTTTTTTTAATTTTATTTGCGAGTATTTATTTATTTATTTATTTATTTATTTATTTATTTATTTTCAGACAATTGCATCAACCATTTTAAAATCTTCATTGAACATCATCAATTACCATCTCTATTCATCTTCATAATATTCAATGTATATTATTTATTTTCAATAAGTTTTTATTGTTTTGATAGCTACCAAATCTTGTCGCAGAACATTCTTTTTTAAAATTTCATTATGTATTTTTTAACATTAATTTACATTTTCTTTTTTGTTCATTTGAATTGATTAGGATGCCGATATTTTAAATCCAAGATTTGGACGGCTATCATTTCGATGATAGTATCTCTTTATTTATTTATTCACTCATCCATTTATTTTGGTAAGAAAATTGAAGTTAAAAGTTACTCAAAGATGTTTTATGTGAGAATTTAAAATCAGAGCGTTAACAAAACAAAGAAAACTATCGCCTTTAAACAATGTTTTATCATGTCAATTTATTTACTTTGCAATTACATTTTTCTCTAAACTTTTGCTTTAAAATAAAATACATGGACAGTAAGTCTCCAAAAATGTTTGTATAAAAATATTACCCATATATACATGATTACAAATTTTTATTATCAGCTTCACAACGTCCTAGGAAATCTTCCTGTACCCATTTTCAGGATTCTATAGCCTTTCTAGTCGTCAAATTCTTCAGACAACTACCTATTTCAGAGCTATGCCGACGACGGATAATCACGCAGATATTACAGTATCTTCAAATAATCTATGGAGATATCTACATGAATTGGGGCCTATTTATCCTGGCACTACGAAAGGGAGCAAAGAATAGGTTGCTCGCAACCTATGTTACAATTGCACTGTCATAATTACCATATCGTCACAAATAATTAAAAAATCGCCCATAACATTTCGATTATTCCGGGTCGCTCTTTGCAGCAAGTGATTGATTTATATTATCAAATTTCACAGCATTTAAAAACTACTTCTCAATACAGTAGAGCCCAGCTAACCCGAATTTCCGGATATTCCGAACATGCCATTAAAACAGAGAAGAGAAGAGAAGAGAAGAGAAGAGAAGAGAAGAGAAGAGAAGAGAAGAGAAGAGAAGAGAAGAGAAGAGAAGAGAAGAGAAGAGAAGAGAGAAGAGAAGAGAATTTAGTATTAGAAACTCGAACTTCATCACTAGTGAATGAATTAGTTCTTGTTTTCTAGACTATTATGATAATCTGTCAGTTTCTTCTGACGAACAACAGATAATCTTGACGAAGCGGTATTGCCCCGCCAAAGCTTCATAGAAGCGGTGGAATCTGGAGGGTTGGAAGAGGAAAGGCGTGGTTTCCCTGCTTGCATTCCTGTCTCTTGCTTAATCAGAATTTTCGATAATCGGAACACAATTAACTGTGCCAATTAATTGTCCCAATTAATTCGGACTAGCAGAATTCTACTCTATATACAGAGTGTTTCAAAAATAGAGGGCATAATTTCAGGTATGTATTCCCCATATGTAGACAATACAAAAAGTTCATCACAACATGTGTCCGGAAATGCTTGGTTTCCGAGTTATGGCCGTCAAAACAGTGATATTCACCGGAACGTTTTTCTTCCCGCAGGTAGGTGTCGTGACAGTTAATTCCGAGGCGAAGGGTACATTGAGTGTTGTGTTTGGCGTTGTACTGTGCGACATGTACTCAAATCAGGAGCTGGCAGAAGTGCACTTCGTGTACGGTAAGGCGGACGGCAATGCTGCGCTTGCTCGTCGTTTGGAACAGGAGAGATACCCTGATCGATAGATAGGTAGAGGTGGCCCAAATTGCTTGGCCTCCACGCTCGCCTGATTTCAACCCTATCGATTTTTTACTTGTGGGGCTATTTAAAATCATTGGTGTATTCTTCTCCGGTGCCTGAAATGGAATCCCTTCGGAATCGAATTGTAGCAGGTTGTGAGGAAATATGCAATACTCCTGGAATTTGGGATCGTGTTCGCGGGACCATGAGGCATCGATGTGGGGCCTGTATTCAAGTAGGAGGTGGACATTCTGAACGTCTGCTGTGAAGGCAACTACCTGCGGGAAGAAAAACGTTCCAGTGAATATCACTGTTTTGAAGGCCGTAACTCGGAAACCAAGCATTTCCGGACACATGTTGTAATGAACTTTTTGTATTGTCTACATATGGGGAATACATACCTGAAATTATGCCCTCTATTTTTGAAACACCCGTATACAATGTTATGAGATTGTCAGCTTTCACGGTGATTGTATTCACAAACAGATTTTATGTAATTCCAACGTACAGTGTGTTGAAATTCAACATCTCAAATATTTCAGAACTGCATAGAGGTTTCATTTTCATGGCAAATTAGTGCAACCTGAATGGTCATCTACTCTGTAGGACATTTACTTGGCTACAGTTGTTTGAAGAGCCAAGCATAACAAGCCTAGAAGTAGGTATTCCTTCAGATCACAGTAACTTGTCCTGAAGATTAAATATGCATGCAGATCCGAAATGTTGGATATGATGTGTTAACAAAAGTCTGTTTTTAATCTACAAAAGTTCTTCCGCTTCACTTTTATAATGCGTCTGGCTCCTTCATCTGTAGGTAATACCTATAATAAAAATTTCATTGTAAACAATTAACATTACTGATATCATTTACTTAAAATACTGATCTGGTAAATAATGAAGTAACATTCAAGGAGATTACTCTAAGAGCTGTAGGCCTATCATGTGAATTTGCACCAAATTAACTGCGTTTATAAGTGAAAATTATAACATTTGCAGTTTAAACATCAAATGGAAATGGAAACTGTCCTTTCAATCAAGATATTCATGAAACATATGTCCGCGTATCATGCAGCAAGCACTAAAACTAAATGTAATATCCTGAGCAACACGCGAAATGTTTACTTCAAGCTTCGAAGAAGTGAAGATCTCACAAGACAACCCTTTACACGACGTAGGAGATAGGGAACTGAAAGCCCGCAAAAGTCTGTGACAAGATGGACAAACATTCCTTGTTATCCTCATTCCATTTTTCTATAATTTCTAAGTGTTTGATAAGGGAAATAGATAAGTAGATAGGCAGATGGAAGATAAGTAGGTAAACAGATAAGTTAAATCTAAAGAGGTAGGAAGTATGTACAGTAGATACACGTGGACAGGTAGAGGTAGAAAGTAGGTAAAAAAATAAATAAACGTAATAGGTAGGAGGTAGGTAATTAGGTAGGACAGCAGATAGGAGTAGGTAAATACGAGTAAATCAGTAGTAATATCTTGAGGTAGGAGGTTGATAAATAAATAGATAAGCGTAGTTAAACACATAAACAGGTAGATAAATAAACAGATATAGATAAAGAGTTGAAGAAGATATAGAAGAAAAATTCCATTGTTGCTTCTCCATAATATAATTTTTCTATAATTTCTGTTTGATAAGGGAAATAGATACGTAGATAGGTAGATGGAAGATAAGTAGGTAAATAGATAAGTTAAATCAAAAGAGGTAGGAAGTGTGTACTGTAGATACACGTGGACAGATAGAAGGTAGGGAAGTAGGTAAAAAAGTAAATAAACGTAAGAGGTAGGAGGTAGGTAATTAGGTAGGACAGCAGATAGGAGTAGGTAAATACGAGTAAATCAGTAGTAATATCTTGAGGTAGGAGGTTGATTAGTAAATAGACAGACGTAGGTAAATGCATAAGCAGGTAGATAAATAAACAGATATAGATAAAGAGATGAAGAAGATATAGAAGAAAAGTTCCATTGTCGCTTCTCCATATTATAATTTTTCTATACATTTATAAGTGCTCGAAAAAGGAGGTTGATACGTATATAGGTAGATGGAAGATAAGTAGGTAAAAAGATGTTAACATCATAAGAGGTAGGAGGTATGTAGATATATGTGGACAGTAAAAAAGTAGGTAAATAAAAAGTAAACATAAGAGGTAGAAGGTAGTAGTTAGGTAGGTCGACAGATAGGAGTAGGTAAATAGATCAACAATATTTTGATGTGGGGGTTGATAAGTAAATAAATAGACGTAGGTAAATACATAATATAAGAGAAAGGGTTATATAAATAGGCAGGTAGATAAATAAACAGACATAGATTTTTTTTTAATTTATCGGGTTATTTTACGACGCTGTATCAACATCTAGGTTATTTAGCGTCTGAATGAAATGAAGGTGATAATGCCGGTGAAATGCGTCCGGGGTCCAGCACCGAGAGTTACCCAGCATTTGCTTATATTGGATTGAGGGAAAACCCCGGAAAAAACCTCAACCAGATAACTTGCCCCAACCGGGATTCGAATCCGGGCCACCTGGTTTCGCGGCCAGACGCGCTGCCCGTTACTCCACAGGTGTGGACAACAGACATAGGCTAGATAAAGATATGAAGAAGATATAGAAGTAGAATTCCACTGTTGCTTCCGCATAATATAATTTTTCTATACATTTATAAGTGCTCGAAAAAGAAGGTTGATACTATATAGGTAGATGGAAGATAAGTAGGTAAACAGATGTTAACATTATAAGAGGTAGGAGGTATGTAGATATATGTGGACAGGTAAAAAAGTAGGTAAATAAAAAGTAAACGTAAGAGGTAGAAGGTAGGTAGTTAGGTAGATCGGCAGATAGGAGTAGGTAAATAGATCAGTAGTAATATTTTGAAGTGGGGGTTGATAAGTAAATAAATATACGTAGGTAAATATATAATATAAGAGGAAGGGGTATATAAATAGGCAGGTAGATAAATAAACAGACATAGATTTTTTTTATTTTATTGGATTATTTTACGACGCTGTATCAACATCTAGGTTATTTAGCGTCTGAATGAAATGAAGGTGATAATGCCGGTGAAATGAGTCCGGGGTCCAGCATCGAAAGTCACCCAGCAAATGCTGGGTTGAGGGAAAACCCCGGAGAAAACCTCAACCAGATAACTTGCCCCAACCGGGATTCGAACCCGGGCCACCTGGTTTTGCGGCCAGACGCGCTGCCCGTTACCCCACAGGTGTGGACAACAGACATAGGTAAAGATATGAAGAAGATATAGAAGTAGAATTCCATTGTTGCTTCCGCATAATATAATTTTTCTATACATTTATAAGTGGTCGAAAAAGGAGGTAGATACGTATATAGGTAGATGAAAGATAAGTAGGAAAACAGATGTTGACATCAACGTGTTTTAACGCGCCTGGATTACTGACTTAACACTAGTGAATAAAAATATCATTAATGAAAAGACAGATGTCTGGTGTTTAGGGAGCAATAATGAGCATCCAAGCCAAATAGAAGCTCCAAATTTCCTTTAAATATTGCCAGTGAAACGTTAAAATATTTACTGCCACTCGGTATAAGAGTACCATAGTTCAGTCGCCCACGTGTTTACATGAAGCTTGTACATCCCTGCAGCACTCGCCGAGCAGAGGGAATCTTAAGTGACCCGAGATTGCTATTTAGTCTAACAGTTATGAATGAAGAAGCGGGGACATATTTTTTTCCGGTGCTTAATACTTGATTATGGGCTGAGAGGCGCGTTAATTGAAGACACGATGACAACCGTCAAAACATTCTTTCAGAGGCACTCAACCTGCTCTCAAGTGTTTATACTTTTTAGAAAAAGCAACAGGCTCGCCTTGCTTTTAAGTGACGACGCATCAATTAGTCTATTTTCACTTTAATGCCACTAATGTGACCGGATATGTTTTTTGTCTCTATGGAACATCTTGTCATAAGCCAGAATTGAGGCTTCCAGATTTTTCCCTATCCGTGCTACAATGTCAAAGATGTTTTCCATTTCTCAATAATAATAGGCCTAATAATGAAAAAAACAAATATACGTAGTTCGTGTATAAATATTAAAGGATAAATATTTTAAAACTTAATGCGTCTTTCACATTCCCAGGTCTTAAATGGGCAACATTTTGAACATTTAATTAATTGAACATTTGCTTCTGTAACACATTTATTTTAGCTTTGTATAGCTTTACAGATGAATTATATATGCTGTAAATTGAATAGTAGTCTGTATAGCTCAATTGATGAATTGTACATTTTATTTTCACTAACATTTTTAATATTAACTAAACTATACCTCTGGATCAACGCCGTTTGCTACCCTGTTCCACGACTGGAGTTCGATGATACTGGCGTAATATAGAAACAAATCACTTTACTAGGTATAGGAGGTAAGAAAAGTAGTTCATCCATTTACGTAAACTAGGATATATTGCGCTTTTGAGTTTGATCACTTTCATTAAGGTTTTGGTTACTCAAAAAAGAGTGTTTTTACTCAAGAACTGAGCTGTCCATGTGGACGTATTCATTATGCAGTGTATATTATACTGTCTAGAGCACATTAGCGCACAATATAGAGATTGAAGTTAAATTGAAAAATAATCATAATATGGATATTTAAACACATTTTTTAAAATGTGTGGCCGTTCATTTCGATACAGGCTTCAGTTCTATCGCACTATAGACTATTGTACCTAATCGAAATTACCAGTTTTGTTCTTCGTATTAGTAACTCATGTTGAAATAATTCCGTCCCTACTCTATAAATTCAATCTTCACTTCTGCCCGATCCGAAAAGATAAAATTACTCAGACATACTATCTACTGTCCGTCCAACTGGTTATGTCGTAGGGTCGTAGAAAGGGAGGAAATCACGTGACAATTAATTACTTAACGAGACCCTTTTATTTAAGTTATTTTAAACAGTTGTATAATATTACGTAGACGTCCAATTCCTAACAGAAATTAATGTTCTGAGAAAAAAGTAGCTAAGGCAGCCCAACCACTAGCTGGCGAATAAAAGCTGGTGGGGGAAACCGGGATACGACGTAGGCAAATGGACGACAGTACCTGTGCGAAAATTATTCAATATTGAAAGCTCTTTCGTCACTGGAAAACGCGAACATATTTTTGGAACGTACTGTTTACTATGACCGTAAGGCTACTATGTCTGTATATGCGGTCTTGGATCTGTGTGGAGGACGGTTGAACTTCATTAGTAGAAGGGGTGGGAGTGAAGTACATTCAAAAACTCAGGTACAATAAAAATTGAAGTAAAAATAAAATGATGTCCCTGTATATGCTGTAAATTGTATAGTAGTCTGTATAGCTCAACTGATGAATTGTTTATGATTATAAATTGAATATGATATGAATTGTACACATTTGTATAGCTTAACGAAACTATGCTTGTAAATTGAATTAATCCGTTTACTTTGTATTGTATATGTTTGTATAGTTTGGCTGATCAATTGTATATACTTTAAATTGAATAGTAATCTGAATTGTTTATGTTTGTAATTTGAAGTAATTTGCATGATATATATATATATATATTATATCTCAACTAATTGAATTGTTTATGCCTTAAATTGAATTAACTTGCTTGTTATGTATTATTTTTTATAGCTCAACTGATGAATAATCGTATGCGTTTGTAAATTTAATAATCTGATTGGCTATGTACTGTATATTTTAGTAGAACCATCGATGTAGCTCAGTCGGCAGACTCGCTGGCCTGCTGATCCGGAGCTGGGCTCGGGCTTGGGTTGGATCCCCCGTTTGGTCTCATTGAATGGTTTCTTCCGAGGTTTTCCCCAGCCGTGGGACTGATGCCGGATGGTCTTTGGCGAGTCCTCGGCCTCACTTCAATTCACCCCCTTTGGTCTGATTACGTGGTTGGGTTTTTTCCGAGGTTTTCTCCAACCATAAGGCAAATGCCAGGTAAACTTTTTGCGAATCTTCGGGTCTCACCTCATCTCAGTACATTTCGCTAAAATATTGTAAAAAAAATTGTAGAAAATTGTAAAATAATTTGTAAAAATTGTAATTGTAATCTTACAAAATTTTGGCTTGTTCCACATCTTAAAGCTTAACTGCTAATGTAACATCTATGGAATATAACAAATGAAATGAAAAAAAAAACTATTTATTTTGTTACTATAGCAACGTTTGTTGTATAAAACAATTGATAGCTTGTGTAACCATGGAGAATAATACTCGTAAAATCTTTCAGATGGTATACAGAAAAATACAGGGTGTCACTTAAAGATGTTTCCGATGATATCACAGTGTCTTCTAAAATATACTGTTTGACATGTTCGAGCATTTTTCGAAAAACAAAATTTCCATTTAGCTGTAGCAGAAAATATGCGTGACTTTTGAAACGCACTGTATATTATATGTAGGCCTATTAACCTATATTTCGTAGAGTCATAATTTTTGTTTATTATGTTGCTTTTAATATGTGATATGTATTTATTTACACTGCAAGTGGGGAAGTGGCAGTGGTAGCCTATACACAGTATAAACAATACACAATAAAATTACAATACAATTATACAATACACAATACAATTATATACACAATACAATAAGAATACACAATACAATTTAACACAATAATTACAATTAATAATAAAACATAAAATAACCTAATTTTACAATACAACCTACATATGTATAGGCCCTACATAAGTTTCAATAGTCTTTCACTTTACTCTCATCTCACTCACTGTAGTGGCACTATGACGCATTTCACTGACACTTTAGGATACATTTCACTGACACTCTATAACACATTTCACTGATACTATAGAACATATTTCATTGACGCTATAAATTATCACTGATCGGAACTATTCACTGCACTGTAAACCATAACTTCACTGACTCACCTCGCTTCACTGATACAACAGTTCAAATAAGACAGATAATTACACCTTTATGCATACTTATAAACAGAACTACATTTAAGCTAAACATTTCTAGTCTAAGGCACTCTTACACGCTATTTTTAAATAATTTACAATTCAAACCAAGGGAGTAACTCGTCAGGCTAAATGAATACATGTCACTTTAAAAAAAATAAATGTTAAATGTCACCTTAATTTTAATTTGCATTTTATACACAACTTTCTAAGTTATTCTTGAATCTCCTTAAGGAAGGACAACCCTCAAAGACCGCTGCAGGTAGGTCATTCCAATCATTCATAGTTCTATTTAAAAATGAGAATTTACCTACATCCGTTTTCTGTTTCCTGCATTTGATTTTAAAATCATGATCATTCCTACCATAGTATGTTGGCTTTTCTAACCGAGCCGTTATGTCTACTGTGCTCCAACCATGTGAAAGTCTCTGCCGGATGAGACGAAGGGGGATAATGCTGTGAATGAATGTTGATGTCATAAGATGTCATAAGGTCACACACGTGGGTACTATATCTCTATTGGCTAGCTCTCACAGCACAAACCATAACATTGATACAGACACATTGATACTACCCTAGTTACAAAATTAGATCACAGTTAATCTCCTGGTCTTTTAATCTCTTCATACAGGAAATAACATATGCAGAGAGCGCATGGTTTTTAAACTGGCGTCATAACGGTAATATTATTTATCTACTTCGTTCCAATAGATGAGGCAATAGTAAGCACATTCCTTTCACGGTTGATCTCCTGGTTGGAGAACAGTACCCATGCTTTCTGACCTAGATGTGCTCTATACAATCATATTATTCTAGTTTTCCTACTTCTGTTTTCCAAAGTGATAAGATAAAAATTATATTACTTAAACCAATCTATATTGACACCCGTAATGGCAGCTTTATTATTCATTACCCTGAGAACTTGAATTCAGCAGATTTAACACTAAAGTGACAAGGGAAAGAACCCTTTGTCCGTGTGAGAAACGGAAGATCCGTTCTGTAAACAAAAATCAGTAAAGCTTATAACGAGCCTTGATGTCAGCAAATAGCGACGACCGGGCCCTGGGAAAAGCAGTATTAATTTCCATAATGACCTGCAAGCGGTTTGGAAAATAGCATATGAGCAAGGCAGTTAGCTCACTTTTCCAAAACTCATATCAATATGGTTATTAGATTTAGGAAGCAGCGTGCTTGAGCTCAGACCATTTATTGCACCCCCTCCCCACCCTCTCTCTGCGCTATTGTGGCCTACTGAATGCATAATTTGTCGCATTATATACATACTACCATTGTGCGGGGGAAGGATCCCTTGTGATTGGGCGGGAGTTGTACGTCTCCGCATATTCAAGTTATGAGCTTGTATATATACTGGGGCAATATTGTGCCTATCAAGGCGTATTGACACGGCCAATATTCACGATACTAAGTGGGGTTGATGGATCAATTTTTTTCTTCCGTAGGGAGGCTAAACTTTAATATGCGATTCTATATATATTCGTATTATATTACCCTATTGTCATGGTAACCAAATCTGTATTGCGGGAGTAAAGCTGCCAGAAGAGTCAAGAAGTTAGGAGTTTGAGGGGGAAAGACTTTGCAGGGATAGTTGTTTTCATGTGCCTACGTAAGCAAATATCACCACAGGGTAACTTAGAGTACAAGACAAAAACTTTTATTTAGCTAACGACTGTAATCGTTCGAAATACGAAAAAGAGAAGAAATAGTCGAATACCTCAATCACTACAGTAGCTATTTTGCACGAACGTATTTTTTTCTGTATTTACAGCTATTGTTGTTAGGCCTTGAAAGTTAGAATTCCCACACAGAAACTTGTTGCTAGGGAAACGTAAAACTACATTACACTTACACAAATTCCACAATTTGGGACATCTGGCCGAAATCTACGGCTGACCATTAGGATCCAGAGTACAAAGCAGAGGTTAAATTAAAAAATACAATATGATTGCGGAGAGAATACGGAACAATAATAAATTTAAAAATAAAGTACAATTTGATTACGGAGAAACATGAGATGAAAATAGATTGAAGAGTAATGAAATGAAGTAAAAAAAAATGACATAGTATTATACAAGTGATTGTGTAAAATGGATAATGAATCTCTCAATACCATTAGACAAATTTTGTTAATGTCCTCATTAGAAAATTTAAGAGAAAGGAGAATGGTTTTGGTTAACTTAAATGTAGTTCCCCTAGCGCCAAAAAGAAGTCCTTTCACTTCCCATGTATCAATATTCATTTTGTATCTCTCACTGAAGTGAGGAATACACGGGTTGTAAATAGACTTCTTTTCATCGTTAACGTTATTGGATTGTTGATCATTAGTTAGTTACCTTTACTTAGTTACCATTACAGTGCAGTTTTGCAAAGGTTATGGAATAATATTGTTCTAAATTTTCAATGCAAAATATATTGTATTTGAATTTTTAAAAATATGATCGTGTAAAATTGTTGTACAATACGTTTTTGAAACTTTTCCTCGATTTTGTAAAAAGTACTTCTCAACCTTGTAACGTAATATACTATTACAGTATGAGTATCGTAACTTTTGATATTAGACTACGAATTTGATAACCAGTCGAGTATTGTAATATCAAGTTATGATAAAGTACATCGTACAATGTTTTATCCACTTCGATAAAAAAATTAAGTTTTTAATAAAAGAAAATATGTATTATTTTTAATAGTTTTGAACATGTCTTTTATGGAGAGGCCATTGTATTATTATTATTATTATTATTATTATTATTATTATTATTATTACTACTACTACTACTATTATTAGTACTTTCTTCCTGCGGGAGGCGATTAGTTTATGTTTCTTTTATTAGTTTTGAACACGATAGATTTTCGTTTATAAAAAATAACAGCAGTACTAGGAGAAATAAACAAACATTGTTAAATGAGTTCAAACGGGGATTGAGATATTGAAAATGCTGCAAATTCTGCAATTGAATGTTTATCACTATCGAAATCACACGTGAGATATTAATGTTTATAATAAATCAAATCAATTCCATTTTATTTTATTTAAGTGTGGTTCACATTACGCAACCAGTTTGGTAATAGCAGTATCATTACCTAACATTGCGTAATACAAGTATCATTACCTAACTAGTTGCGTAATGAACGTTTTACAACATTTTTATTAGTGATGTAAAGTCCATATTATATAATAAAAGTGGATAAGGACTGAAAGTAAGGGCTGATTGACTATTGGATAGAAACCAAATTTAAAACTCTTTATCGTAATTAATACGTGGCGTGAGCATAGGTGAACGATCATCTAACCAGTACGGAGGTATTGTCTTCAGCACAATGATCTCCCCAGCCGTTATAGCCGGTTCCCGTAACCGGATCTGCATAGGTCCCTAAATTCATCAGGACGCTGGCAGAAATTTCAAAAGGTCTTGGAACAGAGTTCATATGATGCCTTATACCACAACGCTTGCTATGACTAAACCGTGAAATATGGATCGGGGCATACTGCGCGTGAAATACGTCAATAAATGCGATTATGGATAGGTTTATGAAGACATATTTTAATTATTTTCTTCTGCAATAAATGAAGTTAATTAAATTTGGATTTAAATGAGCTACCCCATCCTATAATTCCTTACATAATAATACATTTACATACATCAGGCATGTCAATTGATGCTCACAGGAGCAACCGCGCGCTTTAGAGCCCAGGAGAACCTGAGCGCTTTACAGCGGAAAGGAAAGAGACAGACGAAAGAGGTAGTATATGCCGCTTGGTCGAGCTATATACAGGGATGGCCAGCACTGATTCAATGGATAAAGGGAAGAGAACTTATTGAAACTGTATCCATGTTAATTTTTAGATTTGTCTGAGAAGTATAAGTGCATTATAAGAATGTAGGCTAAGTTTTAATTTTAATGTTCATTTTTCACAAGTTTGCTTTTTTATTCAAAGGGAACATTTTCTCAACTTTTTTTTTACGGAAAAGTGAAATTTTCAGATATGTTTGTTGAGTAGCCTTACAGGTACTAAAACAATGTTTTCGTAAATCTAATGCATCGTAAATACATATTACTGAAGATAGTGTATTAAAATGTTTGAAAATATTCGCATGGAAAATGTTTGTAAGGAAATGAATTAACAAAGCAAATACTGTTACATCATAAACAAAAGATATGTGCCTATATGTTCGTAAAACGTCAGCTCTATAGCTTCAGCAGATTTGGGGATAATTTAATATTCTTATAACAGAAAGTTGCGCACCAATATCACCTAAAGGCATAATGCGATAAGAGTTTTATTATGTAATATTATTTACAGTTAAAACTTATACCTAGACAACTTTCCTTTGTACTATAATATTGTTTTGATTACTTTTATAAGGCTAAAGATACCATCAATATCAATTTCAACTTAGCATGTCATATTCAGTGTCTTTCTTTGTGATAACACTTTCTTTATGAATGATGTGTTTAATTCACTTAGTACAGTATAGTTGTAGATATTATGGAATTTGTGTGAATATTTCTTCTTTACTCTTTATTATGTTATTAACGTTTAAAACACAACTGCAATATTAGGCTAAGAAATAGGTGTTAGTACTTTTTTTTTACAGACAATATAGAAAATAACAACCAGAAAGAAGCCATATAAAAATTACGACATAAAATTTCACGTTCCGTTTGAAGTTTGTGCACCACTGTTTTCTTAATCCAACAGGCTGCTTATTCCTCCTAGCATACCTAGCGCTTAATGCCCGCGCACGACGTCAAGGTCAGAAAAATGCGCTTGCTTTGACATCACTGGTCTAAGTAATTTTCGTCTGTTCTGAAGTTCATTGTAGCACCAAAACCATACTATGCACGGCTTCTGCATTTTATATGCTGATGTTGAGGCCTGTACGTATTTCTGTCGGAAATGTTAGGAAAATTCATTTATGGCAGCCGACTGTATTCCGACATCCACATCGCAGAACGCAAATACGAGACCGCTCTGTTTTGAGAAGCATCGAGCTCTGTGAGAATATCAATGCGGGGTTTTATTGGCAAATAATACACACGTCAGAGGCAGCGGGATAAACACCAGGCCTGTTGCTCCGCCGCAAATTGATGTTTTATTCATAACCGACTCCCCTAGATAGAACAACCCTTAGAAAATAATCTTCTTTCCTGAAACCCCCTACAGACTTTTATTTACATGACTTATCGAAAGTACATATAATATCATTCTCACAGTCGGCATAAGCGATAAAATAACACAACTCATGTGATTTTATTAATGTCGCATAGTATGAAGGGATGTGTGTATATGGGGTTGTTTTCAAACAGGTCTGGGGGAGAGGGGGACCCGAATAGAACAATGATTTTACCACCAGCTTGGTTAATGCTAATACCTGTACTTAAACCCCTCTATAAATTTTTGGTGAGAAGTTTTATCGCCGAAACCGCAGCTAAATAGACGCACGCAAACTGAATGCGTTTATTAATCATAATATGCGCATATGGTTAAAGCAATAGAGAGTTATGGTTCAAGCCAGAGGCTTGTTACTGTTTTTACAAAGCACCGTTACTAAAATTACTCATATTGTGAAAGTCGTTTCAAATATATACAACGAATAAAGTTCCGTATTCCCACTTTGATCACGTCACATTTCGTGCGTTAAAACATGCCTAGCTGTAAATCCAATTTCTTGAATATTTACTTCCTCTAATATGACTGAAATTTAGCGATTCCGTTTACAAATTGAATATACCGGGTTCGATCTTCACAAGCAATTATCTTCAGAATTCAGGATGTCATTATTTCGGACTTGAACACAGGACACATTTTCATCTCCTCTCCGTCTTCCCACAAATCGTTTGCCTGTCGACTGATAGCTTAATAGAACTTCAAGCAGTAGCCTGTAGTTTCATCCATTCTCTTTGTATAGGCCTAAGTAAATTTTCTTTTTACTAGTAAATCTATGTTTCACCCGCTCTTATCAAAGGACCTTAGAAATACAACGGCCAATTCTGTATGAAAGAACGGTCCCGAATTTTGTCATCCTAGGCCTACATGCCTTGAAAAAATTTCAATCGCCACACCATTGCTAAAGACGGTTATATAGGCCTACTTTCTTCTGTTTTTATCACCACCCTACCATTTGTTTCTTTGTTGCCAACATTTCTAACTGAAAATTCTTTACGGTACTATAACACATGCTTTGCGATTGTCATTTGTTTACAGCATAGACAGTCGATTGAAAATGGCGACTCCGTTGAAACATTTTGGTGAAGCTAGCATTAGTCAATTAGAGTATCGGTACTTTATTTCTTATAATCTTTATATAATTACTTTATTCTAATAGTGTAATAGTCAATTAAATTCCACTCGAGTTTTGATTTTCTCTAGATAAATCAAAACCTCTAGTGAGATTACTGTTGACTATTACACTTTTACTACGTCATACTACTTTTGACCAATAAAACGGTACGAAAGGACGTATTTCAATCAATCATGGCTGCTTATCGCACAATTTTATCGCGTCCCTAGCATTTGTTTAATTTTATCGCATCCCCAGCATTTGTTTAATTTTATCGCGTCCCCAGCATTTGTTTCTTTGTTTGCCAACATTTCAAACTGCGCTGGTCTGGACGTCAAAAAAAAAAAAAAATCGGAAAATTACAAACCACTCCAGTCGATGCATAGCAGTTTCAAATATGACTCGCATTGGCATTCAAGAACAAGAATTAATAAAGATCACTGGTTATACCTATGCATCTTCCCTGAAATCCTATTTACAAATAAATGAAGGGCACCATTCGGAAATCCTGAATAAGTTGAGGAATACACCATGTACATCAACGAGTTCCACTTTTAAGCACACGTCCAATATAACATCAATTGAACCACCAAGCACTAAAACATTCAAATTTGAAAATTGTATATTCAATCATCATTCCTTTTAAAATTATTCACGTTTATTTTTTATGTCATCGTCGTTAATTAAAACTTTTCTAACACTTTATTTAGGTTATGTTATAGCTTCTGCTATATGATATTATGGATAGTCACGTATCAGATATTGTTTAATATTAAGATTTATTGAAAATCATCTATCAAGTGACGTTGATTACTGGGATTCGGATAATTGAAGTGGAATGCAACTGTTTTAATAAAAATGAAACTGGATCAACAAAGCCTTCTTGACTAGTAACACTGCCATCGTGATCTAGATCGAGGAGGCATTGCTAGTAGGCCTAATTTTCCACAGAGTTCAATGAAGATTCCATAGTTGGCACAACTGATAGAAACTTCGAACTAACTTCGAGCATTAAAGTATATTTTATGTTCGAAGACAGCTAATCATAACACACTACTGCCATCTAGCATGCATCTAGCGTAATATTTGTAATGTTGAGATGGTACAATAATATATTTGAAGACAGTTGTATTTTCGTAAGTCAATATTTTATTGTATTGGAGTACTTCGTTACTTCTAATCTTTATATACTTTCTTGTAATCGTGTAATAGTCAATTAAATCCCACTCGAGTTTTGATTTTCTCTAGATAAATCTGCTCGTGCTCCACACGCAGATTTATCGATAAAATCAAAACCTCTAGTGAGATTACTGTTGAGAAAACTATGAACTTTCCACCAATATGATATTACACATTTTTGTTACATACAACATGAGTTTTTCGCTCTGAATACCTGTAGGGTTTTTCACATCCACTCTATACGTATCCCCTCACCCACACTCGGAGAAGGACGTAGTTCTACGCTAATAAAAAATGTATATTTTCTTTCACAGTACGATCAAATCCCGGAACCCATCACCAGATTTATTGCGATAAGTAATTGAAATTTAATACCGTGTAAACTAAATAATTCTTGTATTCTTCAGAGATTATCTCGTTTTTAATAATCATACTATTTCCTACACTGGATTTATAACCGCTACTTTATATTTATGAAGTTTTATATGACTGAAGCGATAGACATCGGGAGAATGCATTTATTTTAAATTAAAGTTTTAAGATGATAAACTGATCCTAGTCGTGGACTGGAGCGCGTATTGCATGATGGATTTATCACTCCATTTGAGTTTAATGCTTCTATTAGATTCAATAAGATTGCGGGCGGGGATATGAGTTATATTGCGTCGCGTCACACACAGGACTTCAATTTTAAAACGATGGACCTGTAATTACTGGCAGTAATTTATTGAGCTCAAACTGCAATGGCAGCGACAAGTGTGACAATGGACTAAGCAACCGATGATTTATACATCGCTTGCTAGATCCGTCAAATTAACTGCGGATCCCTTGCAATTCCGATGTTTAAGCATTAACAATTATTGGTCTTCGGTTTTGAACGGAAATGACCAATTAGAGTTCTAATATTTTTTTAAATTAATATAAAAATTATAAATGACAATATTTTTCCCTCTTTTCAGAGGAAAAGAATAAGAAAATAAAGGTTAAATTAAAGATAAAGGTCCAAGAAATATGATTACGGGGAAGAGGGCGTAGAAGAACGAGGCGAAAAAAGAGGAAAGAAAAAAGTGACAGCCTGTAATTGCGAGAAAAGTTTATGTTATCGGTTAGATTTTCTTCATCTAAATTTAGGGGTGTAAACTACTACCAAAGCACTAACGTACAAATAGCCCATTGTGCACCTCGTTAACTAGAAATAAACCTGCAAGAACTCAATGTGATACAAATCTTTCCAATGTTATTCGGTTTAAGGGGACCGGATACCTCCTAGCTTGACAATGTTAAATTGTTTAAGGGGAGAGGATGGTATTTTTTTTAACTTTTTTCCTATTTGGTGTAAAATATTAATTTTTGTGTGTAGAGAGCTCATAGCTGTAGCAATTCAATCAAATACAAATATTTTGAAAAAAAAAATTTGGGGCGCAAATTTGAAAAAAATATACCCAATGCAGGATTGTACTAAAGCCGATATATCTAAACCGTTTTTAAAGATAGATTCAAACGGTTTTTTGCAATGTAATTGCAAAACCACGTTCTACAAACTGTCTGTAACAGAATTTTGGTATTAGTTCCTACGTTTGCAAAATAAACAATTAAAATTTAATAACACTTTTCTGATTTCCTTTCTTGCAAACAAACGGAAGTATTTTTAAAATGAAATCAATTAACAAAATTCTGTTACAGAGAAAAGTTTCCTAATACACTAAAGAATGTGTGTTCTAAATTTCATGCATGTATCTTAAATAATTCAGAAATTATATCCATTTTTGTCTGGAAATGTAGAAAAGAAATGACGTTACTGGAAACCTATAAAAATGGGCGTGTGATTTAAAAATCCATAGCGCAGGAAGTTTAAAAATGACGTCTCAACTTACGACAAAGGCACAAACACCCACAAAGTGTTATTCAATGCATTCCACACATATCAAAGAGTATTCAAAGCAGAAAAAAAAATTTGAAAATTTAATTTACCGGAAACAACAATAAAAGTTGCCGAGTGATTTAAAAGTCCATAACGCAGGAAGTTTAAAAACGGCGACTCAACATGCGATAAGGGCACAAACAACCACAAATTGTTATGCTATGTATTCCACACATATCACAGTGCATTTTAGAGAAAAAAGAACTTTTTTTTTTTTAACTTTACTCATTTTTCACAAAAAAATACAATTCTCTCCCCTTAAGTTTTGGTACTCTCAGCTCCTAAACAATTGAAGATATAGAGCTGAAACTTTTACGTGTTGTTATTCAATGATTTTCTGTCCATTAAAAGACTTAAGTTGGTTTTACTCTCCCCACGATTTTTTCCCAAATGTAAAAACAACAATTTCCTTTAACTTTTATATTGCTTAAATAGGGATTTAGTGACCTTTTTAGCACCTCATAGTCATAAAATTTAATCTTTCTTTGTTGATAATGAGAAATCTAGCGACTTTACAACTACTTTTTGGCGACTTTCCGTATTACACTCTGTTGGAGACACTGTTTTTTTTTTGCAATGTAAATAATGGCGGACAATAAGAAGAAGGTTGACTGTTCTCCAAGTTATCATGTTATGGTGTTTGATACTGCTAAACATAATAAAGCTTTATAAAACGACAATTTTCGTTTAGTAATACAGTACAGTTAATTGAACATTTATGAATGTACCTATCATATCCATTAATAATTAATGGTTGTTATAAACATAATATAATTATAGGTTAAGTTATTTGATACTGCTGAACACGATAGAGCCTTATAAAATATAAGAATGTTTGTGTATTAAGGCAAGAGACTGAAAGAAATATATATAAATGTACCTAACATATCTATTAATATTAATAATAATGGATATTTTATTTGCACAATCTGTCACTCGTATATTTCAAACAGAAAAGAAATAACTGAACTTGGATCATGTAACTTAATCGGAGAAATTTCTTCAGTCAAAGTTGACTTTAGTTTGAGACAAATTAATCTCAGATTAGACTTTATACAACACAAAATTCCAAGTTCAGCTGAAACAAGGATCAATTTAACCTCTGATCTAAGATTAAGTGGTTTATACAATCGGGCCTCAATCTATCTAAATTTTAAATCTGCCGCCACAAATTTGTACTCGGTACTGTACTCGGATCAACCGAGTAATGACGTCACAGTAACTGCTCCGAACCGAACCGCTCCGTCCCCAGCCCTAATGCTCAGGTGATCTTGCCCAAAACTTAAAATATAATTGGGAGTTTCTATTATATATATGTATATATATATATATATATATATATATATATATATATATATATCTGAACTGCGACCGAGCACGAGCGCTGCTCATTCGGTCTCAAATTTTGTTAATACTACTGTATCTTCTTTTTATATTGCTTGTATTATTTTATTTCTATTTCTCTTGTTTGTTTTGTAATTATATTCTTTATTCTGTATACTTAAATTTAAATAAAATAAAATAAATAAAATAAAAAATATTAGGTGCAAATAAATATCTATTTACTTAAGAATCCTAGCCCTATTATTATTATTATTATTATTATTATTATTATTATTATTATTTTATTTTTTAACTATACAACCGTTTGCTTTTATATGGTAAAGTTCGCTATTACAGTTAAGGGGAATACAGCAGTGGAGAAGTCGGAGGAATTGACTGTATTCTAGAAAGGACGAAAGGCTGTTTAAAAAAATAGTGCATGACACACATGTTAAAAATGATGTTATTTTGTTCGTAGGTTTGTTACACTCGGCCTGCGGCCTCGTTTCGCAAACTTCCCTCTCACGAAATGAAATTTCATTTTTAACGACTGTATTGTAAATAACTATTCTGTAGCAGCCTGTAACGAGAAAGTAAAATAATAACCAAGTAACCGTAAGAGGGTTTGGGGATGAACACACGCCACCTCAATGAAGTCATGGATAAGAAACGAAATCGTTCCCGAATTTGAATAGAAAATAATGTGGATTATTGCAGAGGTATTATTAAAAGTTGTAATTTAGCCCGTTCTTCCTAGGCAGTACATTAAAAGTTGAGAAGTTCCATAGAAGAAGGCGAGAAGCGGCGAGTGAGAGAAGCGAGGGGGCGAAGGGGAGAGGTGATTAATAAATTATTATCTCAAGATGTAACTTCTGACGTTTTATTAATAAGAGGGAGTTGTTTAAAGTTGCGCTGCCTGGCGGCCGAATAGACTAATTAACGGAACGTGTCGCTGATGCTATCGGGGAGGGGGGGGGCGGAGGATATAAGCCACCAGAAAGGAAATGGGATAATTTGAATGAAACAGAAAGAGAGAATGGGTACACGGTTAACGCGGACAAAGAAAGAGGAAAAATATAAGACGTTCGCAAAGGCCCGTTTTCTCTTCTTCCCACTTATATTTTGAAACCAGTTTTGAGAAGAAATTCGAAAGTGTATGTTTTTGTATAACTGTTTATATAACACTCTTCCTTGTTCGGAAGGATTCCAGTAGTTTATTAGCGTTTTATTTAACGAAATTCTCACAATCCAATCAAAGCAGAGCTACTAGACTTCTTGTTCATCATCATCATCATCATCATCATCATCATCATCATCATCTCCATCATCATCATGTTCCACCCCTTCATTTTCATCGTATTCTCTATCACCTTCCCCATCATCATCATCATCATCATTTTCTACTTTATCATCGTCTTCACCATCACTTTCTTCTTCTCAATCATCATGCATAGGCTACATCTTCATTTTACATATTGTATGATATGTGTTTATATATATATATATATATATATATATATATATATATATATATATATATAATTACTCTTTATTTTTCATTTGTATTTTTCGATTGTATTTATATTTTGTCTCTTGTATTTATATTCTGCATTTATCTATTATCTTTATATCTTTGTCCCATTTGCTGTGGAGACTTTCGGTCCTTGGAGTCATGACGCTAAAGTTTTGGTATCTCAAATCGGCCAAATTTTGATCTCCATTACTGGTGATCGCCGTTGCACTCTTATTTGCGTTAACGCTTAAGTATTGCTATTCAACGCGGAAATGCAATGAGCGTTTTGGGTACTCTTCCAGAGTCCAGCCCTTTGGACGAACTTTTACTCCTGTAAAATTTATTATCTCTATGTAAATGTTTATATTTAGTTTTTATATATGTGCAATTGTAACGGTGAAAATATTGTTAATCAAACAATTATTATTTTTTTTTTCATAAGTGTATATTATTTTTGGGAGTGTTTTTTGTAAGTAATTTTATGAGGTTGTTATTGATATTCTGATAAATTATTTGTACGAATTTCTCTTTTTCATTGTTCTTTTGTTTATTTATCTGTGTTACCTCTCTTTTTTTTTCCTGTGCAGTATATGTCTCTATTTATATAGTTTTCCAGTTTTTTTTTTTAAATTTTTATGGCATGAGTAACAATAATTTGTACTGCGTATTGTTATTGGGGCATTACCCTGTTATAATAAAATAAATGAATAATCAAACAAATAAATAAACAAATAAATACATACATAAATAAAGGAACAAAGAAATGTATAAATAAATACATACATAAATAAATAAACAATAAAGTAAATAAACAAAGAAATAAATAAACAAATAAATAAGCAAATAAGTAAAGAAATAAGTGAACAAAAAATAAATAAGTAAACAAACAAATAAAGAAGTGAATAAATGAACACTCAAATAAATAAACAAATAAACAAATAAATAGACAAGCAAATAAATATAAAATACACAGACAAATAAACAAATAAATAAATATTGAGAATGCATATAGAATATTGGAAGAACCCCCTCCCCTCCCCCCCCCAAAAAAAAAAAGTACTGGGAGGTTGTCACAAGAACTTGGTGTTTCAACAAATATAATACATCGTCACATTAGAATGCTTAAAAAATCATACAGAAGTTGTAGATTTGTACCTCATAAATTGACATTTGAACAGGCACAAAACGGAGTTGATATCTTCGTCAACTTATCGCTAGTCTTAAGATGATAGCTTTATTAGGAGAATTGTCACGTATGATGAAAAATGGGTACATTACCGCAACCCTGACACCTCAAATCAGTGGCTCGATCCCCGTCAGCCTACCAAAGTCGTTGTTAAACAAAGTCAGTTCGGCCTCCAAAAAATGTTGTGGCTGGTGAAATTTAGAAGGTGAGATTGACTGGGAGTTTGTTCCAAACAGACGTGTCAATCGATGCGGATCTTTATTCTCAACAGCTAGAACGAGTTCATGAAATTTTGAGTTTATTAGTTAGTCGAAAAAGAATTCTGTTGCAACAGGACATACCGCTCGAACAAGCGTGGAAAAATTCCAGGAATTAGGATGAATCGAACTGCTACCACACCCGGGTCTTGTACCTTTGGATTAACATCTATTTCGTTCCATGGCTTTGATCTATGTCCACTTCCTTCGTCAATGGAATTTCCGAAACTCGAAAGTCGTTGAAATGGGTAGCACCAAATTCTTTGTATCAAAATCCAGAAACCGCTACTGTTGCAGATGACAAAACTTGCTGAAAGGTGGCTCAAAACCATCGAATGTAGTCTAATGGCTTTTACTTTGAAGATCCGGATTAATTTCTTGTCACAACGCATCTAAATTTTGCTTCATAACCGACATTAGTTATGAGACAGTATCTGTATATCATGTGCATCATTATTAGATAAATTTACTCGTAGGTAAGGAATATGGACCAAAATTCGTAAAATAGTTTACGAGAAATGATGCAGACAGACTAAAATTGTGATGGCGTTTTGAAAAATAATGCCTCCTAATTTTTGTGTTGTTAAAAAATTTCGGAGTACTATCTGTCATACATTCTACTCAGTTAACGTTTCTGCTTCACTGACGCAAGTTTCGTACGTCTGTCGCTAGAGAGCTCTGAATTACAGTCTGAAACATTGCGGCATGTAGCAGCATGACGGGAAGTCTGAAGGAGTGTACTGTGATAAAGTTTCTGGCGGCAGAAAATATGCCCCGATAGACATTCATCGGGAGAATGAAAGCTGTTTATGGAGATGAATGTATAGACATCAGTACTGTGCGATCGTTGGTCTGTTCGTGCTTGTAATGAACCTGGTACGACTCTTAATTTGTGTGACAAAGGACGGAGCGTGTATAGGCGATAATCGCAGAACTGGGATTCCGCAAACATTGTCCACTATGGGACTTGGTTTCACTGTCTTTGATCATCCTCCATACAGTCCAGATCTGGTGCCAACAGTTTTTCATCTGCTACCATAACTTAAAGAATACCTGACAGGACTACACTCTGATTCTGACGATGCAGTGCAAACACTTAGTTTCACTGTCTTTGATCATCCACCATACAGTGTTCATCTGGTATCAACAGATTTTCATCTGTTCCTTGAACACCTGAGAGAATGCCCCCTGATTCTGACGATGTAGACAGAAATGTCGCTGTAATTCTGTCGTCAAAGTGAAATATTCTATAGTGACAGTATTAAGAAACTGGTCTCCAGTTGGGAGACATATGTTTATCGTCAGGGAAACTATGTGAAGAAATAATTATATGGATATCAACAATAAAGTTCTAGGAAGTTACCTATCACTTTTTGTTTTAATCAAATAACTACATTCATTTTTAAATAAAAAAAGAGAAGGCAAAACTTTTCAAAAGAGCCTCGTATTTCATGTATATAAATTTTTAATAAATTTATTTGTGCATAAAATATGAGTTGAAATTTAGTACATAGCTGCAAATACATTTTGTGATTGGTGGAAATATACCTAGTTTTAGAGAGGCAAATGTTACAAAAAAGTAAAGAATGCTAATGAATTTGGTTTCATTTCGAATATAGGTGATGCTTCAGGAGAGAAATTGATCCTTTCAATGCAGCTAAAGTTACAATCGGAATAATAGATGTAGGTATTCCAAGCCTCTTAAACACATCTTTCATGAAGAGAGTAGCGGTACCTCTTCCTCCAACCAGAAGTCCGATTACTTCAAGCTCTTCTAGCTGGTACTTTTGGAGGTAATATGGAATGGTGGGATTAAAAAAAGAATACCAAACTGTTAGAAAATCGCCTGTATACGGTAGACGGCATGCTCAAAAATGGTTTTTCACTATTCGTGTTGCTGCACTACTGCGAAAACCTGCAAGGTTATTCTTTATAACATTACAATAATTATTTCTCATCATGCTATAGTCCTATAATGAGAAAGTGATAATATTTTTTTATTATTATCATCACTATTACTATTTTTCTTTTTGATAGTATTTCGATTTTTGTACGAATGTCAAACCCTTGCACATAAATTGTCTTCCATAGTAAATTGAAATATTGTAAAAATATTCTCGAGAAATCCCTTACATCCAGAACCTGCACAGGGATTCCACAAAATGGCTTCGCAGGATTTCAATTATAGATCAGAAGTGGAAATCGTAACACGCTTCTTTCGCGTAACGCCTTAAATCGATTTCAAAACATGTTTTTTCTTTGTGTATGGCTGCAATATTTCTGCTTCGAATTCTGAGATAAATCATTTTTAAGAGTTTTTGTTTATGTCTTCTCGGTCGTCCCTCTTCCCTCCCATTTCGCCTTAAAAACAGAATCTCATTGCAGAATCATTCACATGGTCAAACAATATTCTGTGTTACATTCGCTTCATAAGAACAAAAGGGATGTATGTCTCAGAGCATCTTCTATCTGCCAACCCACTTCGATCTTGTGTGAAAAGTGCATATTTACAGACAATGTAACAAAATATTTACAAGAGTGCGAAATTCTGTAGACGATATAGCTTTGCAGGAAATATACTAGTTAAATGCACCATGAAAGTCAAATTCTTAGGACTAGATTTTCTATGTTATTATACGGTACTGAATATATTATTATTATTATTATTATTATTATTATTATTATTATTATCATCATCATCACACAACTAATTGAAAAGCGACGAGAATTCAATCTTCCTACATATTTTTCCTTTATAGACTACGAAAAGGCTTTTGATAGAGTTGATCGTAACATACTATGGAAAGTACTGATGAATCGTGGAATCCCATCTCAACTAATTAGTGCTATACAGAGCCTTTACAAAAACAATAAAATAATGATTAAAATACCGAACAGTACAAGCGAAATGGTAGAAATAAATCAGGGATTGCGACAAGGGTGTTCCCTCTCACCCACTATGTTTAATATATATATGGACGAAGTCATACAAATATGGATGACGAAGATTGAACATTTTACCATTAATAAGCTAAATTTTACAACATTATTTTATGCAGACGATCAAGTGATAATTAGTGGCAGTGAAAATGAACTACAGAAAGCAATTTTCAGATTGAATAAAGTAGCCATTGATTTTAATATGAAAATCTCAGCAGAAAAAACAAAAACTATGGCATTTGTAGAATCACAGCCATTACGGGTGAAAATTGAATTAAATAATATAATTGTACAACAAGTAAATACATTTAAATATTTAGGCTGCAATGTGACTTACAAGGCAAACTCAGAGATTGAAACTAAAACCAATGTTTTTAATCATTTTTGCGGAACTCTACGACGAACATTGGGCAGAACAGTGAGGAAAGAAACTTTATTAAAATTTTACAAAATTATGGTTCTACCAGCATTCCTTTATGGCAGTGAGGGTTGGACATTAAGAAAAGATCAAGAACGTAGAATTGTAGCTAGCGAAATGAAGTTCTTAAGATATGTGGCAGGTTACACCTTGATAGATAAGAAGAGAAATGAAGATATAAGGAAGGAGCTAAAAATGGAAAGTTTAATCCAGACGATTAACAATTACAGAACTAACTGGATACAACATGTAGACCGAATGCCTGAAACACGCATAACAAAAGCTCCTCTACAGTACATGCCTAGAGGAAGAAGATCGCTGGGAAGACCTAGAAAGAGATGGCGAGATCAATTGTGAGGAGACGTAACAGGCCATTCGAGAGGCCTAATACTTGTTTGAAGATGATGATGATGATGATTATTATTATTATTATTATTATTATTATTATTATTATTATTATTACAACTGGCTTTTAGAAAACCCGAAGGTTCATAGCCGCCCTCACATAAGCCCGCTATCGGTCCCTATTCTGAGCAAGATCAATCCAGTCCCTAGCATCATATCCCACCTCCCTCAAATCCATTTTATTATTAGTCTCTCATTTACGTCTCGGCCTCCCCTCAGGTCTTTTTTTCCTTTAACACCCTATATGCATTTCTGGATTCGCTCATACGTGTTACATGCCCTACCTACTTCAAACGTGTGGATTTAATGTTTTTAATAAAATTATGTCAGGTGAAGAATACAATGCGTGTAGTTTTGCTTTGTGTAACTTTCTCCATTCTCCTGTAACTTCATCCCTCTCAGCCCCAAATATTTTCCCAAGCACCTTATTCTCCAACATCTTAAAACACAACCATATAGAACAAGCGGTAATAGGCCTATGCTATTTTATAAATTCTAACTTTTCGTTTTTTTAAGCAGACAAAAGCTTCTCGACCGAATAATAGCAGGCATTTCCCATATTTATTCCGCGTTTAATTTCCTCCTAAGTGTAATTTATATTGTTACTGTTTCTCCAAGTTATCTGAATTTTTCCACCTTTTCAAAGGACAAATTTCCATTTCGTACTATGTTTTGGTCACGAGATTGTTATTATTATTGTTACCTCTTCTATTTTTAATCTTCATTGACGACATTCGCAAAAGAACAAGTTCTGACTATCTATTATTCGCTGATGATCTTAAATTTTTTCGAAAAATCAATAGTGTTGCTGACTGTCAATTTCTTCAGGATGACATTAATTCAATTACCAATTGGTCAGTTGATAACGGGATGGTGATTAATGAATTCAAAAATTACGTAACATCATTTTCAAGCAAAACTTCTACACTAAAATATAACTATCATTTAAAAAATGTATTAATTAACAGAAAAGACTGTATTAGAGACCTCGGTGTATTAATTGACAATAAATTATATTTTCACAACACATTGATTATATTTATAACCATGCAATAAGAATGTTAGGAATAATTCGGTCAATTACTTATTCTTTTTCAACACCTGACTCTCTTTTAATACTACACTATACATTAGTGAGATCGAAACTCGAATATGCATCTGTAGTTTGGAACTCTATTACTAGTTCTGATTCGGCAAAACTGGAAAATATTCAAAGCAAATGTATTTCATTATGTTCGTACAGATTCCTGCCTAATAACTCCGGGTATAACTATGATAAAAAATGCGAGCGCTTTAAATGTCGAAGCCTGTATGCCAGACGTCATGATCTCGATTACTTATTCTTATGTAAGGTCCTTAAAGGTGACATTAATTGTCAATCTTTATTAAACAGTGTTAGACTTCGTATTCCTATGAAGGACATGAGACATCACAAACTCTTCTATATTAGAAATTCTAAATCTTCCTCGCCGGTCTCCAGATGTATTAAACATGCTAACTTACATGTAGGCGATTTCGATCCATTCAATGTATAGAAGTATTAGAATATGGCAATGTCTTTGCTAATATTATTTGCATAATCCTTAAACACAAATTGGTAGTATTAATCAATTCCTTTCCCTAATATTTTATAGTTTTAATTCTTGTAAATTAATTATTGTAATCTACTGTATGTTCTTTATTTTGTTGTTAACTCAAGTATTTAATTGTACCATAGTCGTTAATTTTAATATATTAATTGTATCACTGTGCTGGGCATTTATTGGCCAATGGCCGTTGTCCAGCACATAAATATAAATAAATAAATAAATAAATAAATAAATAAATAAATAAATAAATAAATAAATTCCTAGCATTACTATTACTATTATTATTATTATTATTATTATTATTAGTATTATATTATTATTATTATTATTATTATTACTATTATTATTATTATTATTATTATTATTATTATTATTATTATTCTGAATTCCACTCCCATTCTTCTACTGAATCACGACCGAATACTCAGCCGAAATTCTTCAGCTCCAATTATTTCTATGGTTTTGGGGAAGATGATGCGTGTCATATGACGATATTATGTTTATACATAAAACGATTAGTTCCGGTTCAATTGATTTATAAGTTTGCTGTAAATCACTTGACTCTTTTTTGCTTATTTCGCAATATTGGAAATATTGAGTCACACACACGCAATGCAAAACACAGAAAAAAAATGTCATTAAATTAGATTGATTTCTAGTTTATGAGGTGCAAAAATATTCATTTGTAGGTCTACTTAAGTGTGATAGTCGTTGATCAAAGAAGAATAAATCTGTGACGAAATGGGTAGTTCTATTGGTGTAGAAAGATGGCGAATTATCATACTTTAGGTAGGACTGAAGTTCTGATACATCTTTTTTGAGATAAATCTAGAAACGTATCATTTAATTAATAAAATTAATATAATTAAAAGAGCTGAAAGTGTCTACGGTATAAACAATTTACAGACCTAACAAATTACAATACAAACAGAATCACAACAATAATTGGAGGACTACTGACTAATATCCAAAGATTCTACTCAAGCGATGACTTAAGGGGAGAGAGCATGGTATTTTTTGGTGAAAAATGAGTAAATTAAAAAAAAAAATCCTTAAAATACTCTGTGATATGTGTGGAATACATAGCATAGCATTTTATGGGTATTTGTGCACTTGTCGGGTGTTGAGACACCATTTTTAGACTTCCTGCGTTATGGATTTTTAAATCACTCGCCCTCTTTTATTGTTGTTTCCGGTAAATTAAATTTTCAAAAAAAATTTTTTCTTTAAAATACTCTTCGATATGTGTGGAAAGCATTGCATAACATTTTGTGGATATTTGTGTCTCTACCAGATGTTGAGACGGCATTTTTAAACTTCCTGCACTATGAACTTTTAAATCACACGCTACCTTTGATCGGTTTTCGGTAACTTCATTTTTTTGCTACATTGCCAAACAAAAATGGATATAATTTCGGAACTATTAAAGACACATGGATGAAATTTAGAACACACATTATTTAGACTATTAGGAAACTTTTCTCTGTAACAGAATTTTGTTACTCGATTTTAGACTATTAGGAAACTTTTCTCTGTAACAGAATTTTGTTACTCGATTTCATTTAAAAAAAATAGTCCGTTTGTTTGCAAAAAAAATAAATAAATAAAAAGAAGTGTTATAAAATTTTAATTGCTTGTTTTACAAACATATGGACTAATATTAAAATTTTGTTACAGACGGTTTGTAGAACATGCTTTTGCAAGTACATTGCAAAAAATGTTCGAATCTATCTTTAAAAACGGTTTAGATATATCGGTTGTAGTAAAATCCTGCATTGGGTATATATTTTTTTCAAATCTGGGCCCCCAAATAATTTTTTTTCAAAATTTTTATAGTTGGTTGAGTTGCTACAGCTATGAGCTCTCTACATACAAAAAATACTATTTTAAACCAAATAGGAAAAATGTTTTAAAAATACCGTTCTCTCCCCTTAAAATATTAAAGCACAAGTTAACTGAGTAACTTTCTAAAGTTACGCAAGTATTGTGTACGCGTCTTTTTCTAGTCTATATCAAAGCACAAGTGAATAATATTGCTATTTAAATATATTGTAATCTCCTAAGAATTACAATACGAGTATATTCTCCCAAGTAGCTTATTTCTATTCCTCTTGTGTATAGAAATGGACTCATTCAGATTGTTGAGTTTATCGGATATTACATAAGCATTTCCATAACGACTAGTGTAATTTTCGTTCCACCAAATGTACATAGGTTGAATATAGACTACATGCAAAAAAAAAAAAACGACACTATTAGAGTGAACCGGGGGGAGATAACTATCGGGGAAAGATGCTTATTTCTTTGTAGTTTCACATTCTTCCAAGAGAGAACACCACGCGCATATCTTCATGATCACTGAGACGGTTGAATGTCTGTAGAGTGGAAATTAACTCATTTTGCCACGTCTTCTTGTTGTGGAAAGAAGAAACGCAACAAAACAGCTCATTTTTCTGCTATAAAATAAGTGCAAAGGTATGTTAAAATTTTAATACAGCCTTGAATTCGTAATAACTGTCAAACCTTTGTAATGGTTATTGTAGTGAAGATTCTAAAGTTTGTACTGTTAACAACCAAAGACCTTGTTCCGCCATCTCTGGTTGCGTCACAGCACTAGGCATCTTACCCCGATACTTGGGGAAGATGCTTACTTTTTTCGGGGTAAGATGGCAACTTGCTGCAAGAGTTTTATTTTTTGTTTTATTGCAGGCAATGCGTAAACATTACGTGAGCCCCTCTGACAGAAGTTAGTGGATTGAGGACATTCTTCAACTTGCGATGGAACATATTAGAACAGGGGACATGAACTGTTTTAGAGCATCGCAAGCATACGGGATTTCCTTCCGTATCCTTAAACGCCGCCTAAAAAAAATGATGACAAAAAATGTACTAGATTGAATTCATTGTGTGCAAGAAGTGATTTCACGAGTCTTGCACACGGCAATAAAATATGTGCAATGACTGTGTTGTTAAATAGCGATAAACGAGTGAGAAAGTGTCCATGAGCTTTAGATTAAGTCAATTTTGTTATATACATGTATCAAACCAAGTTCAGGTAAAATACATATATCAGTAAAAGTGTTAATTGCATTTGCCATCTTACGCGACTATCGGGGAAAGATGCCTACAGTGCAGGTAAGAAGAAAACCTGTACCTATCTATAAATAAGGTAATTAATGTTTTCTGTTTTGTACTAAAAATATAGTTTCAAAATACCTTCTAGCCTTTGATATTTGAATATGAAATTCAAAACTAAATTTTATTTATTTTATTTATTTATTTATTATTTTGCTAATAATTGTAACATAAAATATAATATATATAGAAAAACTTTAGCTCGCCCCTGAAAGAGTAGAACTCGTGCTCAGGGGCGGATTCCTGAATTGAAATTAATAATTATACAATACAATTTGTCTTATGTCTACTGTGCAATTATAGTATATAAATTTAAATTTACAATTTTTATAAAATCCATACATAACGTTTTTAATTTAATACTAGAACTATTAGAATTGACGAGATTAGGATATTTAAATATAAATTTGTTATATATTCTTGGGCCTAAATTACTACTATGATTAAATACTGTAACAGTGTTGCATTTTGGTTCAAACAATCTTAAAGAATTCATACCTTTTGTTTCATAACTATGAGATTACAATTCAAATTTATTTCGATTTTTATGTATGAATTTTATTAATACAATGTAATAAATTTGTCTTACGTTAAGTACATTAAAGTCTAGAAACAAATTTTGAGATGGAAAATCAATAGGTTTATGAAGACATATTTTAATTATTTTCTTCTGTAATCAATAAAGTGGATTAAAATTGGATTTAAATGAGCTACCTCATCCTATAATTCCATACATATTACCGATTGAAATAAAGTTAAATATATTGTACGTAATAAACTTATTGAGAAGTAATTCCTCAATAAAACAAAGTAATATACTATTTTACGTAATTTATTGTAAAGGTAATTAATGTGTTGGTTCCATTTTAAATGATTATGAAGAGTATCTTAAATTTTCAATCAAAGAAAAAGTTAGGCATCTTCCCCCGATCTACTCTATTGATTGGAGTCGAAACGGCTCTACGGAACTGAAATCTAATTCTTAATTAACTATGGCGATAATTTTGTATATATTGGACATGTATTTTATGATTTTCAGTAGAAAACGCGGAAAAGGGAAAGGTTTTCTGGGTCTCTACGTTTCTTATTCAACTTTATGGCTCTTCTGTAGCAATAATGTCACCAAATCTTCTCAAATTGCGGCCTGTGGTTGAGGCAAAGTGTTATAGTACAATACGTAGAAATATATATCGCCTGCCTTTTATTTCTAAGTCAGTATATGAGAATGCAAAGTCCTTGGGTCTGTCTTCTCCTCAAACACAGAGTCTACCTTGCACGGAACATCGTTTTCGCTAGCTGGCTGAGAGTTGTGAGGAGGCATAGAAGACGTGTTTGCCATATATGGTAGCTATGGGATACTAGAAAACCATACATATAGATTCAACTTATAACCTATGCTTTCTGCTTCTCCCTCTACACATACACAAACTTTTTTTCTCGGTCGTCCCCCAAGCAAGCAGCCAGGCAGGCAGGTATACCTCCATTTCTATGCTAATACAGATATTTCCATTGATGTGACTGTGGCCGAAGACAGCCTCGCGGCAGCTAACGCCTTTCTTAATCCCAGATACGTCTTTCCTGTCCAGAAGCGGATATTCCGAATAAAGACGATTCAGCCTGAAGATCAGTAACAGTAGTTGCTGAATTGGTTACGTCAACGTGGCGAATAATTGACCGCCATTACTGCAGAAAGCATGTCTGCGAGAGAAATACTAACGTAAGCTACTTAAATATGAGATCAAATATACATCTACATTTAATATAATCATAATATATAGTATACCTAATGAGTTTATAGAATGCACAAACTCATCGCGAAATAAGAATCAATTTGTCAATAACAATATCAATATCAACAAGATACCGTAACCTAATATTTAACACGTGAAAGCAATAAACCATATCATATTCCGAAGTGGTATAGTGTTAAAAGTTGTGTAATCAAGATGTATATATCTAAAATAAAATAAAAATTAGATCACGGAAAAATAACAAGTTTTTAAAGTAAATCTGGTACTCAGACAAAGTTGTTGTCTCTCTCCATTATTATTTATTTTATATCTGACAAAATAATTAAAAAACTGAAAAAATCATTAAGGGTAAACAGACGCGAAATTATGACAAAAATGAAAATATTTGTATTGCTTCAATAAAAAGTACATAGCCTACTTTTCTGTATTAAACACTAAAATATGTTGCTTGTCTTAAGGGCCTAGGAATTTAGACAAGCAAACTATCTGACCGGTGCTAGGAAGGCTGTGAGTTACTACTTATAGCCTAGATCATATATACCCCAGATAGGTCGGCCTTAAAGGCTTTGACGTTAATAACTTTTGTCAGGTTTAACTACGCTGTCATCTAGCTGTTACATAAGAAATCACGTCATAATTCCCATTTGAATTGCATTAGCGACTGTACTGTCATCTCGTGTTCATTTACGGCGAGGATGGCGATCCTGGCGGTTGTTCTCTTCAAAGTGCAAACGATTTTAACATAGCGATGACCTATCTGTTACATATATGATCTAGGCTTATATGGAGAATATTGAGTGCACTGTATGAGGTGAGATAGTAGATAAATAGTAGCCTACTATAACTTTAAACGTAGTTTCCCGTAACTTACATTTTTCAATGCTTATGTATCTTTTTCTCTGCAACCATTAGGAGTAAAAATTTGAAATTTTGCCCATTAGCTTAAAACTGTATTGTCTATAATTCCCTGCAACAAAATTTTGATTTGTTAATATTTGCGAGTTTTATACATTACAAAACTTAGAAAAAAAGTGTTTCATACCTAATATTTTTTTAATGATATAAAATTTAAATACAATATTTGGTTACTAGGAAATGTTACTTTAAGTATTGGTAACACCTGTGCATAGTTTTAGGTTTATTGGTTTAGCAAAGTTTTAGAAAAAGTTATATCATTTTTAAATTTTTTTAATGAAAAATTTGAAAAATAAAAATTATTAATTCATAAAAGTCTTAAAAAAATTGAAGGTAAAGAAAACCCTGTTTTAAACTAACATTTAAAATTTCAAAGTCCTAGGTCCAAAATGTGAAACTTACAGGCAATTCAGTAACATAATGTTATTTCTCATCCGTCCCCCCTTAAAACCCCTGAGATTATACATTGATAGAAACACAATATTACAAACAGTCACTTTTGCAGATGACCAAATATTGATGGCAGAAAGTGAAGATGATTT
This sequence comes from Periplaneta americana, assembly GCF_040183065.1. Lineage (NCBI taxonomy): Eukaryota > Metazoa > Arthropoda > Insecta > Blattodea > Blattidae > Periplaneta > Periplaneta americana. The sequence continues at coordinate 31,420,090 of NC_091117.1, forward strand.
GCAACGATCTGTTTTTCAACTGCAATCTATTCTTAGAAACTAAAACATAAAAAGTTTTATTTCAAAGGAATTAACATTTTTTTCGGAAGTGATATTTTTATGTTTGTAATAGTTATTTCAGTAATCGAAGGAATAGCCTGCGTGTCGATATTTCATTCATCAAACGTTTAAAAAAACGTTTTAAACTTAATTAGAATTATTTGTTCATTGTAATATATGGTTTTCTGCTGGAGGAATGTTTCTCTAATTGCAAATTATCTTGCACAATTACTTAGTTATATTGGTCTATTGCACGACAAAGTCCGAAGAAAATAACGTCTATAAAACAGCCTGCTTAAAATGCCCCGAGGTGAGAGCCAAGTGTGAAGCAAGCCATAAAACCTTGCTCTCCTCTCCACAGAGCCCTGGGCTGTATACCGCAAGGAAGGTTAAATTTGTGTTTATAAAATGGCGATAAAACTCTATTAGTCTTGATTTTATTATTGCCAGTGATGCCTCAAGAGATTTCCAGTCTTTAATGAGCGTTTTCTTCTCGACAGTTTCCAGCAAGCACAATCTTTCTCCTACGGACAAGGTTTCCGAAATGCGAAACAAGAATTCAATGCTTAGTCAGTTTGCAAGCTCTCAAGACATACTAGAGGCTTAATAGGTAGCAGGAGATGATTTAGAAGTTTCCAATACGTAATTTGTCATTTGAAAAAGAATTATCTACACTAATAATAAATCTGTAAACAAAATGTTTCTGGTAATTTTCGCTTTTTCAAAAATAACTGGTGTTATGAAAAGTCCCGTCGCTCTAATTTCCGGCAGCCAATCACGTTGCAGGGCGTCTACATTTAAACGTGTGCGTCTTGTGATTCGCTGATGAAGACGTTATGCATTTCCTAAGGCTCGATAAATACTTAACATAAAAAAAAATGTCATGTTGTATGGTTTATCCGATAAGCAAGTTGTAATACAATGTTAAAATTGAAATATACCGTCTATACTTATCTAGTTTTTATATAATTGATTATAACATAAACGTTTTCGGCACTAATGTGCCATTTTCAAATGTATGAAAATTTGCCTAATTACATATTCAAATAGATGCACATGAACTGTGTGAATGAAACATATAATGTGTACCCTTGATGATCTCATGTCACATATAAAACAATCTATATGTAGATAATTAAATAATTAAAAATTAAAAACACACACTTATTACTAACATTTAAAATCTGTTTTTCTGCTGCAATTATCCATCATTTTGTGGAACACTGGGGTTATCTTGACGTATTATGTAGTCAAATGCAGTTATTCAATTACTTAAAATGTTATAAACTTACACTGACATACTAACTATTAAAATATTAAAAATCCTTTTTGTTAATTCGTTGTTATTGCACCAAGGTTCCTTGTTTTTTGTTCACTTTCACATATTGGAGCACTTTACTTTCATACATTTGAAAATGGCACATTAGTGCCGAAAACGTTTATGTTATAATCAATTATATAAAAACTAGATAAGTATAGACGGTATATTTCAATTTTAACATTGTATAAAAAAAATGTTAGGCCTATGTTTTATTTAACGACTCTCGCAACTGCAGAGGTTATATCAGCGTCGCCGGATGTGCCGAATTTTGTCCCGCAGGAGTTCTTTTACATGCCAGTAAATCTACTGACATGAGCTTGTCGCATTTAAGCACACTTAAATGCCATCGGCCTGGCCCGGGATCGAACTCGCAACCTTGGGCATAGAAGGCCAGCGCTATACCAACTCGCCAACCAGGTCGACTACTTAACATAATCTCCCGCCATTTTGGCTCTTTCGTAGGCGTTCGCAGAAAGCACACGAGGACGTTATTTGCAGCTCAGTTATTTGCTCAATTACAGTGCGTTTGATTTATTATCATAGGAGCTACGACATGATAATGTTTAACGGTGCGGCAAAGAGATTCCTCATCTGGTAGCTCGGCAACGAAAGAACAAAAATGGCGCACGATACTACTTACCTAGACTTTATAGAGCCTTCACTTCCTGAGACGTAAGCAAAGAGGCGGAGTCACGCCGGGAATAATAGCGTCGCGACTATAATATGTATAATTAATCATCCTGAGACCAGAAACTGCATTTTTTAAATTTTGTTTCTATGTCTGTCTGTCTGTTTGGATGTTTGTTACCTTTTCACGCGATAATGGCCGAACCTATTTATATGAAAATTGGAATATAAATTAAGTTCGTTGTAACTTAGATTTTAGACTATATGGCATTCAAAATACTTTAGTCAAAAGGGTTATAAGGGGGCCTGAATTAAATAAATCGAAATATCTCGCTTATTATTGATTTTTATGGAACATATTACATAACAAAAGTTTCTTTAAAAATGTTTTCCGTTAAGTTCCATTCTATGCAAATTTTTTATAGGGCTGATATTTAACGAGATACACGAGTTTTAAAATGATAATGCGTTTTATCACTGCCGCTTCAGACTAATAGGCTATAATGAAATTAAAACAAATGACTTCGTCTATAAGGGACCTTGCACAACAACAAACGAAAGCTATTCATTTAACACTATTTTATACGGATATAATTGTATGATGGGAATATAACTTATAAGTGTTTATCAATATTAACATACAGAGAATATTTGTGTGTTTGTACAAAATAATCTCAGAAGCTGCTTAACCGATTTGTACAATTATTATTTCACCATTGGAAAGTGTAGATTCTCTAGATGGACATAATGTTATATTATGCTATTACGGTAACTCCTGAGTGAATCTAGGACAGGTAAGATTAAAATAGATTCTTATTCACAGAAAACTTGATTATTTAAACTTTATTTGGTCCACATAAAATACTCTAATTTTATACACTTCAGTTTATTTCTATCCACATAACATAATAGTAATTTTAAGACTTTCGTCGTTAAGACGAGTATTTTTCCCGGAACCAAAAATACAGCACATATAGAGTAAACATTAGTATTTTACCGTTGAGTTATTTTACAAAGTGTCATGAAATAGTGTTCCTGCGCTCAGAATTTACCCATATTCGTTTCCTGTGTTTCTTAAAATAATATTTATATACCACATTCATTTTCATCTCGGAAAATTAACGAACAACGAGAGTGTATTTATTTAGTATTCAGTAACAGTACGTTAGCTTAGCATTCCATTATTTTATAATCCAAATATTAACTATGCTCATTTGAATTGTGTTAAAATAGATAAAATTAATAGCTATCTACGCAAAAAATGCAATGCAAAAAATGGGGTAATGTGCGGAACGGATTATGATGCGCTGTTGTAAAAGTTGTTCCTTCCCTGATTCAATTGCCCCCACAACCAATTAAATACTTATCGTAGTACATCCGTTATCAACACACTTTTTAAATAATATAAGACAGTACAACACCTTATTTCAAGTGGTGCAAAAGCAATACAAACAGTCAATTCTACGCCATCATTTAAAGTTCAAGCATAGGCTTATGATTTCATTGGAAATCTTCTTCTAGTTGAGAGTAAGAGCCTTCAGTTCTTACAAGTATATTTCATTTCAGACGCTGACCAATTATCTATTAGGTCTAATATAGTATCAATCTTAAAAGTATAATTGACTGAACAACTCCAGAAAGTATTAGGCCTAAATGATAATAACAGTTAAATTCATAGTTTTAAATAGGCCTACAACTTTCAAAATGATTCCGGAGCAAACGACTTACAACATACAAAAAGTTATTATTCACTAAATAATTACAAAACTGTATTTAGATATGTCAATATTAAATTTATCTCTAACAAGTGCAGCGAAGTGCTCGGATATGGTTAGTTAATAATAAATCTGTTACACGAATGAAATTTCAAAAATGAAATCTTTATAGACAGACAGACAGATACAAACAAAAGAAAGAATGATTAATAGTTTGGAATAAAGAAAGTTTCATAACAGACTTACATACGAGTATAATTTGGAAATATCAACAAAACATAAAAAGTAATGGCTTGCAGGAGAAAGCAGAGTGTCGGTTCAGAAATACTGCTATTAATCAGATCCTTGAAATAAGTATTTTATTATAAATGTCTCTAATTTTCAGATTGGAAGATTTCGAGTTCAAATTCTACGTGAAGGCGAGTTTTTATCTCATCTTAATTTCCAATAAAGCTTCTACTCGTATTTTTACCCGGTATTATTATTATTATTATTATTATTATTATTATTATTATTATTATTATACTTGATTATTTAGCTAAGCTGTATCAAATACTAGGTCATATTTTAGCGTCGATGGAATTGGTGATAGCGAGATGGTATTTGGCGAGATGAGGCCGAGGATTCGCCATAGATTACCTGACATTCACCCTATGGTTGGGGAAAACCTCGGAGAAAACCCAGTCAGGTAATCAGTCCAAGTGGGAATCAAACCCGCGCACGAGCGCAACTCCGGATCGGCAGGCAAGCTCCTTAGCCTACTAAGCTATGCTGATGACTCTATTATTATTATTATTATTATTATTATTATTATTATTATTATTAATCTTGTATAAAAGTTAGGCCTATATCCCGCTAAACAGTGCCTGGAAATAAAAGCATGAAACACTGATCTGCTAAGTGTAAGACCGTGAACCAACTGAACTATGAAAAGGTTGACGATGCGTACTTTAACATTACCACAGAATTACTGGTGAAAACTGTTTAATTAAAAGTAACAAGATGCGTTTCCATCATTTGTGAAGTTTGTGAGAAATAAAACAATTTAATTTCAAGTTGGCATATTACTTCCAGCCCAAGGAACTGCATTATGGAATAAAATGACCAACGTTGCCGGCTTATCTCTCAAGCCTCGGTATGGGTTACGCTCTTCACCATTCTTTTGTTTACATGTGCTTTTAAAACGTTGGACATGGGTTGTGAACGTCTCTAGAGAATAGCAATGGTAGAACAAAGGCTCTCTGACAGAAAAATCCATATTTTTCCAGGAATACTTTTTCAGGCAACATAATATACATATTATATATCATTAAGGGTATGGAAGTTAGCTCGTTATCATTGCCATGTCCTGCGTTGTAGATCCAGAGCAGGGTTATGCTGACTCCATAATTCAAGTCTTCTATCGTAGCCTGCTTGCCTGGTATCGCGTAGAAAAAAAGCCTCAATATATGTTTACAATATAGGCTACAAGTAGTGTCAAAAGTTAACGCATTTATTGTAGTTAAAATTAAATGAGGTAATTTTGTAACAAAAAGCTCACATGAGTCAAATAAAAATGGATTTAAGGGAGGTGGAATATGATTGTAGAGACTGGATTAATCTTGCTCAGGACAGGGACCAATGGTGGGCTTATGTGAGCACTTTAATGAACCTCCGGGTTCTTTAAGGGGTTAGGTACAGCTTACAGCAGTAAAATTTAGAAAATATTCAACATTTTTTTCATACATTACTGTAGGCTATCTTGTAAAATATTGAAAATTAGTATGTGTAAAACACTGTTCTTCTGCTATATGAAAAAAATATATATATATTTTTACGATTGAAAAAAATTATGTGTATATATTTTTTTCAATTCAAAATGGTGGCAGTTCACTGTGCAGTGATGAAGCGTTTCCCTCATAATTAAAAAACTATCCAACATTGTGTGATGAAATTTTTTGTGTGTATTTATCTACAGTATGATGTAAAATCACTTCTCTACCTTTGATAGATTGTCTAATAAAAAATAAATTCATTTTAAAAATGGTAAAATATCAGTATTTCCTTCTAACACAAAATAGAAAAAAATGTATTATTTATTAAGGAATGTAGTTGAAAGAGCATGAAATTGTAAACATACGTTTCAGCAATAAAATAAAAGGGATATAACATGAAAAAGTTAAAAAGTTTATTAGTTACTAGCCGTACCCGTGCGCTCCGCTGCACTTGTTAGAAATAAATATAAAGTAATTACATAGTTAAAATAGGACATCTGCCCCAGGGAACATTCGTGTTTGATAGAAGGATAAATAGTTTAATATGTTGCTTAATTTAAATTGTATTTAAGTAATTAAAATGCGATCATTTTGGTCCAGAGACCACTCATTTGGTCCAATGATAATTCCTTTAACATATTTCTTATTTGTTATTACATGCAGATAATTAAAATATGATCATTTGGTTCAGAAACATCCGTTTTTGCAACGATAATCCGTTTAACATTTTTGCTAAATTAGTCTTGAATGCATCTTTAATAAATCACTCCATATTAATAGAGTGGATTGTGTACGAAGATAATTTTTCTGTGCGTAAAGATCTATTTTCATCTTACCGCAGTCCTCATATGTAGTATTACATCCATCTAGAGAAACTACAAATTTCAGATAGTGGAGGAATTAACCAAATTAGCTTCTGAGATTACTTCATACAAACAGACAAATTTAATATTCTCTGTATATTAATATTGATAAACGTCAAGGCCGCCTTAAATAGACGGAGTCATTTGTCTTAATTTCATTATAGCCATCGATGTCGTTCCTGCAATAACTCCTTTGTGACATATCGATTTTCAGGTTTTTGCTCTATTAAATAACTTAAATAGTTATACAGCAAATAATACAATCTCCTATATGTAATTATATTTCTTTCTTTCGAAAATGTAAGAATTCACGATCTTCTATGTACCACTGCCATAGAATGAATAAATCTGTTTTTTCTTCCTACTGAAAAATTTTATATTTTGCACATAGAAATTACGGAACAACGACACTATAATCTGAGGCGGCGTTGAAAATGTATTGTATTGTTATTTTAAAACTCTTGTATATCCTTAAATATCAGTCCTATCAAAATTTTTCCCGGAATAAAACTTATCGGAAATAATGTTTAAAGAAACCTTTGTTACGTAAAGTTTATCACAAAAATCAATAATAAGCGAGATATTTCGTTTTATTTAATTCAGGCCCCCTTATAACCCCCCTTTTAAATAAAATATTTTGAATACCATATAGCCTAAATTCTAAGTTACAACGAAATTAATTTATATTCCAATTTTCATATAAATAGGTTCAGCAATTATCACGTGAAAAGATAACAAACATCCAGACAGACAGACAGACAGACATATAAACAAAAATTTCAACAAAGCGATTTTCGGTTTCAGGATGATTAATTATACATGTTAACACCAATTATTTTTGGAAAATCGAAAATTACCAGAAAAATTTCGCTTACAGATTTATTATTGATATAGATGAGGGAAACGCTTCATAACTGTGCAGTGAACTGCCACCATTTTGAATTTTTAAAAGAAAAAAATTTAGAAATAATTTTTTTTAATCGTAAAAATATTTGTTCATATAGCAGAAGGACAGTGTTTTACACATACCAATTTTCATTATTGTACAAGATATAATTATTAATGGAGGAAAAAAAATGTTGAATATTTCCAAAAATTTTACTGCTGCAAACTGTACCTAACTCCTTAAAAGCCACTTGTAAATAAGTAATGTTTGCTGATGATGTAGTAAAAATACAGAACCACGAAAATGAACTGAAACCATCTGCCTATGAATTAAATCAATTAGGGAAACAACAATATAATATGAAAATATCGTAGAAGAAAACCAAGATCATGGTTGACGTTCGAAAACTCCCTGTACGTTCAAAAATAATCATAAAGGGGAGACCCATAGAACAAATGTCTCAATTTCACTCCATAGTTTAACATAAGTTATGATAGAAATGAAGACATAGAATATCAAATAAGTAAGATTCAATTAATATATAGAACATTAAATTGAACGCTGCAAAACAAAACAAGAAGGAACATGGAAATTAAGCTCTGCAAGGTAATGGCTGTCCCTGTATTTACTTACGGAAGGGAATCGGATAATGAGAGAAAAGGATAAGAATAAACTGCAGCAGCAGAGATGAGATTTCTGTTTACAGTTAAAGTCTGTACAAAACAAGATCAAATTAGAAATAGAAAAAAATTATACAGAACTTAATTACAGTACAGAATATTATGTCAACTGTCCGAAGACATGTCAGAACCTCACAATTGATACCAAGAAAGAAACTAAGCCAGGAGATAATGAGGTGGGGTGGCCAGTTCCTTTCCCTCTCCACTGCATACATCGCTGACAAGTAACATATTACTCAGTCAGACTTCAGATGTAGGGTAAAGGTTGGTAATACTGTGATACTAGTAATATTGTGATAGTTCTTTTTGAGAATTTATTACAATTTTACTGAGCGAGAGGAAGATCGGTTTTTTGCGTCAACGTATGAAGGGTAATGTTCGTGGATAAGTTGCTGCAGAAAACCGGTCCTTCTCTCCCTCAGTAAAATTGTAATAAATTCTCAAAAATAACTATCACAATATTACTCGTATCACAGTATTACCTTATACAAGCACTAGAAATCACACGTTGGCTCTCCAGCTTCATATCGAACCGAACAGGACAGGTGAGACTCGGAAGGAACGAACTATCTCGGACCTTCCGAATAGAAGCTGGGGTCCCCCAAGGCAGTGTCATATCTCCCACTCTGTATAACATCTATGTGGCAGATATTCCCCTACCTAATAACCCGCTAGTAGGACTGGCACAGTATGCAGACGACGTCGCATATTGGGCAACACACCCCCGACTCCCCTCCGCTAGGAAGTTACTAAACGCAACACTCAGGCAGTATCTAAATTCGACCAACACGTGGCGGATCACAGTCAACACAGACAAAACACAGATATGCGTCTTCCGCCCAAAACTCCGGACTCGAGTCCTCCAGAACAACCCAATCACAATAGCCAACACTCAACTTCCACTCCAGCGGAATCTCACATATCTAGGAATACCCCTCACCTCCAAACTCTCCTGGACCGAAGTAGCTAAAGAAACCTGGATGAAATATAATGCAGCCACCAGAGCAATAAGCTACCTAAGTGGCATCAATCGACCCGGTTTGTATAACCGAAACACTCCTCCACCTATACAAAGCATTGGTTAGATCCCTATGCATATATCCCTCCATTTTCCTCGCACAAGCCCCTCCAACGACCCAATTGAAATTTGAAGCACGCGAAAGAAGAATTCTCCGCCAAATCTTCCACCTGCACAGACGTACCAGAAATAACACAGTTTACACTACCACAAAAACAAAGCCACTCTTCACACACCTAAGCAACACAAACAGGAAATACACACATTCGGCAGTAAATCGCGTATACACACAACACATCTTCGCAAATCCCCCGAACACAAACAACAGAACAACACTGGAGAAACTCCTCTACAACTACCACCAGCCCCCACCACCAAACTAAAACACACAAACAAAACCACAAACACGTGTTGGAAATTTGAATACTGTCTGAGAGGACACACGACAGCAACAGAGAGGCAGATGAATAAAATAACACCACACCATGAAAGTCTCCAGAACGATTCAGACGCTTCTGCCACCGGAAGGGGAAACTCAAAAATGTATGTATGTATGCACAGTGTTCTGCCCAAGAGCAGGTCTTTAACTGCAAACCCAGCATTTCCCTTTCTTGCTTTCCTCTTAATCTCCCCATATAATACTTTAATGCTGTCTATCAACTGATATCTTTTACCCCGAACTCTTGTCCCGTTCACCACTCCTTAAGCGTTCCAAATTAACAAATTAGGCCTACACCAAAATAATTAAAACAAAAAAAATAAAGTAAAAAATAAAATAAATAAAAAGCCAATCACCGCACTCACACACCTACTGGCACTTATGCCAGAAATAGTGTCATATATAGTATGTAAATATATATTTATTGTTATTTATGTACAATGGCTGGAGAGGGCATCCTGCGCGTATAAGACCCTAAAACGGCCTCTGGCTCAAAGCCAGTAAAGTCAATAAACAACAACAACAGTTATTCCTCTGACACATATCGTCAAGTGAGATGTACTCCTTGATAATAGATGCACATATCAGCCAGAACTTCAATCAGAGGATTACAGCATATGAATATGCAGAAAATTGGGAAAAACAATGTAAATAGAAAGCATAACGAAAGATTACCAGCAACAGTAAATATGTATCAACGTATTATAGGCAAGAGATATTGGACATCTTAGAACAGGCATTAATGCCCAATCCATCATATAATAATAATAATAATAATAATAATAATAATAATAATAATAATAATAATAATAATCAGTTGGTAGAGCGTTGGTACGTATAACCAAAGGTCCCGGGTTCGATGCCCGGCCCCGGAACAATTTTTCCCTTGAAATTATTCAAATCAACTTTACAGGGAGTTATACCTGAAAGATTGATTTGCATAATACACGTCACAGTTCGTCAACAGAAAACCAAAATTTAAGTCATACAGAGTTAGTGTGCACTCAATGTTGGTTGCTTGACGGTTGTCAGCTCACTTTGAGGTCTGTGGATATAGAGGGAAAAATTGGATCTGTGTCTGGTAGAGTACTCGGTTAGCTCAGCTGGTAGAGCGTTGGTACGTTTAACCAAAGGTCCCGGTTTCGATGCCCGGCCCCGGAACAATTTTTCCCTGAAGTTATTCAAATCAACTTTACAGGGAGTTATACCTGAAAGCTTAATTTTCATGATCATTATTATTATTATTATTATTATTATTATTATTATTATCAGTGCAAAAGCCTTCAATAAATAAAAAGAACATTTTTCAATTAGAACAGCAATATTTTATGACTTGGTCCCATTCGCCAGTTTATTGCTGCAAGTTTAATAAAATAATCATTAAGTCATTACGTGCTAACGAAAAGTGAACCTTTTTCGTCGTGTGGGCATTGAACCGTATCGCCATCATTATCTTTGATTACTTACAGAGTTGAATTTCCGCTGCAAGTGTAGGTAAGAGGCAAAGAAATGCCAACAGCAAAGACGCTGCTAATTGGGGTTGCCACGTGAGTTAAGCTTATCAAATGTTGTAACCATAATTCTTTATTTAACGTCCATTCCAATCTCGTAGATGTTATTAAGGGACTATCAGATGGCAATTAAGAGATAATATAATATAGACTGGAAGCGGATGTGTCTAAACGGGAAAGGAGGTTACCAAAGTACTTGAAGAAGACCTATTACATTTTATAAAATCCGTCACACGATCGAGTAATGGTTATCATTCTAGCTTTGTATTCTGGAGATCCGGGGTTTGATCCCAGAGGCTGGCTATTCTGACTTGAGTTTCACGTGGTTTCACACAGACGAATGCTAGAATAATATCAATTTAAAGGGTCACGACTGAATTGGGTCCAAATTCTAATCTTCTCTGTACTATCTCATCTCACCTTCCTTTCTACAGTCTGCAATGGTCGTTCAATTCAATACTATATCCGATTTATTTTCAATATCCGCCGACATGATCATATAACGGAATATTTTCTACGACTCTCCTGGCTCCGCTTGCAAGATAGACGTTTAGTACAATCTCTTGGTCTGCTATATCGAATTATACATGATTCCACACCCAACTAACTACCTTGCCTCTCGGTTTACTCTCCTAGCTTCATATCATAATGGTAATACACGTTCACAGCACAATCTGTTGCTATCAATACCATGTTATTATCAGACATCTCTGCACTCAAGTTCTTTCTGAATAGCCTTTGCCCGCTCCTGGAATTCGCCGCCGTTGGACATCAGGGGCTGTCTTAGTTCTCAGTCATTTAAAATTAGGTTGTTTAGGAACATTTTAAATGCAACAAATTAGTTATTTGCAGCTAGACTTTTTATTATTATTTTTTAAAATACAGTTATTACTTTCTTGTTTCCATTAACACTAATTTCTAGATAATTGTCATTGTTTCAATGTAACTTATAAATACTGATTGCGCAAATTGTACCCTTCCTTTAGTTTTGTAATTGTATTCATATCTATTCAATCTTTTTTCTTAAGTTAATACTTGTATATGTATTTTCCTGTATGTACTTTGATCCTGGTTGAGTGGAAGAGAAGACCTGATTGCCTTAACTCTGCAGTAAAAATAAAATATAATAATAATAATAATAATAATAATAATAATAATAATAATAATAATAATAATAATAATAATAATAAAGCTATTATTACTATTACTATTATCGTTATTATTTTTGTTATTGTCAGCGTTAAGAATTGTTTGAGTGGCCAGATAAGTCGAAGTCTAAATTTAAATTACAAAATGGCCGTAAAAAGCTTATAAACAAAATTTTATTTCAACTACATAGTAGTAGTAATAATACAGATTAACGTTTTCGGCTACACGGAGCATCTTTAGATCTAATAACCTTCACGAGCTTTATGAATACATCTATACTAATAATAAATATGTAGCCGAAATTTTTCTGGTAATTTTCGATTTTCCAAAAATAGCCTAACTGGTCCTAATATATATATAATTAACTGCCCTGAAACCGAAAATCGCTTTTTTGAAATTTTTGTTTGTATGTCTGTCTGTCTGTCTGGATGTTTGTTATCTTTTCACGTGATAATGGCTGAACCGATTTATATGAAAATTGGAATATAAATTAAGTTCGTTGTAACTTAGAATTTAGGCTATATGGCATTCAAAATATTTTATTTAAAAGGGGGGTTATAAGGGGGCTTGAATTAAATAAATCGAAATATCTCCCTTATTATTAATTCTCATGAAAAATATTACATAACAAAAGTTTCTTTAAAAATCATTTCCGATAAGTTTTATTCCGTGCAAAATTTTGATAGGACTGACATTTAATGTGATAAATGAGTTTCAAAATTACAATAACATCATCTAAGACGGTGTAATGAAATAAAAAACAATGACTTCGTCTATAAGGGGCCTTAGACAACAACAATCGAAAGTTATAAAACATAGTCTACAGAGAATGTTTGTGTGTTTGTATGAAGTAATATCGGAAGCTAAATTAACCGATTTGTATAATTAATTATATTAATTCACCAATGGAAATATAGTTTCTCTAGATGGACATATTGCTATAATGTTATTACAGTAACTTCTGAGTGAATCCAGGACAGGTAAGATTAAAATAGCTTCTTATGCACAGAAAACTTGATAGGCTATTCTGTACATTCGTTTCCTGTATTTCCTAAAATAATTTTTATGACCAGATGAGTGGTCTCTGGATCAAAATGATCGAATTTTAATTTTTTTAATACAATTTAAGTAACATAATAAACGATTTATCCTTCTATCAAACACGAATGTTCCCTGGATCAAATGTCCTATTTTAATTATGTAATTACTTTATATTTATTTCTAACGGGTGCAGCGGAGCGCACGGGTACGGCTAGTTATGAATAAAGCTCACGAAGGTTATTAAATCTGAAGATGGCTCTATGTAGCCGAAAACATTCATCTGTATTATTAATACTATTATGTAATTCAAATAAATTCATGTGTATCATAAGCTTTTGACGGCCATTGTGTAATTTATATATTTAATTAAGAATTGTGCCAAAGAATCATTTTAAAACTAGCACTTTATTTCTGGAAATGTTGACGAATGAAGTCCGGTTCTTTTGTCACAATATGCGAGTACTTTTCGAGGACTTGTAAATCAACCAATATTCGATTTTCATGTCGCCAGTGTTCATAATGCTCGCTACAAAACACGAGACATTAAAATACTTAATGACAACATCCCGAGTGTGTTGTGTTAGGCAAATGACAAACTATTATAAACCTTCCGAAGCCTTGAAGGAAAAGGAAAGAGTTCAATAACGACAGACATGCAGGCAGACGGCCAGCCTGCTCCCAATTGCATTTTCAACATGGTTGAAAAGAGTCTGGAGAGAGAAAGAGAAGGGGAGGAGGACAAGAAAGACATAAACGAAGAAAGACAAGTACGATCCAATATGGCGGACGGGAAATTCTTTTCGCACGAGTGGGAAGCCAAGCATCGCTAACCGACCAGAAACTACAGATTAAAGTGGAAATGCAGGAGTCGGGGTGTCCTACACTCCACTGGTCGCGATGAAGGGGTTGCAAATGTAATGTTTTATCACTTGAGGTGGTAACGAGGGAGGTTAGGATAAGAATAAAGTGTAAAGAATTGGATTTAACAAGCTCTCTCTCTCACCCTCTGAGCTGTGTTCACAATGCCAACTGTCTATAATAGACACATTAGAGCCGAGTTCATTCTGGAATGTGGACTGCCGCTAGATGGCAGTGTTGTCGGCAAACGGGCGAGAGGATGGGATTTCAAATTACTTTCGCGTTATTTCTGTAGACGTACATGCACGCGCTGAAGGAAATTAAGCTCAGAATAAACTCGGAAATGCATGCAAATATCCTATTGAATGTGCCAATCTATTTCATTTTGTATTTGGTAATGAATATTAAATCTATGCAATTACAATCCCGCGATTGGTTCCATATAACTCTGAAATTTGGTTTTTTTACCTAAACTAGTGTCACATATGAATTAAATAACTAATTTAATGACTTTCATATTAAATAATTACGTTTCAGCTACTCAATTCAACACACACAACGATCTTAACGCTATTGAAACCTGGACGACAGAAAATAAAATGAAAATCAATGTGAGTAAAGGTAAGTCAATATCCTTCTGTAGAACGCACAAAGAAATTTGTCTCGGATATCAGCTGAATGGTACATCGGTGTGACAAGTGAACACTTGTAAATACCTAGGTATATATTTAAGTAACAAACTGGGTTGGGAGGAACAAGTCACTAACACCACAAGGAAAGCCTGGAAAGCGCTACATTTCTCTATTCGTATACTCAAAAAATCTAACCAAAAATCAAGAGAATTAGCGTACAAAACCCTTGTCCGCCCAATTATGGAATATGAAGCAGTAGGTTGGGATCCGTACAGAAAAAAAACCAAATCGATTCAATAGAAGAGGTCCAACGCAGGGCTGCAAAATATACCAAAATGGGAAGGGGACATGGTGAAGAGATAGTAAAAGATTTAGGGTGGGAATTTCTCAAATCAAGGCGACGAAAAACCAGATTGAACGCAATGTTCAAGGAACAAATGGGATACAAAGCATGGACCGACATCAATGCTAGATTAATACACCACCATATTTAGGCAGGGTTGATCATATTAGGAAGTTTAAATACAGAAAACAAAGAACGGACTTGGCAAAATTTTCCTTTGTTAACCGCACAATAGTAGACTGGAACAGCTTACCTGCGGCAATCTTTCAGGGTGGTCCTCTCAAAATCAATACATTTAAGGAAAGGTTGAGAAGATTAAACTGAAAATGTAATTGTAGGTGCAGTGTAATTATCTAAGTTGTGTCATGCAATTAATTAAGTTGATATGTAATTAAGATGATATGTAATTAAATTATAAATCCAACCTTTATCCGTTAATTTTACTACAGAAAAAAGTATTAAAAATAAAAAAAAACAGAAAGATTACTCAACTAAGTTGTTGTTTAAACATTTCAAAGTTTTCGACATTAAACAAATTTATTCTTTTATTTTATTAAAATATTTTCACAAAAATCTGAATAACTTTGAAAGGTATATACATAAATAGAACTAAAAATATGAATTCTCTGCGTTTGTCTGAACCAAAACGTAAAACTAATGCAGCTTTTTATCATAGCAAGAGTCAATGGCCCAGATTATTAAACAAATTTTATTCTAATATAATTTTAACCACGAATCCTCTCCAAATTAACAAAAAAAAATTGTATTGGATTTATAGTTTGGATTTTAAACATATTAAACATTTTTTAATCTGTATTCACTCTCAATTTTAATTTTATTTTCGTCTGTATTGGAATCCTCTCCTTAGCACGAGTCTTACTCATTCAGGAGAGGGCAAGTTTATCTTACATTGTATTAACTTGTATTCATTTCAAACTTACTAGCAATAAAATAAATAAATAAATTAATTAATTAATAAAAAAGTTGCTATGTATGTATTAAGATGATATATAATTACTTAAGTTGATAATAGTTGGGTTTAATAGAAGTACTTATAAGTTAGGTTTACTTTTGCTTATTTTAGGCGTTATTATAGCATAGTTTTTATTTATAGTCCTAAGTTTATTGCATCTATTTAATAATAGTTAGAATTAGATTTACGTTTATTTTGCTTTTTTTCCTGCAATTATTGTCAATTTTATTAATATTTATTGTAATCTTAGTATTGTATATTATATATCACTGCCACCGGGTATATACCCAATTATAGTGTTTAATAAATACATACGTACATAAGCTTAGTTGGATATCGATGGTTGGAATAACATAATAAATAGCATTACTTCAATGTATGTTATTAAGAAGAAGATACAGTCACGTGAAACACTAATTACACTAGCAATACAGTTTTTCCCCCTCTTTTACGGAGGAAGGATTCGAAGTCTTGCACCACAGCCTGAATCTTATTGTGCTTACCACTCCTGTTCTGTGAATAGGCTACTTGTAACCGAACGATAGTGATGGCGAAATGAGTCCGAGGTCCAACGCCTTAAATTACACAGCAATTCTGTTTCAATATTAGCTCAGAGACCTGGGAAACGGTTTTTGATTCCCAAAACGCTGAAGTTAGTTTTCAAAATTTTTACAAAATACTCCGCGATCTAATATCTAAATATACCTTTCATACTTGTAATAATGTACCCAGTTAATATAAAAAAATAAAACCCTGGATCACTTCGGGTATTGTTAAATCAATACGCACAAGAGACAGACTAGCCAAAAAAGTAAAACGTGAACCTTTGAACGAAGATTTATCAAAAAAATATAAAAAAAATATAGAAATATCTTAACTTCCGTTATAAGAAATATGAAAGTTAGTTACTACTCAGAGGAATTTGTCAGCAATAGGAATGACCCCAAAAGATTTTGGCAGACTATTAACGAAGCTACCAACGTTTCAACAAATAAAAGCTGCGGTATTATGGAAATAGTAAATAAAGATAGCTTAATTATTAAGAATCATTATGATATTGCAAACGAACTTAATGCTCATTTTACAAACACAGGACACAATATAGCATCAAAAATAAACAAAAACACAAGACTCTCTTCTTCCTTTTCTTATCCATCATCATCATCATCATCATCATCATCATCATCATCATCAATGTTCATGTTTCCCGCAAGTGATAAAGAAATTATAACTATTGCTAAAACTTTAAAAAATAATGTGGCTGCGGGTATTGATGGTATCACTACTAGAACACTCAAAATGATTATTGAACCTATATCAAAACCACTAACCCATGTCTTTAATTTGTGCCTATCGCAAGGTGTATTTCCAACTGATCTAAAATGTGCTGTAGTAATACCTATATACAAATCTGGTGACAGAAACAATCTCAATAACTACAGACCCATCTCACTCTTACCAAGTCTCTCTAAACTATTAGAAAAATGTATTAAAAACAGACTAATTAATTTCTTAGAAAAAAACAATCTAATAAGTCAAAAGTAGTTTGGCTTCCGTACTAACATGAGCACGGACGACGGTATTATGAACGTAACACCAAGGATTATTAAAGAATTAGACTCGGGTAAGATGTGTCTAGGAGTTTTTCTAGATATTTAAAGAGCCTTCGATACTGTTGACCATAATATACTTACTTCTAAACTTCATGCCTACGGTATTAAAGGAATCGCTTTAAATTTATTTAAGTCATACTTAAGCAACAGATCCCAATTAACGAAATATAACGATCAACACAGTGAAATTCGTAATATAAATATAGGTGTGCCACAAGGTACGGTATTAGGCCCTCTACTATTTTTAATATACATCAATGACTTGCTAAATATTGAAATAGGAAACACATCTGGAGATATATTTGCATATGTCGATGATACAGCCGTAATTTTTAGTGAGTCGAATTGGAATGATGCCCACCTAAATGCTAATAGAGGTATAAATATAATTAAGAAATGGTTAGATGAAAATTTGCTCTCATTGAACATTTCAAAAACAACTGCAGTTCCTCTTACATTAATGGCTTCTAGTCTGAAAAAAATCAAACTCGATAAGGATACAAATTTAAAAATACACAATTGCAGTAACATAAACTTGATTGATTGCAATTGCTCTACCTTGACAGAATCCACGCAAGTAAAATACTTAGATGTTGTCATTGATCAACATTTAAGATGGAATAAACATGTAACATATTTATGTAATAGGTTACGGAAAACAATTCACAACTTTGTAATCCTTCGCGCATATATGCCTATCTATGTTCTCCGTGTTGTTTATCTAGCTTTGTTTCAATCAGTCATTCAATACGGAATAATAGGATGGAGTGGAATGACAAAGACTATCTTAACTCCATTAATATTACTACATAAACGTATCATCAAAATTTGTCTGCATAAACCACTTGATTATCCCACACAATTCATTTATTCTGAATTCCAAGTATTAAAAATTGAGTAGATATATAAACATACAGTACTAATTTATTTTCACAAAAATCTAATGAATTTTATAACTGAAAAACATATACATAACACCAGAAGAAATGTCCCAACTCTTTTGGCAGAACCTAAATGCCACACTACAGCTGGATTAAGACACAGTAGGAATTATGGACCAAGACTGTACAATTCAGTATTGAAAAATAATCCAGACCTAAGCAATCTACACATTATTAACTTTAAAAATAAAGTGAAAATGTTTGTATGATTTTTTATAAATTTTATTATTATTTTAAGTGTTACTAGCATTATATGTTACTAATATTTATTGTATTTATCTGATGCAAGTAACCTATAAGATAAAACATAGTAATAAATATAAGATCATTTTCTTAATTAATAACAGTGTATATCTCCAATAAATGATTTCTTAGCATCGCCACAGATACACTTGATAGTACTTGTCACTATCTCTGTCACTAGAGAGATCTTGAAATTTATATTTTCCCCGCCATTCATAAAATATTTTGATATGATACCTCTTGCACAAAAGGGGAGATCCATAACTGAAACTTGATTAATATATTTCAGTATTATTTGTATTCATCCTGGTAATAATGAACAGTTTGACTCGTAGACATTTTGTTTTTCAGCATTAATTTCCCATGATTGTATGAGAAGATTCGAAGAGAACGGCAGTTACGTAGACCTTCGGCTCCCCCCTACTACCAATAATGCATAGCACAATGTCAATACGGCGGTTGCTGTCGTCTGCGATACATTGAACTTTTCTGTTGATTTTCGAGTTAGTTTTTTTTTTGTGGTTATTATATGCTTATTTAAGTTGTGTTAACTCTCGCTAGTGGTTTTATATTTTATTTTATCCGTCTTAGTATTTATTTTATTATTGTAAATATTTTTGCTTTATTATTATTATTATTATTATTATTATTATTATTATTACTATTATTGAATTAATTTGTATTACTATATTTATATTATCTCCGTTACGGATATTCTATTATTATTATTTTAAGATGATTATTATTATTATTATTATTACTATTATTTCTAACATCAATTTTATTATTGATCTCTCTAAAATTTATGTAGACTACTGGACTGTACCCGAGCACGAGCTTATGCTCATTTCGGGTATATATTCATATGCATTCATTTCAAATGTAAATTGTGAATAAATTTGAATTTGAATTTGAATTGGTAGAAGGAAAATCCCGGAGAAAACCCCAATCAGGTAACAGGCAGCGGTTTCTGCGGTAATTCTGTCGAAGAGAACTCTTCCAGTCTCAGTAGGTGATCATAAACGAGTGTTTTCATGTAACTCTATAAGAATAAGTATCAGAGTGAGATCCGGCGACCTAGGAGGCCATAGTACAGGTCCACCTTGTCCAATCCAACGATAATCGCAAGTAATATCCAGATGCTTTCCTACCTGCTGAGCAAAATGAGGAGTTCCATTGTGAGGAAACCACGTCATAGGTATCTTACTGCAGTGCCGGCAACGCGTTTCTTATAATTTTATAGTAGACTACTTTTGTGCGCTGAATCATATTTTATGATTCGGACACGCACGGTTAGGATGAAATTCACGATAAATCCTTCCAGCTTTCCTACTGTTTACGCTAACAGCTCCATAGGCGAAGTGAATTTCCATGCATCCAGCTGCTCCAGTCTACCGTACGAATACAAATGACTCGCAAAGCTTGGTACGCTACGCTGAACACTGTGATGTAGGAATCACCAACGATTGTAACTACACTTCGTTCCATAATGTCTGACAGGATATAATAAACATTGCCGGCAGAATTGAGAAAAAAAGGATAATTGCTATTCAACCAATGGCAGAGGTCTCATTCCACGCTTGTCTTAAAGTTGGGCGGAGTAGAACGCTTCAGATCGCCCATCTTCAAGTCAAGCGCGGAATGAGACTTCTGCCATTGGTTGAACAGCAATTATCTTTTTTCCTCTCTTTGCTGACAATGTTTATACTTCCTGTCAGATATTATGGAACGAAGTAAAGTTTCCTAATGCAGTAAAAGAAGCCATATAATAGTTGAGTGCACTGTTTAATTACTTTGAATTGATTGGAGTCAGAAGCAAAGGGCTATAAGTGCACTTCAGTTATTTTTAAGAAAATATTATTGGAACTGTTTGTTTCGTAAATTCCATAAAATTTTAATTTCAAATTTTAATGTGCGATGCCTTTAAAAGATACAGTGCGATTGAAAAGTCCCTCCGCAGTTCCATTATTTATAGTAATCCTGTAGAACATTGGCACGTAATCCAGTAGAAAGTTGCCACTCTCCCATTCATTCCGGTCTGACAACCCCCAGTCCATCATATGTTTAGAGAACAGTGCTGCCACTTGAATTCTCTGCCTAGTGGATTCTCGGCTACACAAGCACTGCGGAGAGACTTCTCGATCGCATTGTATATCTCTTTGCCATTAATTCATTTTTAAGATTTAGCTTACCCTGCAAGCATTTAAACCGTATTTTTATAAATGTCTCTTGTATCCCTTTGCTTCTAACCCTACCAATTTAATTCTGTAACTTGGTAAGAACGCACTTACGATTTATATTTCCAGAACTTGTTTAGTTTGAAGTTCTCTACAACCGTACAAAATTTGGAGAGGTACAGATCGATTATTTAGTCCTGACAGTTCAGCGACGCGAAAGACGGGAAGTAATAGGAGTAGTGGGGAGAGCTCTGGAGTAGAGATAAGGACGAGCGGTCGGTAAAAGAATGTAGTACAGATTAATTGTACTAGAAACATACCGCTCTACCGCACACATAACATCCGATTGCTCCGAAGCGAAACGAGTAACTCAAACACCCCTTGGCGTAACTAAATGGACTCGCCTGTCCCAGGCGCACATCTCCGGCGACTGTCAGGACTAAATAATCGTACTGTAGTTCATAGATATCCTGTATATGTGTTATGCAAGACTGAGCATTCAAGTAAGTTTCTGGTAGCATATGATGATGACTGATGACGACGATGAAGAAGAAGGAGAAGAAGGTAGTGGAGAAGAAGGTACCGATGTCAAATGGCTTTTGTGTTTAAAGTCATTATCATATTATTGCAGGGGTGATAGTTTTGAGTAAGTACTTTCCTTCCCATACACAGTAAAAGAAAAGACGAGCCCCGTGGTCCGCGCAGGGACTGTACGGTACCCACGGCTGGTTTATATGCTGCGTCACGGGCTGGCTTTATGATTCCACAGCCGCGGGCCCCACATATCAATCGCAGTCTAATATTTGCATGTGTTTAGACTGGTTGGCCCCTCAGCGTACATGTGGAATCAAATGGAACGGAATGCTCGATTTCATTCGAAATGGAGCGTAGCCAAAATTGTGTACACTGAAGAGAGAAACGAGAGCGGTACATGGAGGCTAACAGCTCAGTACATCCGCAAGCAGTAGCAAGTGTCTGGTTGTGCCGCAGAGTTCATTTTGAGATGCAAAGTTCCTCGTATGGTCACGTGGTGAATTTTAAATTTTGTATATTTTACTTTTTTTTTAGAGTATGGCATTAGGAAAGTCCAGGATAATAGAGAGGGTTTGGAATTGAACGGGTTACATCAGCTGTTTGTCTATGCGGATGACGTGAATATATTAGGAGAAAATCCACAAACTATTAGGAAGAACACGGGAATTTTACTGGAAGCAAGTAAAGAGATAGGTTTGGAAGTAAATCCCGAAAAGACAAAGTATATGATTATGTCTCGTGACGAGAATATTGTACGAAATGGAAATATAAAAATTGGAAATTTATCTTTTGAAGTGGTGAAAAAATCCAAATACCTAGGAGAAACAGTAACAAATATAAATAATACTCGGGAGGAAATTAAACACAGAATAAATATGGGAAATGGCTTGTTAGTATTCGGTTGAGAGGCTTTTATCATTCAGTCTGCTGTCAAAAAATGTGAAAGTTAGAATTTATAAAACAGTTATATTACCGGTTGTTCTTTATAGTTGTGAAACTTGGACTCTCACTTTGAGAGAGGAACATAGGGTAAGTATGTTTGAGAATAGGGTGTTTAGGAAAATATTTGGGGCTAAGAGGGATGAAGTTACAGGAGAATGGAGAAAGTTACACAACACAGAACTGCACGCATTGTATTCTTCACCTGACATAATTAGGAACATTAAATCCAGACGTTTGAGATGGGCAGGGCATGTAGCACGTATGGGCGAATCCAGAAATGCATATAGAGTGTTAGTTGTGTGACCGGAGGGAAATAGATCTTTGGGGAGGCCGAGATATAGATGGGAGGATAATATTAAAATGGATTTGAAGGAGGTGGGATATGATTGATAGAGACTGGATTAATCTTGCATAGGATAGGGGCCGATGGCGGGTTTATGTGAGGGCGGCAATGAACTGTCGGGTTCCTTAAAAGCCATTTGTTAGTAAGTATAACGAATTACTAACTTCATTTCGTTACTTTTGGAACAGACTTGGAATATAGAATTACATATTTCCATATAGCTTGAGAAGTGACGAAACATGAAACCAACCAGATATGTGAATTGTGTGAGTAGACTCTGTATTTGCTTTTAGTCAAATAATGCATGCTACACGTTTAACGTGTAAACCATTCACTTGGTCTTTAACGTTCACACTTCTTAAAGCAATTCGTGAGACTGTAAAATCTTCTCCGTGTATGTTATTTTCTCTGCACTTCAAGAAATGAAGTATAGGGGCTTGGTGTGATGTCACGTTCTGAGGAAAATATAAATTACTTTTTGTGACGACGCTGAATTTGCACCTGCAAAGCAGTTACTCAAACGACGTCAATAATAGTCAAGCAATTGAGTCAACCTCTGCTTCAGACTATTAATATAGTAAAACCTTGGATTACGAGCAAAATTCGTTTTGAAAACGTCTTCCTAATCCAAAACACTCGCATGCCAAAACTACTTTCTCCATAAAAAAAAGCAGTGCAAACTCAGATTAATTCGTTTCACAACCTTTTATTCATATAAAATTATCTATATATATAATTTGAACTGGTAATGGAAATTACGGGAAAACGGCTGAACGGATTTTAATAAATGGCCCCTCATTTTGAAGCTTGGAACCCAAAGTTTTTCGGAAAAGTAGTAGTTTTCAATGAAATGTCAATTTTCCTACATAATTTTCCTATTTTCCAAAATCCATCTGTTGTCAGTTTTCAGAACTAATTTTATCGAATCACGGCCGACTTGATTGAATTTCAGAACAAAACACACACTACAATAAACAATAGGCTATTACATGAAGGCCATGACCTGCAGGATTGCCGACATATTTAGAGCTCAATTCAATTATTAAAAACTGATTCTGCAGTGTATAATAATTTTCTGAGTACAGCTGTGTATTGGATATTCAAATCTACGAAACTTGAGGTGGTTTGATGACATTATTACCATTAGAAATTAAATATTATTATAGTTAATATCATGATGCGTCTATTTTTCATTAATTGTACATAATATTGATGCTATATTGATGACATGAAAGTGAAACGTTTTGAGGTTATATAAGTAAATTAATGTAGAGAATATCTTAATTTAGATCTTCATTTCTACAATTTACCGAGTGACTGCTATATATAACTACAAAACTTAAGTAAGATAATGATATTCTTATTAAAAATCAAATATTTTTATACTTATTAACCCAGTGGGGTTGGGTCTTTTTCATATACTTAATGGCGGTGTAGTATAGATATTGATATGTGTCATTGTCTTCAGTATTGGCTCGAGAGAGCGCAAAAAATACAGTTCCTAAGGAAAGATAAAAGGGTATTACTTACTGATAAAATAAGAGGCCTAGAACATTTTGTAGTCTCCAGATCATTTCAGCAAGATCTCTTAGTAGGATAAAATGATTTTACCCTCTACATTTCAAGGTAGGTCACGAAACATGCAGCAGCTATACGAAAATGCTATTGTTCGAAAGCTTAGCAAACCTGGCATTTTTTATATTTTTTCCTACAATCCACAATCACCTGAAATAGCTACTGCTATCGTCCTGACATTGATACTTGCGTTTTCGCGTTGAAACTCAAAAACTAAAGTTGGATAAGTAGGTTCAAGAAAAAGTATTTGGCCTAAAAAAAATCCACTCAGAGGGAGTATGTTTCATTATTATGGAAGCAAATAACTATCAAAAAGACAAGTATTCTTCATTGAAAATAAATCTAAAAATTTTTATTTCAACGTCTAACGAACTTAGTTTACAGCAGCATTTGCTGCACAAGCCACTAGTATAGTATAATTACCAACACGTAAGACATATCGTATTCGACATATCGTATTCATTATCATACAGAATCTCGCTATAGCGTTTTGGAATACATCAGTGACTGTCAGAATTTAATAGTATTCAAAAACAAACTCATCAAGCATTTTCTTACTGCGTAAAGTGCAATGCAGTAAACTGAGTATTGTAACTTATTGCAAATGTTTCGAAATTGTTACTGTTTTGTTCCGCTTTATATTTGCACAGTTAGCTGCTTCTAGATATTTAATCACATTTTTCTTAACCACTAATATATTAGGTAGACAATATACTGAGTTAGTACCTTTTCTGCCCATTGTGATCTCATCTCTCTACTAATTATATATATATATATATTCCGAGGTGATGTTACAAACTTTCAGAAGGGCACATGTATCAATTTGAGATAATAACTGAGTCGAAAGTTATAAGCAAAAATAGTTGTGTGGAAATGGAATTTTAATTTGGCAACACTTGCCCTCCTTCCATTAACCTTTGACAGTCGTGGAAAAATGGTATCGGCCGGATGTCTCCTACGTGGGTACTCGACCGGATACAATCTGTGAGCTTGTGTACTATACCCATTGGCTCATCCGTGTTCGAAAATCAGGTCTGCATATTCCGCTCTCGTGTACTCCTCAATTTCACTAGGACTGATCGACTGGACACTGCAACTTGTACACATACACTGATGTCTACAGACGTGCATATCAGGACCGACCATGTCCGTTACACATTACGCTACCTCCATTGCTTTAGTGTAGTTTCCTGTCCCCATCCCTCAGACAGCGCACTGAACGGAATACTATAAGTAGACAACGTAAACAACGTCAGGTGAATGCAGTGTGTGTAAGATGTGCAGATAAATACATATAAATAAGGTGTACAGAGGAATAAAATTATTTCATTTCCACAGAAATATTTTTGCTTGTAACTTTCGACTCAGTCATTTCCGGACCAAGGTTCCTTATCTCAAATTGATACATGTGCCCTTCTCCATCATCCCTGAAAGTTAGTAACACTAGCTCGGAAACACCCTGTATAAACTTGTTCAATGTTGGCCATGTTATGACTAAGAATGTGACGTCGAGCCGTAGCCTGACTTTCTCGTTAGCCACGAATGTGCAGAGAGAAACCTCTTCTACTACTGCAACTGTATTCATAATAAAATTATTCTACAGAGGGCAATACCGTACAGTGAAAATCAAAGTCGCACATAACACAAACACGAAAGACAATACATGACTAGATGACACGTTTGTAGGCTGACGAATTAAAAGATGCAGGTATTCACTTAACTGGTGGTTCAGCAGGTAACGCGAGATGATGCAGCAAGCTCATCACTGCCTAATGAAGACACCTCTCAGAAATCACCGGTTTGCGTGACTGGTTGAAGACTCACGTGATCAGCGGGTACTCAATTAAAACACTCTGCACAACAAAGCACATGGTGGATGCCTCTCTAGCCCAGTCGCTCATGTGATGGTGTAAATAATTTTATGACAAAGCTTTTCCCTCTTTTTATTGCTATTATTGCACAGTGCGTGAGCCCCGTGTTGCTATTATAGGCATTCAAGCAAAAGTGGGCTACAGATAGCTGTCCTTCACAGCGAAAGGGTTACAGATTCTACAGTGGTTTACAACCTGTGAGTCGCGGCCCGATATGTCATATCACTTTTATTTTCAACTATACTGTATTTAAGAATGGCGCACCGTTAGCCGAACGACTAGAGCGTTGGCTTTCCACGCTAGGAACCCGAATTCGAATCCCGACGGGTCCAAATGGAGGTGGGCAAAGACGGTTTTTGATGGCGGGATAGGCTACTCCCCTTTTCCATTACCGGCATTTCACCATTGCTCCATTAATCATCATACTGTGTTACTCAGTTCACCTGATATGGTGCAATAAGGGCAACGTTTTCGTGTCGGCTGAAAGAACTACAAGCTTCGACACATCGTCTACTGAATAGGGATTCTTTGGTAAATGAAGCAAGTCAAGTGCCAGCCATTATTTAAAAAATCATTGATGAATTGTTATACTTGTTATACGAATATTTTCATAGTTTTCCTGAAAATCATGCATACGTTTCTAAACGTGATTTGGAATCATTTCGAATATACAGAGTGAACTGTATGTGATGCCAATTTCTACGAGATATTTCAAATAAAATGTTTAATAGAATTTTTCTCATTTTTGCTTCCTTCTAGAGTTAAAAATCGTTTTATACCAAATATTTCATAGCTTGTTTTGGGAAAGCCATTGATTTAATTCCCAACATAATAATAATAATAATAATAATAATAATAATAATAATAATAATAATAATAATAATCCGTGGCGCTACAGCCCGTGAAGGACCTAGACCGACCAGCCGGCTGCTGGCCTCACGCCCACATGCCGAAGTAGTGGTGGACAATCATCCAACCAGAATGGAGATATCGTGTGGTTAGCACGATGATCTCCCCAGCCGTTATAGCTGGTATTCACAACCGGATTTCGCTACCTATTGTAGCTCCCGAAGTGCATCACGATGCTGAGCGGGCACCGGTCCCATACACTGGCCGAAATTCCATGAGAAAATTTCTTTCCCCATGAGGACTCGAACCAGCGCGCATTCCGTAACGCGAGTCCTAGGCAGGATGCCTTAGACCAAGACGACACAGCGCGGGACAATTCCCAATATGTTCAGTCAATTTAAGAGAGCAGTGTATTATGATAATAAATTATTGGAAGAATTTTAGTTTTGCCTTTTATATATGCAGAAATTTGATAAGGAAAAACGTGACTTTTCGTTCTGCAAAGGAATTTTATAATGTTACATATATTCGGATTAATTTTATGCACATTTAAAGGACAAAATTAAAATTCTTTCAGTTATTCATTGTCATAGTACTCTGCTCTCTTAAACTGACTGATTATATTGTGAATTAAATCAACGGCTTTCCCAAACCACTCTATGAAATGTTTCACATAAAACAATTTTTATCACGAAAAGGAAGGAAAAACGAGGAAAACTGTACACCATGTCCACACTAAGAGTATTGTATATAGAAATAATAGCTCATAATTTCACAACCGTCTTATTTTCTTAAGATAAAGCTCAATCAATAGAAAAACTCTCCGATTTCGTTTTATACCTTTTATATGGCCATTGTTGTGTGAAATGTTTTGTTTCAAGTTTATTGTTGCGTGGCCATTGTTCTGTGAAATGTTTCGTTTCAAGCTTATTGTTGCATGAATGAAAATTTGCATTTATCAGTCTAGGTCCTTGTCAATAGAGATATGGACGGTACAGCAAAGAGTTCAATGCATGCTCTGGTTTGCGGAATTGAATTCAGTTACGCGTGTTCAGCGATGCATACTGAGGGAATGGAATGTGGATCCTCCTACACGCAAATCCATTTACGAGTGAGATAAAACTCTATGAGATAATGGAAGCTTGATTTCAAAGACAGGGAATTATTCTAAAAAGCATGTGGTCGAAATGATTGTGGATCAGATGCGTGAATCATTCGCTAGAAGCCCACGTAGGTTAGTTGGGAACTGCAGATTCCTCGTTCAAAGTTCACAAGATTCTACTCAAACATCTCTGTATGCGTGCTTAAAAACTTTAGTTTTTATCGTTGTGTGCCGAACTCCACCATCAGTTACGTTAGAATCACTAGTTAAAACTTTTTTGAATGTAACCCTTCCAAGATATTGGATTGGTAGGGGTGGGCCAACTTCCTGGCCGCCTAAATCCCCAGATTTAACTCCTTTGGATTTTTTGCGTGGGAATTTATTAAACATTTTGTGTAGAGCAGAAAAGTTCGCAATTTGATTGATTTGAGACAGCGTATCATTCAAGCAGTTGAGCTTATAACACCTGATATGTTGGTGAACACCTGGCGAGAGGTTCAGTATCGTTTTGGTACCTGTAGAGCTATACATGGTGCTCATGTTGAAGTGTACTAGTGGAAATAAAAACTTTTTCAGTTACTCTATACAATACAGAAGAAATTTATTTAATAAATCTTAACTAAGTTACTATATAGGCCTAATCTGTTATTTTTGTGGACACAGTGTATTATATTTTTTTTGTTTGAAATATCACAAAGAATAGGGTAACCAAGGGTAAATGGGGTCAAAAAGTAACAAATCCTTAATTTTATTGTTAATTTCATAATATATTACACTCATAACATATCATTAGTTACAGCCACATGTAAGTACTACTTCCCCAAAAATGTTTCTTTTTTACTCTAAACTAACTGTCTGTACATGATCTGAAATATTTCACTGCAGTGACCCTTTTTACCCTTCTGTATAAGGATAAATGGGGTCAGTGTTTAGGGAAAATCGGGTCACAATTTTTCCCTCTACATACCTGCACGGAACGTTAAAATCAATATTGAATTGATTTAATTTAACACTTTACACCTTCCACAAACAAACACTGTTTTCTTTTGTGCACCAACGAACTGTGTTGCAGTGTAGTTCAAAACCACATGCGTACAGTTTCAAAATTCTAGTCACAAGTTCATTTTCTTGTTCTGGAGTAAACGTAGTTTGACGGTCTTTACTTTTCAAGTGGTTGACGTCGTTGCAGACATGAATGAGGAACTCCTAACAACTCAGCAGCATGACGTTGGCTTCTTCCCTCGCGAAATGCTTTAATAGCCTTCTGCATGTCGTTCTCAGTCCACGAATTTGACGTTTTCCTCTTACATTTAACCATCTGTCACAAAGAACTGAAAATAAATACTTAATTTGAGTGGACTGATTTGAAACATGTCGACCCTATTTGTCCGATATTACTGACCCTATTTAACCCAAATTTAGAACTTTTTTGCGCTAGAGGTTGGTAGTACTGAATACTGCTTCGACTAAGGTGTTAATAGCCATAATCTGTTCTAAAAAGCTTAAACGTAATATTGAAAGTTAATCGCACAAATTTTCTACAATAGTTGTTTTAAAATAATGAAGGAACCGTAAAGCATTATTTAAAATGCATAAAATACTCTTAACTCACCTTTATATTCTCTCTATTCTTTTATTGTCAACACAAAAAATACACACACCAGCTAGCATCAATGGCACTCAACGTGTACAGGAAGTTCTCTTCCTGATCAATATATGGTAGCACTTGCTTGAACTGGTTTACGCTTGAATATGGAGACAGGGTTTTGAAATTGACCCGATTTAAACTCTGACCCGATTTAGACTGAGTTACCCTAACCCCCTGAAATTAATGCCATTACTTACGGTTTACTCGTGCAAAGTAACTGTCACTGAACAGCAGCACTTAATGTATGTAAAACCAGTAAGAATCACATGCATTTTGGTATCACCCTGTTTCTCTAATTAGAAGATTCTATTATGCTTAACAGAGTCGTCCGCTGGCAAAGTTTCAGGCACTTCCGCTCCATTAGATCAAATTTGGAAACCGCTTTCTACAGCCCAGTACCGAGAAGCGGCCTCCATTAACACATCTCATTTCATCTCTTGCACTTCGTATGAAAACGTGCCATTTAAATAACATGGCGACCGTCCAAATTCATCACTTCACTCGTAGAAAAGCACTTTCGAGTGAAATATTGCTCTTCTCTGCTACATTACAGATTTTTACATTGACCAAAACGTAGATTACTTTAGCAACTCATTTATGTATAATTACTTCTGTACAAAAAATGTAGGTCTAGTTGTTTACTATTTTGTTTAGAAAATTATACTAGTTTGCATGGGTTTTGTTTGATAAATAGTTGAGCCGTTCAGAGCAAAAGTGGCGTAAGTCAAAATTGGGTAATGAGGTTTAAAGTAAAAATTGTGTAAAATACAGCGCAAAGTAGCAGTTAATATGCCCTTCGTGTTATCTACCGACTACTAATAGTTTAAATAAATTGAATATTAATTGCTACTTTGCGCTGTATTTTACAGAATGTTTACTTTAACCCTCATTACCCATTTCTGACTTACACCACTTTTTCTCCGAACGGCTCAATTGTTTCTCGGCCAGATTATCATGCTGATTTTGGAAATGAAATTAGTTTTGACGTATCATGTCAGGAATTTGCACAATTCATGTCACCGTGTTATCGCTATATTATTACTTTGTGATAGAGACAACATCGTTCAATAGTAAAAGAGAAATATTTTTCATTTCTTTATGTTAGGGGATCCTTATCTGTCAACATCTGACAGCATTAAATATATGTATCCTATAGGATGTTGAAATCTGAGTGTTGTTTCTCATAAACTGTTCTTGAATTTGATGTCTTTCTAATTCCAAAAATGGTGGGTACCTATTGATCAAATTTTTTGTATTTGACAGATATTGGAGAAAAAATGGGAGAATAAGAGTACACTAGGATCAGTTATTCATAGATTTCAAAAAGGCATATGACTCGGTTAAGGGAGAGGTATTATATGATATTATTATTGTATTTGATATTGCCAAGAAACTAGTCGGATTAATTAAAATGTGTCTCAGTGAAACTTACAGCAGAGTCCGTATAAACCAGTTTCTATCTGATGCTTTTCCAATTCACTGCGGGCTAAAGCAAGGAGATGCACTATCACCTTTACTTTTTAACTTCGCTCTAGAATATGCCATTAGGAAAGTTCAGGATAACACAGAGGGTTTGGTATTGAACGGGTCACATCAGCTTCTTGTCTATGCGGATGACGTGAATATGTTAGGAGAAAATCCACAAACGATTAGGGAAAACAAGGAAATTTTACTTGAAGCAAGTAAAGGGATAGGTTTGGAAGTAAATCCCGAAAAGACGAAGTATATAATTATGTCTCGTTACCAGAATATTCTACGAAATGGAAATATAAAAATTTGAGATTTATCCTTCCTAGAGGTGGAAAAATTCAAATACCTTGGAGCAACAGTAACAAATATAAATGATGCTCGGGAGGAAATTAAACACAAAATAAATATGGGAAATGGCTGCTATTATTCTGCTGAGAAGCTTTTATCATCCAGACTGCTGTCAAAAAATCTGAAAGTTAGAATTTATAAAACAGTTATATTACCGGTCGTTCTGTATGGCAGTGAAACTTGGAAGCTCACTTTGAGAGAGGAACAGAGATTAGAGGTGTTCGAGAATAAGGTTCTTAAGAAAATATTTTGGGCTAAGAGGGATGAAGTTACAGGAGAATGGAGAAAGTTACATAACACAGAACTGCACATATTGTATTCTTCACCTGACATAATTAGGAACATTAAATTCAGACGTTTGAGATAGGCAGGGCACGTAGTATGTATGGGCGAATCCTGAAATGCATATAGAGTGTTAGTTGGGAGACCGGAAGGAAATAAACCTTTGGGGAGGCCGAGACGTAGATGGGAGGATAATATTAAAATGGATTTGAGGGAGGTGGGATATGATGATAGAGACTGTATTAATCTTGCACAGGATAGGGACCGATGGCGGGCTTATGTGAGGGCGGCAATGAACCTGGGGGTTCCTTAAAAGCTAGCCTATTTGTAAGTAAGTAAGCAAGGAGAGTACCTATTAACAGATTTTTCTACGATAAGTCTCAAAGGTGTATAGTTTAGTAACAGAATTCTTCAGTGTTTTATTCTTGTAGCTCAATTTGCAGTTTTAAAGGAGACATATGACAATTAAGACGCAATGCATATTGCGTTAAAGTGTCAGGCAATGAATGATTTGAGAAACAGTTGGGTGGATAAAAAATTACTACAAATAAACGCTATAGTAGCTGATAAAAATGGTCATCTAAACGCAAGCAATGTACATAAAATAATAAAATTTCTGTTTAGAGTTAAAATTAGATGGGAAGAGAAACTCAAAGCTCTAACGGAGATGGAATTAGAATAATTCTTAAGAGAGTAGGAGTTTTAAATAAAAGAGGTAGACTTATTAGTTGATTATTATTATTACTTTTATCATTATTAGTATTATTTTTATTATTAGTAGTATTATTATTGTAATCAGAGGAAACTTATAAGTTCAAATGCATTAATTTTCTGTTATATTTGTATAGAGAGTGATGGCGGATTAAGAACTGGAGTACATCTAATCCGCCATGACGTTAACAATGATTGATGAAATAAATAAATAAATATGACAATTATTTGAAGTTTATGTTAAAAATGTAGGAAGGAAGAAAGAAAGAGAGGAATAGGAAAAGAAAGAAAGGAGAAAAGGAAGAGGGAAAGAAAGAACGACAGAGAGAAAGAAAGAAAAAAGAATGAAGGGATAGAGAAAGAAGGAAAGAAAGAGGAAGAGGAAAATAAGGAAAGAGAGGAAGAGGGAAAAGAGAGGAAGAAGAAAAGAAAGAAAGGAAGAGGGAAAGCAAATAAGAGGGAAAGAAAAAGCGATGAAAGAAAGACGAAAGGAAGTAAAGAAAATAAGAAAACTCCCGGTTAGGTGTGATAATTTGTATCTGATAATTTTGCGTTCTCATATCTGGCTCTAATAGTTGAAATTCATCGCATTCTTACACTCTATTGGTGTATAAATATATGAGTGAAGTAGATTAAATTTGTACACTGAAGTTCAAAGTAGGTGAACGGATATGGAGCAAGCAGAACTATGGGATCGGGCTAATAAAGTCTCGGAGGCAGCCGTGTTAAATACATGCAGAGGATGGGATTATCGCGGGAGTTATTTCGCGATGGCACGCAACCCGACGGCACCTCGGCCACTGCGGGCAGCAGCGGAACACGGTCCAGTCATCTGGCATTCCTTGGGATTACAGCGCCACGCAAGACAAATCAGCACAAAATATTCCATTCAAGTTTAATATAATTATTTGCTTAGATTCCCTTTCAAACTAACGGCTCTCCAAGTGCCATAACAGTATTACTCATAGTATAAAATCTATGTCATAAATAGGGACCGGATTTTTATGTAATATCAAGGTGTGAAATATGTACATACAGTAGAACCTCTATTATCCGTGGTAATGAAGGGGATGAACTGGGCGGTTAATCGAAAAAATGGATAATCCATATCATAAAATACTTTCGTAAATTAAGTGAATAAGAGCTGAAGTTTCGTAATTTCCTTCGTGATCTTATGTTTAAGATGCTAGGTAGTGGATCAGAAGTTCACTAATTTAAGTTCGGTTGTCAACGACGTGCTTTTAACGGGCAAGGAAACTCCTTGTAATGGCTATCAGTGGAAATATAGGAATAGTAGGCCTAGAGGTCTCATGTTGTAGATTTACATATTCTTCTTTATCCTTGATTTTTATTAAATCGCACAGTCATTCATTCATTCATTTATTTTATTCCATAGATCTTACATGAGCAATGAAGCTTTAAGATGTGGAACATGTCAACATTTTACAATATTACAATTACAATTTTTACAAATTTTTATATTTTTACAATTTAGTAATTTTCTACAATTTTTACAATTTTGTACAATTTTTTTTACATTTTGGCGAGATGTAGTGAGTTGAGATGAGGTCCGAGGATTCGCCAAAATATTACCCGGCATTTGCCTTTTCGGTGGGGGAAACCTCGGAAAAACCCAACCAGGTAATCAAATCAAAGTGGGTAATCAAATCAAAGGGGTTGATGCCAAGGACTCGCCATAGACCATCCGGCTTCAGTCCCACGGCTGAGGAAAACCTCCGAAGAAACCAAAGTTGTAACATCAGTCTCGTATTTTGATGCGTGATGAGCCACAGTTTCTCATTCCTCAAACCATTGAATTATTTGCATTTTTTTCGATTAAAAAGTTTTCTTTTGACACTCGTGGAATACATTTGATATAGAAGTTGTACAGTACAATAACTTTAACAGTAGACCAAGCTGGATAAGTGTTAGGTTTGTAATAACACTCCCTAGAAAAAATACGTACCAATACAACGTACAGTAGTACTTCATATGTTTATGTCGCAAAAAAAAAAGAGTGAGAGAAAGATAGTCGGATAATCCGTCAGTCGGTTAATAGGGTTTCGGATAATCGGGGTTCTACTGTATTTATGTAAGAAAAATAAGCTGAATATGTACCAAAATATGTAAAATCATGAAAATATATAATATCAATATCTGGCAGGTATAGGATAGGTAAGACTCTCCAGTTATGATTTCATAGAGTACCCGACTTTTTTACCACACACTTGACATATTACTATTTTTCCATCTGTAGTGAAAGCTATCTTGCTCAGGATAGGGACTAATGGCGGGCTTATGTGAGGGCGGCAATGAACCTCCGGGTTCCTTAAAAGCCAGTAAGTAAGTAAGTAAGTGAAAGCTTCGTCCTTTGCAATCCATGGTTTTATTTTTGTCGAGGGTTGAAGATACAGGAGACATTTTAGTTAGTCAAAAGCAATATATAAACTCACTTGCACTTTATAAGTATTGTAAGTTCTAAAACTAGAGAACTCAGTGAAATGAATGACACAACAGTACTGCAAGCACTGTTTCGCTCTACTGAATTAGGAGAAAATAAGAGGAGATGTGGGACACATGCATTTTAGCTGCTCTCTGTAAGAAACAAGTACCTACTAAAACCTCAAACTATAGGCATTTACAAACTGTTGTTTGAAAAGTGACATTCCTTTCTCATTGGGTAGGATTATTCCAGCCGAGAACCATAGGCCTACTTTCTAATTGGTGGAAAAATCCCATTTCCGTATAGGTCTACTAAATTTAAAATAAAGAGTTCAAGCAATAACCTGAAAGTCTCATGTCAGACTTGACACGGGTTTTCCCTGAAAGAATTAGGAAGAGGGTGGGTAAGGTTGCAAATTGCATGGGAACGGCTTGTTAAGACGAGTGCAGAACAATTATAATTCGAGACAGATCATATCGTCGTCGTCCCATCCACCGCATAAAAGCAACGCTACTTTCTGAATGATTTTTACAATAATAAATAAAGAAGAAAATGCGCACATTCGTGCAAAGAGAAAGAGTTTTAGGGCTTTGCCTTACGGGCGCTGTCTTCACTGCACGAAATCAATGATTTTCTTCTTTCGGTACACCATAGGATATGGTATCTTTCACAACCTTTCTTGCACAGTAGACACACGCAGCTTCCATCTGGTGAGTGGTAGAGTGCACTGCTGCAATGATTTTTACAATACAAGGTAGTTGTATGAGAAACGTTGCCTTTTGTTCACTCATATTTACAGTGGGCGGTATGGGGTGAGTGCCTATATTACTTCCTGGAACTAAGGACGTTATGTTTCGTCCGAAATATATCCTTTCTTGGGCAGGTAAAAAGGCTTTTTAAATCTGTGTATTTCAAATTGTGAACTTCCCCAGCAGAAGTTTTTTTTTTTTTTTTTTTTTTTTTTCCTTTCAGAGAAGTAAAAATGAATAAAACCCCTAAATATGTAGATTCATGTAATACCAAGCCATAATATGTAATGTAGGGTAAATATGTAGTATCAAATTTCAATAGGCCTAAATTAATGGTAATTACAAGATTCGCAAAGATTTGTTATTTATATACTGTTAGGTTGAAAGGGATGCAATATGTAATTACATAAAAATCCGGTCCCTAGTCATAAAGGGGGGGGGAAGGAAATTTTGTAAGGTATATTTTCCTCCTTCCTCTCATTTCACGAATTCGACGAAGAAAAGCCACGTTATAAACCTCATAGTGAGCCATATTGCAGAGTTAGCCCACCTTTAAACTACCCTACCGGTGGAGGCTAAAATTTAGCCGGCCAAACCCTGCTTAGCACGCGTACTATCGCTAACATTGGTTTATGAATACGAAAAACGTTAGCTCGCTGATCATCCACCGGAAGTAGCTATTTAGCCCGCTCTAAAAATGTCTATGAATACGGTCCATAGTTTCTTATTAAACGCGCTTCATATCTTGCAACATTTTCACCCGTTCAACAATTATATCCCTCACTGAACGAACTACGAAGGAAATTTATCAATGGTTTTATACTCTTAATCGGAATGTTAAGTTCAGTAAAATTGATTGAAGGAATTTATTAAATTTAGAGTACCGTAGAAGTGGGTAAAGTCAATCAGTGGGTGTAAAATCGATCATTTGCGATTTTTATTGAAAATTATTTATTTTCTCAATTACTTGTTAAAATTTTGTTATGCTGATTTCATTGCCTTACATTGTAAATGTAAGCGAGAGGGACAACAAAAAACCTTCGAATGCCAACAATGGGAACGAAGTGTAATTACCGTTGAAGTGAAAATTGTTATTTTCAACTTTTTCTCTTAAATGAAAACAAAGTCTTACAAACTCTAAATTATAGTCAGCAGTGACAGGAGACAGGAAGTATACGTAAGTACTTTTCGTTGAGATTGTATCCTGAAATAATAGTTTTGCAGTTCGTAAATGTTAGTATTGAAACTTATTATTTTAAGAAAACTTGTACCTTTGTAGGGTTAAGTCGATCATGCCATCGACCTACTCGAAACAGATAGGACCAGCAGGAAGAATAAATTGTTCACCGAAATACCTCCAATTAACACTTATAAATAGAAAAGTGTCATAGTATAGCTTATATTGATGGGATAGTGGGGAAAGAGGAAGACGAAATTATGGTGAATTTCTTGCGTAAGAGAAGCACTGCCAAAGGAACATATTTTGTACACTCCTCTATACCTGACTATAGAACAACGTAGTTTCTAAAGTGACATGAGGAGGGGAAGATTTCAAATAACATCTGATATAAATCTAAGCAATATTGAATTGCATTTTAGATTATAATTGAAGGGTGGTACTTCAATGTAAATTTTTAATTCCTAAACCTTTGTTTGTTGGTATGTGAAGTATTAAAATGTGGTTTTATGTTTTATAAGTTGGCAATTATAGTCACGATTGTACAGTGGAGACCTATATGCCTAATTGTATCGAATAGTATGATCACAGTAACAAAAGATAGCCTACACTATATAATGCTATAGTGAAGATTATTATTGTTTTTACACCCCTTATAACAAATAAAATATATGTAATACACTTAATTTGTTTTTTAAAAACATAAACAGTAATCGACTTTACTCCGCAATATTTTAAAATCGATCTTAAACTAAAAATTCAATGGTGATCGACTTTACCCTGTTTAAGCAGGTAACTTCGATCACAAGTCAAATAAAAAAAACAGTTTTTTATAGACTGTAATTCAATTCTTGTAACGTGTCTTCATAAGTGAAGGATATGACGACAAAATGCTATTTTCTGAGGAACTTCGGTCCATTGCATAACCTCAATATCATTAAAAAATTGCAAAATTTTGATCGACTTTACCCTCTTCTATGGTACACCACAAAGAGTAATTTCACACAATGGAGTTATTGTTAAATCCATAATTGTGATTTCCTTTACAAGAAATTCTTTGCAGTACTGACATTTTGTAAATGTGTTAAACGCTGTGAAACCATTGACGCACTAGTTCGGAGACAATTGGCTTGTTTGTTTCTAAGAGAACAATAACACCAGTTAGAGTTGAATGCTGTGTTTGTAAAACGCGACCTCTACCGCTAATACAAGAACCATTAGGGATGTCATACTCTTTATCTGGTATGTGTGAAATACTTTAAGCATGTGTGTTTAGCGCCAGTTTATTCTCACGGTATTGCCGAAGTAATAATGAGTACTGATTGCACAGGAAAGTGGTGCGAATTGCGTGAATTATTGCGAACTGAAAGCAGCGACTTGCCTGTCATTGTGTTAACAAACTCGTTGTCCACTCACGTCGAGCAAAACAGTGCTGTTCATTTGTAATAAATAGCTGGAATTAACACTTTCGAGTGTGTGTGCCAAGCGCTATATCTCAAGACACGAAGTGATTGTTTGCTGTGATTTATGTAGTACAGGATTCTGCCTCAAAGTGGTGGCGTTAATGACTATAATACAGCAGTTCCGGGTTCGATTACTGCGGCAATTTGTAAAAGAGATTTTGGATTTGCGCAACAATTAACCTCCAATTCTCATTTTGACATCCAGTGGGATAACAGAGAGGGTTTGGAATTGAACGGGTTACATCTGCTGCTTGTCTATGCGGATGACGTGAATATGTTAGGAGAAAATCCACAAACGATTAGGGAAAACACGGGAATTTTACTGGAAGCAAGTGAAGAGATAGGTTTGGAAGTAAATCCCGAAAAGACAAAGTATATGATTATGCCTCGTGACCAGAATATTGTACGAAATGGAAATATAAAAATAGGAAATTTATCTTTTGAAGAGGTGGAGAAGTTCAAATATCTGGGACCAACAGTAACAAATATATACTCGGGAGGAAATTAAACACAGAATAAATATGGGAAATGCCTGTTATTATTCGGTTGAGAAAATTTTATCATCCAGTCTGCTGTCGAAAAATCTGAAACTTAGAATTTATAAAACAGTTATACTACCGGTTGTTCTTTATGGTTGTGAAACTTGGACTCTCACTTTCAGAGAGGAACAGAGATTAAGGGTGTTTGAGAATAAGGTGCTTAGGAAAATATTTGGGGCTAAGAGGGATGAAGTTACAGGAGAATGGAGAAAGTTACACAACACAGAACTGCAGGCATTGTATTCTTCACCTGACATAATTAGGAACATTAAATCCAGACGTTTGAGATGGGCAGGGCATGTAGCACGTATGGGCGAATCCAGAAATGCATATAGAGTGTTAGTTGGGAGGCCGGAGGGAAAAAGACCTTTGGGGAGGCCGAGACGTAGATGGGAAGATAATATTAAAATGGATTTGAGGGAGGTGGGATATGATGATAGAGAATGGATTAATTTTGCTCAGGATAGAGACCAATGGCGGGCTTATGTGAGGGCGGCAATAAACCTCCGGGTTCCTTAAAAGCCAGTGAGTAAGTCTTTCGTTTAGTCTAGAGCAGTGGTTCCTAATTTTTTTGGCGGCGCGACCCACTTTTAGACAAAACTTTTCTTTGCGGTCTCCCACTACCATACATACACTAAGGGCCGATTGTATAAACCATTTAATCTTAGATCAGAGGTTAAATTGATGCTCGATCTAGCTGAACTTGGAATTTTGTGTTGTATAAAGTCTAATGTGAGATTAATTTGCCTTAAACTAAAGTCAACTTTGACTGAAGAAATTTCTCCGATTAAATTAGATGATCCAAGTTCAGTTATTTCTTTTCTGTTTGAAATATACGAGTGGCAGATTGTGCAAAAAAATAACCATTATTATTAATATTAATAGATATGGTAGATAAATTTATATATATATATATTTTAATTTATTGCCTTAATACACAAACATTCTTATATATTTTAAAAGGCTTTATCGTGTTCAGCAGTATCAAATAACATAACCTATAATTATATTATGTTTATAACAATCATTAATTATTAATGGATATTATAGGTACATTCATAAATGTTCAATTAACTGTATTACTAAACGAAAATTGTCGTTTTATAAAGCTTTATTATGTTTAGTAGTATCAAACACCATAACATAACAATTCGGAGAACGGTCAACCTTCTTCTTATTGTGCGCCATTATTTACAATGCACAAAACAAAGCAGTGTCTCCAACAGAATGTACGGAAAGTCACCAAAAAGTAATTGGAAAGTCTCTAGATTTCTCATTATCAACAAAGAAAGATTAAATTTTGTCACTATGGGGTGCTAAAAAGGTCGCTAAATCCCTATTTAAGCCATGTAACAGTTAAAAGAAATTGTCGTTGAAAAAGAGTTAAAGTCGCTAAATTGTCAACACTGAACAAACCTGTACAACATGGCCCGTGCATCACATACTTCACCTGTTTATGCGATGTTGCCAAATCCTTTTCACGTGAACTTAAACTGCATTTGAACCAAGGTAATTTGATCGCAGAAAAGTTTTATGCAATAGAAGAAGTGTTTGAACTCGGTTCACTTTCCGATCTTCGATCAAAGTTGATCTTCATTCAGGGAGTTTTATATAATTGGGCCTAAGTGTTCTGTCCATGGGCAGGTCTTTCACTGCAAACCCAGCATTCTCTAATCTTCCCTATTTTCTGTGTTCATCTTAATCTCCGCATATGATCCACATATCTTAATGTCGTCTATCAACAGATATTTTCTTCTGCGCAAAGAAAGCTCGTCTTTTTCTCGGCAAGTTCGACGAGAACTTGAAGGGACTAAAGCAGCAGTCAGTGTGAATGACATTTCAGCCTCTCAAGTGAATTAAAATAGGTAGACAACGAAACAACATCTTCAGGAGCCAAACAAATAAGATCTGTGCTTAAAGAAAAGCCGAATGTTAAACCTAATGATTTTTCCGTGGATCTTGCTCATGAAATTTCGAGGACATGGTGAAAGATAATTTCAGCTTGTCAGTTGTGATCAATGATTTCATGATTAGGCTACCAATACTTTTCAAAATACAGAAAGAACTTTAATTGTTTGGGTCGTAGATATGAGTCTGACAAAGAAATTTAAAATTTGACTTCTTCTTCTTTTTCTTCTTCTTCTTCTTCTTCTTCTTCCCTTCAAGTATTAGGCCAAATGGCCTGTTACGATCTCACAGTTGAATTTTCAATCCGGCGCTTCTTTGGACGACCGAGAGATCTCTTCCCGTTTGGACGATAGTGGAGCATGACTTTTGGGATTCTATCTCTATGCATGCGATGCAGATGATTTATCCAGTTGTTCCGATAATGTTTTACGAGATTAATTACAGGTTCTACTTGTAATTCTTCCATTACATCTTCATTGCGTTTGTGATCCCATTTCGTATATCCCGCTGTATATGTCATAAATTTCATTTCATTAGCCGTTATTCTGCTTTCGTCTTCCTTCCTCGATGTCCATGCCTCACTGCCGTAACAAAGTACAGGTCTCGCCAAGGTCTTGTAAAGACGAATTCGAGTATGCCTTTGTACTAGGGAAGGTTTCATAATGGTGTTAATTATTCCCATTGTTTTGGTGTATTTAGACATTTTCTGTGAATTGTCTACTTCATCGAAAGAAGATAATGTGTATCCGAGATATGTAAAATAATTTATCATTTGTAATATTTTTAATCTGAACATATTTTGCTAGGCACAGGGTATTTTAAGCAGAAGACCATAATTTTAGTTTTTTCTTTATTGATTTTCATATCGTATTTAACTTAATATGCCTAAATATTTTGAATTTAAGAACTATCACGAAAATACCCTTGTACTAACACGAAATTTTACTAGTACTTCTAGAGTGATAATTTTTTTGTTCATATGTATTGCTTGTTTGTAACTACTGTAGTGTATAAATTTGAGGTAAAAATGCTAACATGTAACTTTCTGAATCCTAATAATGTACATACATTATAAACAATCTTTTTTTTTAAATTTGAACCTTATTTTTGCATCAAAACCTTAGTATCACGAAATTAGCCAAGTCTGACCTATTAATTATTTGTGATAGCAACAATTTTATGAGGAAAACTAATTTTTTTCATAAAGTACATTTTTTAATACGAAAGTTTCAAGTTTTTCATTACTTTTGAATAACCGTATAGGTCTCCTTTGTCTAAAATGCGTTCTAAGCTCAGCTTCCCATTATCTTCATCCTCATTATTATTTTCTTTTCTATAAAAG
This sequence comes from Periplaneta americana, assembly GCF_040183065.1. NCBI lineage: Eukaryota > Metazoa > Arthropoda > Insecta > Blattodea > Blattidae > Periplaneta > Periplaneta americana. Next base: position 31,462,209 of record NC_091117.1, read on the forward strand.
TTCCAAGTATACTTTAAATGATTGAACTTGTAGCCTATATTTATCTTAAATGTCATTTCAACTGACAAAAAGAAATATTTTTCTATTCGCATGCCGTTCAGACTTCTCTTCAGTCTTTTGAGAGAGTAAAATTATTTCATGTAGAGTAGACTGTTAAATATTTTGCTGCCATAAGAGTACACACTCCAGCTTTGTGTTAGAGCGGAATTATGACGCGTCAAACACAGGAAAGAATTTAAATAAAACTGTTTATTTTAAGCACGAGCAAAGTTAAAATTTCCACACTTAAACTTTATTACATCAGACGGGAGTTATTAGGGTCCAGACTGATAGTGCCGGTTATTCATTACTCACGTCTCCCGTAGAACAAGGAGCCAATTCATCTGCTCACGCTTCGGATAATGAACGCAAATGAGCTCAAACATAAAACTTATCACTTTCTGTATAAGCGAAACTCGATGTTAGTTACAAAATTTATAGTGCGGCGTTTTGTTGGCACTGTTACTGCATGCCTTGATCTACGAAAGTGGCTAATGGTTAACGTCGCTTTTGACTCAAACAACAATATAAGCTGCTTGTACCCATACTGCCGGCATTGTGTTGTATAGTGCGGTCCTATACTAATCTTCATTCTTTGAAAGGATTATACAGGAAGCGATATATTATTTTCAATGTGACTTCAAACTCTTGCCAACAAAGAATATGTAGTATACTAAATAGAGACGCCTTAAATTATACCCGGTGAAACTGATTTGTTCACGTGGCAGTCACAATGGTAAGATCTACATAGTGGAGCTAGCGTACAAAAGGGGACATATACAAGTTATCATTTGTTTCAAGGAAATAAGAACAATTGAAATTGGCACTCACATTAAGATAAAAAGTATGGAACATCTGGTTCATTCTTACTAATAGAATGTTCATCAGCTTCTTGTCTATGCGGATGACGTGAAAATGTCAATGAAATCTTGATTTGCATAATACACGTCACTGTTCGTTAACAGAAAGCCACAATTTAAGTCACACGGAGTTAGTGTGCACTCGAAGTTGGTTGCTTGACGGTTGTCAGCCCACTTTGAGGTCTGTGGATATAGAGGGAAAAATTGGATCGGTGTCGGTTAGAGTTCCCGAGTAGCTCAGTGGTAGAGCGTTGGTACGTTAAACCAAAGGTCCAGGGTTCGATACCCGGCTCCGGAACAATTTTTCCCTCGAAATTATTCAAATCCACTTTACAGGGAGTTATACCTGAAATCTTGATTTGCATAGGTTAAGGGTGTTTGAGAATAAGGTGCTTAGCAAAATATTTGGGGCTAAGCGGGATGAAGTTACAGGAGAATGGAGAAAGTTACACAACGCAGAACTGCACACATTGTATTCTTCACCTAACATAATTAGGAACATTAAATCGAGACGTTTGAGATGGGCAGGGCATGTAGCACGTATGGGCGAATCCAGAAATGCATTTAGAGTGTTAGTTGGGAGACCGGAGGGAAAAAGACCTTTAGGGAGGCCGAGACGTAGATGGGAGGATAATATTAAAATGGATATGAGAGAGGTGGGGTATGATGATAGAGACTGGATTAATCTTGCACAGGATAGGGACCGATGGCGGGCTTATGTGAGGGCGGCATTGAACCTTCGGGTTCCTTAAAAGCCATTTGTAAGTAAGTAAGTTTGAAATGAATACAAATTAAAAATACAATGAAAGATAAACTAGCCCACTCCTGAATGAGTAAGACTCGTGGTCAAGAGGGGATTCCAATACAGACAAAAATAAAATAAAAATTGAGAGTGAATACAGATTAAATAGTGTTTAATATGTTTAAACCCAAACTATAAATGCAATACACATTTTTTTATTTTTTTTTATTAATTTGGAGAGGATTCATTTTTGAAATATTATTGGAATAAAATTTGTTTAATAAACTGGGACCTTGACTCATGCTATGATAAAAAGCTGAATTAGTTTTACATTTTGGTTCAGACAAACGCAGAGAATTTATATTTTCGGTTCTATATTCATGTATATACCTTTCAAAGTTATTAAAATTTCTATGAAAATATTTTAATAAACTAAAATAATACATTTTTTTAATGTTGAAAGCTTTGAAATGTTTAAACAACAATTCAGTTGGGTAATCTTTCTGCTTTTTTAAACAAATTTTTATTACTTTTTTTGTAGTAAAATTAACGGATAAAGGTTGGATTTATACATAAGTTCCACCCCAACCTATAATACCATACATAAATACAGATTGAAATAATGGTAAATAGATTAAAAGTAAACAGTTAATTGACAAAATATTTCTTAGAATAACAAAGTAACAATGTTTTACGTAATTTATTACAAATATAATGAATATGATTATTCCATTTTAAATGATTATCAATAATTACACCTAAGTATTTAACCTCATTAACTTTATTAATAACTGAACAATTGCAATTTATATCGGAACAATCACAATTATGCATTTTAATTTGTAGTATAGATGAAATTGGTTTATTACCTTTATTATTTAAAGAAAATGAGATAGCTATTGTTTTATCTCTATTAATTACAAGTGAATTTAAATCGAATCATTTTTTATTAATTTTAAACCTCAATTTGCATTATAATAAGCGTCAGTCCAAGTTTTTCCACTAAAAAGTAAAACACTATCATCAGCATACGAATATAAATCATCTTCATAGGACTGTTCCTTGCGGAACATCCATTTTAATTTTAATAAATTCACTTAATTCATTATCAATTTTAGTAGCTTGAACTCTATCATATAAGTAAGATTTTAATAAATTAAAAGCATTATTTATAATTCCAGACCAATTACTTTGAAAATGTTATCATAAAAGCACATCTTGTGATATTTTGCAATTATATGTGAGCACCGAAATAATACATGTCTAGAGGGGAAAAAATTGTTTGGATTTTTTGACATATGACATTTTGCACGAACACCAACGATATATTAATTTGCATTTATCCACTTTTGTTTGAAAACTCTAATTTTTTTTTCCAGTTTTCGTTGGTAATTCTAGTAATATTTCAGCTGTATTTTATTGTATTTATTTACATTCCGTAATATTCATACATCTTCACAACTAGAATATGGAACATAAATATGTTTAATAGTACTATAAAGTCTTAATTATAGTCACAGTCTGGTTGAAATAAATACATAGGAGTTTTAGAAAATACTATACACACAAGGAGTTAGTATCGATACTTAATACAAGACCGAAATATTCATGCAGCGTTTTTGAAGATCGTAAATTCACCTACAGAATAGAAGGCGTAACAAATTAGGTACTTCTTTAATTTGACCCTAAATAATCTTATGTTTCGAGTTTGATTTTTTATATTCTTAGAGAGGCTATTAAAATTTTTACTGGCATATAATGAACTCCTTTTTGGTAGTATGATAGATTTGCCGATTGAATGTGAAAGCCATTTCTCGATGAGTATTTATTCTATGAAGTGTTGAATTAGTTACAAAGTTTTCACGATTACATACGAGGAAGTTTATTAATGAAAATATATACTGACAAGGCATGGACATTATTTGTAGTTTTTTAAAAGGTATATACAGGGTGGAAGTGAAATAACCTTGCACATTGAAAGAAACGATAGGTTACACGTAAATGAATAGAAACCCTCAATTACGTTTCGTGATTAAATGCACGGTTAATTAGAAAATTGAGTTTTAAGTTTCAGCAGTTCGGCAACATCGCCGCTAAAACATTCAAGAATAAGATTATTCGTATACAGGTCAACGAACTCGGTGAGTCTCCGTACGTAAGCTGCCAAGACGTTGCCACGCGTTCGTTTCGTGCAATGGCTTGAATTTAGGGATTTTAAAAATTAAATTTACACAAAAACCGTGCGCGCTATTGAAATACGCCAGAGAGATAAATTATTCTTTATTAGATTTTCTATCGATATGGACAAAAATGACGATCCTACTCGCAATAGTTACTGAATAAGAGATTGCTAAACATTTGCGGAAAAGAAAACAGAGCTATTCGCTGTGGATATCTGCAAGACTATTTCACTTCCACCCTATATGTTTTTCACAAGCACATACGTATGTAGGTCCTATTGTCGACTGACACTATTTAAAATCAATATTATTTTCATCCAAGCAAAAATACATACGGCCAGATTCTACCAAAATGCTGTTATTTTGGATTCATATGTCGTTTTCCCATATCCAATTCTCTTTGACAGCTGCGATCGTCTAGGCAGCAACTTGCATACTACTAAGTTAGACTGTACTCAGTTATATAGAATGAACCGAAGTAATGTCATTAATTTCAGAATGATGTTCTTTGAGACATTAAAAAAAAGTTCAATACAATTTCGCTCGCTTTTTCCCCCTATTTCGAGAAAAAAATTGTTTTACATCAAATATTTTATAGTGTGTTTTGAGACAGCCATTGATTTAATTCCCAACATGCTCAGTCAATTTAAGACAGCAGTGTTAAATCAATTGCTTTCCCACAATACGCTATGAAATGTTTCATATGAAACAATATTGTTATCTCGGAAAGAAAGCAAAAACGAACAAAATTGTATTAAACTTTTGTTTGAAATGTCTCAAAGAGTAACCCCCGGATATTAATTACATTACTTAAGACTAGACTTCGTTGAATTGCCACACGCAACATGCAATCAAGTTGCCGATATACGGTAGTATAGAGAAGGTGAGCGGCCGCCCGGTCTCGTAGTATAAGCAGTTCATGTTAAGAGTTGTGACCGGTCCAAATAGAGCAGCTACAGCTAATGTATACCTATGTAAGCACTTGTTTTCGCATTACTGTGGTTGGAATAGTCAAAGCTTAACATTTGTTCAGTGCAGACAAGAATTCAATCAAACATACTACAATGAGAGTGTTGCTGTTACAAACAATTGCCCCTGGAATACCCTTACCTCCGCAGCCAGTCTTGACCCGTTGGGGAACGTGGTTGGATTCTGTTAATTATTATGCCGAACATTACAGCAAAATAATGGAGGTAATTGATGCATTGGATAGCACAGACAGTTCCGCTGTTGTAGCTGTAAAATCATTGCCTTCTGAATATTGGAAGATATTGTGTTCATTGACTCTAATTTTAAAATCGTGTCCAAAAGTATCACCCTGTTAGAATCGTCTAAACTACAACTCTCAGAAACCCTTAATATAGTAGATGAAGTATCACAAACCATTATCCAAAATAACAATTCGCTAATTTCAGAAAAAGTGAAATGCAAGTTGAGAAACATTCTTGCTAAAAATTCTGCCTATTCACAACTTCGTATTATAAATGATGTACTATCAGGTCACGACAAGACGTCTGAAGTTGGTGTACTAAAAAGTAGTGACTTTCCGTTCTTCAAATATACACGTATTACATCGTGTGATGTTGAACGTACATTTCCCAATATAAAAACTGTTTAAGTGACCATCGGAGGAGGTTACTTTGCAGTCGCTCAAAATGTATGTAACTCTTCACTGCAATGCAAATATTCAAGAATGATGCGAGTATTTTACATTACATTTTAAGAGTTAATATATCTCACTATAAAATAATTGTGTATTTACATGTTTAGACATTTCCTAATTCAATGATCGTTCATTATATTTCTTGAATGCAGGATACAGGTTTTATTGTAACCCCAATATACTGCTCAGTGTTTACATCAGAGGCATACTCAATCCCTTGCACGCCCCCTTCTCATACAGTCTATACCGCGTACGCAGTAAACCTTGCCATTTTCGTGGCAATTCCACGAAGTCTACTTATGACTCATTCTGTATACGGAGCGGACTCTCAGACTGACTGTTGCGTGCGAGAGATAAAGTTGTGTTTTGTTTACTACGTTCAGCCAACTTCATGGTAACGAGAGTAACTTGTGGCGGACAAGATCACAGTTGGGGTTTTTCTTGGGGTTTTCCCTTTACCCCATATTACAGTAAACACCTGCATCATTCCACCAATCTCTCCATTTCGTCATTATTGCATATCGAAAAAATATTGGGAATAAATCTGAATAAGGAACAAAAAAACGTTTCCTTCCCAGGCAGGATTCGAACCACGAAAGTTTTAGTTACCAGTCTATCGTGCTCTGGAATGAACAAGGCTCTGAAATCAGCTACTAGGGTCGGTCCGTTTTTTTTTATTTGCCACTACCATACATGTACCTATAGATATGTCTACATGAAGACATGTATGCAGAATCCCATAATACATTGACGCAAGACAGAAATTTGCATTGTATGATGATTTTCCCTAGTAAACGACGTACGAAGCGTATGAATATCTGAATGACGGAGAGGCTGCGTGGCTTGCCGTGTGACGTGGTGGCAGACGCGCATGAATATGAACACCACGCGGTTTAAAACAAATTGCTCGACCATATTACTGCGCGGGATGGAGCTCGCAACGCTCTTTTTATCTGTCGACAATTTACATTTGATCTTTTCATTGTCTTTTCATCCCTGGATCTGATTGAAGGAACTGGTTCAAATTGAATGGACAATTGCTGAGCGCAGTCAAACCTTCTTCCAGAACCGGCGACAATGCCAACACACTTCAGTGCATAAACGGAATAACTGCGCCATTTCAATCTTAACTCTTTTACACTGTATCGGATTGTAAGTCGGTATTAAAAAATAGGGGATAAAATAGACGCAGGAAAAAAAAAAAAGACAAATTTTCCCAAAATCTATGGTCCAGCAGAAAATTTCAGGATTTATATTCCATACCTGAATAGTTTCACAACGACTAAACGTAATAAACAGAACACAACTTAACAATCGCCACCATAAAGTGAGACGCTTCTTCGCAACCACTCTTCTGAAGGGAAAGTGGGAGGTTTACGAAGAAGTGCACTGCTTGGCTGAGAATGGGTCAACGAGAAGAGCAGACATTATAACCATCGATCGCCGGAATCAAAGAAGTCTCATTCTTGACCCCACTGTCCGTTTTGAGAAGGATGATCAACAAGCCAATAACGTTAACGATGAAAAGAAGTCTATTTACAACCCATGTATTCCTCACTTCAGTGAGAGATACAAAATGAATATTAATACATGGGAAGTGAAAGGACTTCTTTTTGGCGCTAGGGGAACTTCATTTAAGTTAACCAACACCACTTTCCTTTCTCTTAAATTTTCTAATGAGGACATTAAAAAAATTTGTCTAATGTAATTGAGAGATTCATTATCCATTTTACACAATCATTTGTATAATACTATGTAATTTTTTTCACTTCATTTCATTACTCTTCAATGTATTTTCATCTCATGTTTCTCCGAAATTAAGTTGTACTTCATTTTTAAATTTATCATTGTTCCATATTCTCTCCGCAATCATATTGTATTTTTAATTTAACCTCTGCTTTGTATTCTAGATCCTAGTGGTCAGCCGTAGATTTCGGCCAGATGTCCCAAATTGTGGAATTTGTTTGTATATTAATGACCCATACTTTGGCAGTGTTATCATGGATGAATAGGCCTATAATAGGATGCCAAACTGCGGTCAACACCATCTAACTTCGTTCAGCCGAAGTAACAAGACCAGCGCCCAGTGACGTAAGCGGTGAACTTTAGAATTACGTGATCGGTAGACCCCCCAGAGTTCGCCACGTATGCGTTAGGATTAGACCAGGCATTTCCAACTGCTAGCTCTGTGACGTCATACGTCTCTGCTCTCGAGCTCCTTGAGAGGGGAAGCATAGGTAAAAGGGAAAAGTAGGGGGAGTGGTAGTAGAAGGGATGGAGATTTTTAAATAGCGGAGACACAACATTACCATCCCTCAATTGCTCTTCTAGCTCTGCTCCGAGAGGAGAAACGCGCTCCGACTTCACAGGTTGGCAAGTTGGAAATGACTGGGCTAGACAGATGAGAAGACAAGATGGAAGTCAGAAACTTGTAATGGCTCGATCGAAATACAGAGTTAATGATCAATGGAGCGATAATCAAATGTCATTAAAACAACACTCACAAATTTGTTACAGCAATTTTAAAGATTAATTACTACAGATATAAGAAACTATATTCCAACTTTTTTTCTTGACATGCACTTAGCATAAGACGGCATTCAAATGTTGCCGGTACCTGCTCGAAAAGTATGTATAAATTCTGTCAATAGGCGTTGAATATACGACGACATTTAGACGAGCCCAGAATAAAAATATTCCAGTGGATTGAGCTTAGAAGATCAAATAGGTCGGGATATTCTTCCCCCAAAACCTTTCCATTTGCTTCGGAATCTCTAATGTGTAATGTTTCTAGCAACAACACACTGGAATCTTCTGGTAGAGGGGCAGAGAAAGCTTGACGGCCTTATCTCTACCAGGTTAAATAAATAAATACTAAATACAAATCAGTCAGTGCCCCATCATGCATGAACATATGGCGAATAACATTGTTATCGGTGATGGCGAGGTGGTATTTGGCGAGATGAGGCCGAGGATTCGCCATAGATTACTTGACATTTGCTTTACGGTTCGGGAAAACCTCGGGGGGGGGGGGAACCAACACGATTACCAGCCCAACCGGGAATTGAACCCACGCCCGAGCGCAACTACGGACCGGCAAGCAAACGCCTCAGCCGACTGAACTACGCCGGTGGAAACAAAAGTTATTAACGTCAAAGAAAAATAGATACCACTACAAAACTAAAAGATATATAAATTTATTTACGCATTCTAGCACTTGTATTTAGATTATCAATTCTTTCCCTTAACATCTCCTGTATTTTAAGTATGCATGTACGTATAGTGTGTAATCAGGATGAATGGTAAGCCTTGGTACATTATTTCGTTGCACCTTTGAAACCAATGAAATACCGATAACCTAAAAGATAAATGAACACCCTTAGACACGATGTGAAAACAGTGAAAGGTACAGATCTAGAAACAAAATTTGGACCACTTGACTTTTCCAAGAATTTTTCAAGTTCCAGTTATAACATACTGCGCATGCTGAGTACTTGCAATGCCACTCCTCCCCGTTCCAAATTGTGGTCTTTCTTATACACTAAGATACTGTCACTTAGCTATCCCTCATCTAGCCCACTATAACTAGGGATCCTGTCACTTAGCTATCCCCTCATCTGCCCACTATAACTAGAGATCCTCTCACTCATTTCTCTAACCTCATCTAACCCCTCTAACTGGGGATCCTGTCACTTATCTATCCCCGCATTTAACCCACTGTAACTGAGGATCCTGTCACTTATATACCCCCTCACCTAACCTACTGTAACTATGGATCCTACCACTTAGCTATACCATTATCTAACCCACTGTAACCTAGGACTTCTGTCACCTGTCTATCCCCTCATCTAACCCACTCTAACTGGGGTTTTCTGTCACTTACCTATCCCCTCATCCATCCCACTCTAAACTAGGGCTCCTGTCACTTATCTATCCTCTCATATACCCACTCTAACTAGGGATCCTCTCACTTACTTATCTTCTCATCTAACCCACTCTAGTCTAGGGATCCTATCACTTACCTATCCCTCATCTAACCCACCCTAACATAGTGCTCCTGTCACTTATCTATCCCCTCATCTAACCCACTTTAACCTTGTAACAGGTCTCAGTGTCCTGTGATTTATCTATCCCTTCACCTGATCTACTTTAAACTTGTTACAGTTCTCACCTCTCTGTCATTTAGCTATACCCTCATCTAAACCAATCTAACTAAGAATCCTGCCACTTAACTATTCCCTCATCTAACCCACCCTAACTATGGATCCTGTCACTTATCTATCCCCTCATCTAATCCACTCTAACTATGAATCCTGTCACTTATCTGTCCTTTCATCTAACCCATTTTAACCTTGTAACAGTTCTCAGTGTCCTGTGATTTATCTATCCCTTCACCTGATCTACTTTGAACTTGTTACAGTTCTCACCTCTCTGTCACTTAGCTATACCCTCATCTAAACCAATCTGACTAAGAATCCTGCCACTTAACTATTCCCTCATCTAACCCACCCTAACTATGGATCCTGTCACTTATCTATCCCCTCATCTAATCCACTCTAACTATGAATCCTGTCACTTATATATCCCCTCATCTAACCCACTTTAACCTTGTAACAGTTCTCAGTGTCCTGTGATTTATCTATCCCTTCACCTGATCTACTTTCAACTTGTTACAGTTCTCACCTCTCTGTCACTTAGCTATACCCTCATCTAAACCAATCTAACTAAGAATCCTGCCACTTAACTACTCCCTCATCTAACCCACCCTAATTATGGATCCTGTCACTTATCTATCCCCTCATCTAATCCACTCTAACTATGAATCCTGTCACTTATCTGTCCTTTCATCTAAGCCACCCTAACTAGGGATCCTGTCACCTATTCACTCATCTAACCCACTCTATCCTAGGGAACATGTCACTTATCTATCTCCTTATCTAATCCACCCTAACTAGGGATCCTGTCACTTATCTATCCCCTCATCTAACTCACTCTAATTAAGGATTCTGTCACTTATCTATACCCTCATCTAATGTAGTCTATCTAGGGCTCCTGTCACTTATTTATCTCCCTCATCCAATCCATTCTAACCTAGGGCTCCTGTCACTTACCTAACCCCTCATCTAACCTTGTTACAGTCCTCAGCCTCATGTCACATAAATATCGCTCTTTCGTGTTTTACAGTAGATTTTGTCATAACTGTTCCTACAATTAGGTCTACTTAGTGGTGTATGATGGACATAATGGTGCACCCTAACTTTTCATTCGATCTATATTATTTCCTTCAATACTTTCTATATAGTAAATTACACACTATGGTACTAAGCATATGTAATCAGTTATTCCGGTCTTCTGCTAATATCTAGTTTATGTCATTCATAGTTCTTATGTTACATTTTATTCCACTCCGGTGTTTGAAGCTGTATCCTCGGTTATCTGAGGCTATAGTTTATACCGAATCTGAATGCAGTCATACTATTAATTTTAAGAAATAGATGGGACATTATTAGTCTACCCGCAAAGAATGTACCTTTTCTATAGCCCTCGACACAAACTTCCAACTTGACTTTTTCTAAGTTCTTCGGTGTAGAACTCTGAAACAGGTTAGGTCAGGTTAGTTTAGACTTTTCGTATGTCATGCATATACGAATCTATGATAGGTTAGGTTAGGTTAGGTTAGGTTAGGTTGGTTTAAGCTTTTAATATGCCTTGGATATACGTTATGTTAAGCTTTTGATATGCCTTGAATATACTAAGTGACGTAAAATATGCATTTTTCCTTCATTTTGAAGTGTTCTTTCTACCTCTTCATTTCACGTGTTAGATTATTACTTATAGGTTATCTACATCGATCAATTATTTTCCAATTTTTAGCCATAGTCTAATATGTTTTCGAGTCCTATATGAACTCTTCACATTTCGAATTACCTTCCCTCTGAAAATTATTCTATTTTTCCACATTTTTTTCATAAAAAAAATCCTTCAGTTTCGCGTGCTATAGAAAACCCAAGAATGTTTTTATCAGAGTAAGTGATGTAAGACATTCATTTGCTCTGTACATTCAAAGGTGTTGATGTTTATGGAATAGTTACGAAGCCAAAAAAAAAAGGCTACAGGTTGCTATTCTTGGTAGAGATATTCCTATGAAAAATTTACCGAAAGACCTACGAACTAAAAACTAACTCATTGTATACATAGAACCATGTACGCTGTCTTTTGCATTGACTTGCGAAATGTTTCGTGAAAATAAATACAATGATTCACAGCACAGAAACTGATCTAAATAAGACAACCTACAAGATGTAAAATTTACAAACTCTGAAGAGATGTGATGCTGTTACACTTACCATCACCGCTACGCCCTGCTTGGATCACGTGATGCAAACGAATTCCATATTACCAAGGAAGGAGGAGAAGCATGCCGTGGGAAAAAGTTGTGGAAATGTCCATTATCGATACAGAGACTCCTGCTTTCATTTCTTGATACGTCAGTCACTATAGCACTAGAAGCTAAATCAGCTGTCTCTTAAAATATCAAGTCTTTCACGTTTCCGAAGACAGAACAACAGTCTCCCGACTAAGCAGACATAGGGAATAGTTTACATATGATTTCGTTCTAGAACTAACAAGAATATTTGCATATTACACAACACTTTCTCAAATGAACTCGCTTCCGCTGACTCGATCCATATAATATAGAAAGTCTTGTAACAAAACCATCTTTCAGTCCTTTAACAGGCTTATAACTGTTGGCTTTGTACTACAACAATGTTGATGGCACAGTCATATAGAACTCACTATGATTAAAGTAATGCTAGACACAGAAGTCATGTTTTGTTGCGAAGTTCTTTCGTTTAGCCAGATAATATTAAGAGTAACTTCTACGCTTCAGCCAAACAATAGGCCTATATTTTAAGTCATTAATTACTCCTAAAATTAAATCACCAGGACACATAGAAAAATAATAAATAAGGTTCACACACAATGAAAAATGCAACAAAACAAAACCACGCCATTTTTATTTTATATAAACAAGTGAAATACGAACTGCACATAGTACAAGAGTGCGTTCATTGGGAGGACTCGAATTCAAGGAAACCGTGACAGAGGACAGTCAGGGATCATAAGACACATCTATAAGCACAGGAAATACTGCTCTATGCTTGCTTGGAGACGGGTGAGCGTCGGGTGATTGAAACGCCATCTATTTTCCTACAGCATCATTGTCCTAATCTTTCTATGAGAAATGAAAAGTGGGAACAACTGGATAATACGCACGGCAGACCAACATCGATAGTCGACTCTACTCGCTGGCCACTAGTCACCGGGCCGTACCGAGCCGCATCAAACAAAATATAATCGAAATGGTGGTAGTCAAATTCGCGACTATATTCTTAAATAATTCACTCCATTAGTCAAGTTCAAGGTTTTATGCAGTACAACGGCGGTTTTTTGAATGCATTAAGAGAACATGAAGATGTAATAAGATAATAAACTAGGTTATCACAAGGAAATTAACAGGAAAAAAGGTGTGTTTCACAGAATACCATTAAAATGACGGAAAGTAAATTTCCGGTTAATGTTCGCCAAAGCGTAAAGTACGTAATTATGACAGCTTTGCTGTTTTATTTCTGGCCTATAGAAAAATACCTAGCCATTTACGAAAAAAAATTTAGGGACCATGAAATTATTCACCGCTTACATTATAGGCCTATTATTTATTAACAATATTACGAATCAAAACCTGTCATATTATATAATTTTAACTACTACATGGACGAATGAAATCAAGCTAACCTAACCAAAGCTAACCTAACCTAACCAAAGCTAACCTAACCTAACCTAACCAAAGCTAACCTAACCTAACCTAACCAAAGCTAACCTAACCTAACCTAAGCTAACCTAACCTAACCTAACCAAAGCTAATCTAACCTAACCAAATCTAACCTAACCAAAGCTAACCTAACCTAACCTAAGCTAATCTAATCTAAGCTAACCTAACATAACCTTCGTAAATGCAAGGCCTGTAACCGGAGCAAGAAGGGATCTCAATCATTTAATCTGCAAGTACACGCAAAAATAAATTCAAGTAAGGATCACGCTCCCACTGCATGAGAGGTCCGCGCATGCGCTACAGCAAAACTGTTTCTGTCCCGAGCCTCTCATCTAAGGCACTCGTCATAATTTACTCGCAATATTTACGCAAATACACATTGTCGCTAACAGTGGTGCTATCTCTCAATAATGTTCAGAACGAAGGAGGTAGACAGAGAAAGAAAAAATTCCTCCCGCCAACTACGCCACACACCAACGTCATGTTCTTATGTTGGTGACATTGTGTATTTACTTAAATTTGGTGGTAAACGTAACGGCACGGTTCAAAGCGACCGTGCTAATTCTCCAGTATAGCGGAAACGGAATTGTAGTATTGTAATTGGAGATAAGCACGATCCCGATTTAATTATGTAATATAGGATGACCGCAAGAACTCCCTCTGGGTAATTTTGTCGATCAAGTACACTGACGTTCATAGATCCTACTAATCGATAGTCATAGATAATTTGTTGGTGTGGATTCTTTAGTCATTACTTCTATGAATAGATGGCGAAGACAATCAGTGTCGCCAATCGTACATAAATATACCCGCATTATAGAATTCCATATTCAATCCTCCTCTGCTGATCGTAAAACAACACTCAGTTTAGCTGGAAACCGCCGATAGTGTTAATTATGAGAATAATTTATGCTTATTCTACGTAATCGTTTTTCCCGACGTTATTATGAAGTAATTGAAGTTCAGTCTATTTATTAAGGGACGCTAGAACTGGATGTCTTCTCTAAATTACTTGAGCTGAATGTTTATCTTTGAGTAGATACGTCAAGAATGAATTAAAATATCGAATCAGGGAGCGTAAAGAAAGCAGCTAGCAGTAGCTGTGTTGAATGACTCCAAAATCAATCAATAACAAGACGCAGTATGTTAAACTGTCTTCACAAAGGCGGCCGCCTGGCAGGGAAAGACATTTGACATCAACATGTATTGCATGCATTCGAAATTCAAATTTCTGTGGATTAATTTAGATTCTCTTTAGATACATTGTATCCGTTGTTGTGCGTCTCCTAACTCAAACTTAATAACTCTCTCGATGGCAATAATAATAATAATAATAATAATAATAATAATAATAATAATAATAATAATAATAATAATAATAATGCAAACACCCATTTTGGACAGAAGATAATTCGGGCAAACTATGCCTGAGCTAGTTTCCTTCGTATTCCGCTTAGGCCTATACATTACTAGGGTGATCAGATTCACATCGATAAGAAAAAGAGGACACAAAGCTTCAAAAAGGAGAACATTTTTGGAAAAAAGAGGACAAAGTATGTACTTAGATTTAGGTCTAGGCGTATAGTTTAAATTACGTCAATATCCATTTTATTACAAAATATTTACATTACGGATTTAGGCTTATATCATACTTAAAATTATGTTAATATCTATTTATGACAAAATAATTATAGTAAAACTTAATACTGATCTTAGAGTTTGCTACATAAGTATGGAAGTCCGATCGTTGGCAAAGAGTATAGGCCTATTTTTTCGATGCTGCTTCCACCTACAGGCAAAATTCTTGAAAAAGGCGTCAAATCAGATGATTTCAAAATATCATGCATACAATTTACGAAAAGCGGGACATTTCTTGATCTTAAAAAATCCGCCCGGATCACGGACAAAAGAGGATGTCTGGTCACCCTATACATTACGAATCTGTGACAGGTTAGATTTAATTAATTTAGGCTTTTGTTACGCGTCCCATATACGATCAATTGCATCTTCACAAAAAAAAAATCCCTTATTAATTCAATTATTTTCACTTCCGAAATCACAGGAACTACCTCAGCGCTAGTTTCAATGATAAATCTCTTTCATTGTTCACTTTGAAAAGCAAACGACGAACTGCTTTGATGTGAAGCGCGCACGCTACCCGCAGAGCGAAGACGGCACACAATAATAATAATAATAATAATAATAATAATAATAATAATAATAATAATAATAATAATAATAGGCTAATCTATATATTAAAATAACTGTCATAATCTCTTCACATTTTACTGAAAATGAAATATCTCGAGATTTATTGGAGCTCGATAACGTATGTAAGCTCAAAGCACTCAGACGCAATATTATCGAATAAGCCCTAATTTACTTCATTCGGTCCATTTGGACCAAAGTTCCGGTGGAACATGTGGCATAATCTATTCATCTTTCGCTTAAACTGAGCTATTAAATCTGAATGAATAGGTTGGTAATATTACAAATTTTCTTTGGTTTTATTCTTTGTTTTGGAGAAAGCCTTTTAAATTGGTCTAGCCTAATGACTGTAGATTTATTTTATTTAGATTTCGTTCTTATAACTGGGTAATAAATGTCGAATGTAAATTAAAAAAAAAAATACCGGGATCTTTATGGAGAGGAGGGGTTAAAGTTCGTGGCCCATTTCTTTTAGAGCATTTGTCTTAATGCGTTAGGAAAACCACGGTAAATCCTGGGCAGGATTGATTACTTAATATTCAATAGAAGACGGCGAGATCCTCTAAGTTACAGACATTAAAATATGCACTCCTGCATATATGACATAGTCTAAAATGCAGGTAGTGGGCCATTGACGATACAAAGGAGGAGAGTTCGGCCGGCACTGTGGATCGGGTCTCGGCATAGCTCAGTTGGTAAGAGCACTGAACGCGTCAAGCTGAGGGTCCTGGGTTCGATTCCCGGTGCCAGAACGAATTTTTCTCCATTAATAAGTACGAATGTATTTGCTGACATGAAATATACATAAATATAAAAATCACAGTCAGTCATTGTGGGCCATTCACGTTTGTTAAGCACTATTAACATACCAAATTTGTCCCCGATTAAAATATACGCCATCGAAATTCCGTTCAGTGAATCAGTAAAGAATTTAGGTATTTATATGGATAAAAGTTTAAATTGGAACATTCAAGTTGCAGAAACCTGCAAAAAAGTATTCTCATTAATCCACTCGTTCAGGCGATTGAAGAATTTTCTACCCTTTTCCATGAAAAAAATGTTAGTGCAAACACTCGTGATGCCCCATTTCGATTAGTGTGATATTCTGCTTGCTGGCCTAAGCGTTACTTCGGCGCAGAGACTACAACGTGTTCATAATATGTGCGTCCGTTTCGTCTGCAATATTCGCCGGGCTGATCACGTAACATCATCCCTCGAAATTTTGTCCTGGCTCCGTCTAGAAGATCGTAGGAAAATCCACTGTCTTTCCCTTCTCTTTCACATATTGCATTTCTCCACTCCTGTCTATCTTGAGTCTCGTTTTCAAAATTTATCCACCCATCATAACCTAGACACACGATCACAACAATCCTCAATATTATCCATTCCCTCCCACCGAACATCCTCATATTCATCTTCTTTCACTGTGGCTATTCCTCGACTTTGGAATTCCCTACCGAATAATGTCAGGGACTGTCAGACATCAAACCAATTTAAGAATAGACTAACGAAATATTTTTCTAGCAATTCTTGTTAATAATAATAACTGTTTCAGGTTTCTCAATGTTTAATGGTTTTATATATATCACAGAATAAATATTTAAATTATCTCATTATTATTATTACTATTATTATTATTATTATTATTATTATTATTATTATTATTATTATTATTATTATCATCATCATCACTATTTCTTACCAATGTTTATTATTGTCACACTAACATTACTTATCCAAATTTCATTATTTACTTTCATGTTGTTTTATGGTCTAGATATTAATGTAATAACTATGTAAGCAATTGTATTCGATTAGAATTAGAGTCTGGCTGGGCGGAAGAGAAGGCCTACTGGCCTTAGCTCTGCCAGATTAAATAAATAAATTATTATTATTATATACTTATAAATTATTAATGCATACTCTTGTAGAAACGTAACTTTGTGAGCCGGAAGGTCGCGGGTTCGACTCCCGATGAGGCCTTGGATTCTCTACTTCGATCTAATTCTTCCGGCCTCACTATGGCCCTGGGGTCTACTCAGCCTATAACAGAAATTACTATCTGGGATGATTTCCTTGTGTGTATAGGAAGGGACAAGCAGGACTGACATTCCTACTGCCATTAATGCGATTGTCTGTAGAGGTGGGTGCCTCCCGCCATCCTGTGGCCTTCCATGGTCTGAAATGGAGATAAGTTTACTTTTATTCTTGTACAACAGACCAATGAATTTCTTACACTGCCAGACTAATGCAATCCAAGATGCAGGCCAGGTTACGTCAGCAACCAATCAATCGTGATACAGTTAACAGAAATCGCATTGTTTTCTATTCATAAGAACTTTCCTCTGTAACAACAGACGTAAGCCACTGTTGCACTAGACTGCGTGGTTTCTCCCATGATGCTGTGCGTAGGGTCCAGCCACTCTCTCTCTGGGAGGTAACCAGTTCATTCACTAGACGGGACAGAAGATGCCCTTGTGGCGTCAAATAACTTCAAACAAAATACAGTAACTGCCAATTGTCTTATGCACTGACTTTTAATACAGGTTCCAGTATCTGATAACATTAACATAGTCTTCCACTGCCTGATTTAAGGAGCGTATTGGGTGGTCAGGACTTACACCATATCGGGACTCCAAATCCAAAATAGGCAAAAATATTTGCTTCATGTTGCATCTAGGCCTACATACAGATTCAGATTCATTCAGTGCAAATGCAACCCTCATATAGCCTACACAATACCGATTATTATTATTATTATTATTATTATTATTATTATTATTATTATTATTATTCCATGTATGGTGGGTCCCTATCACCATGGCATGGCGCGTCCTCAGGTTGCGGATAGAGGAGACGGCCTCCAGATATGGAGGGTAGCTGCGAATATATTGAATAAGCAGTCGTGGACAGCCGATAAGGGGTGGTCCTCCAGCTTGGGAGTTGGGCGAAGGGCTAACAACCCATCACCGTAAAAAACAGCTTGTTACGAATCCCTACAAGAAGCCTCGGAATAGGACTGATTCTCTGGCACGACCACAGCAAAGGAATAAGGTTTTGAGATTTGGCACTTGGAACGTAACTAGTCTTTATAGAACAGGAGGGGTAACATTAGTAGCAAAAGAACTAGCTAGATATAGAATAGACTTTGTGGGAGTACAAGAGGTTAGGTTAGATGGGAATGGCATATCACAAATAGGAGATTACTTGTTGTATTATGCGGAAGGAAGCAATAATCACCAATTAGGAACAGGATTCTTTGCTCATAAAAGAATAAAATCAGCAGTAAAAAAGGTCGAATTTATCAGTGACAGGTTATCATATTTAGTACTTAAGGGTAGATGGTGCGACATCATAGTTATAAATGCTCCGCCCCTACAGAAGAGAAAGACGACCATGTAAAGGATAGCTTCTATGAGGAATTGGAACATACTTTTGATCAGTTCCCTAGATATCACATGGAAATTTTATTGGGGGATTTCAACGCTAAAGTAGGACGGGAGGATATTTTTAGACCAACTATTGGAAAAGAGAGCCTACACGCAATTAGTAGTGACAATGGAGTTAGATTAGTCAACTTTGCCACATCAAAAAATTTAATTGTCAAAAGTACAAGATTCCCCCATAAGGATATACATAAATATACTTGGACTTCTCCAGATGGATTGACACACAACCAAATAGATCACATCTTGCTAGATAAACGGAGACATACTAGTATAGTAGATATTCGAACTTTCAGGGGTGCAGACTGTAATTCTGACCATTATTTGGTTATTGGAGAATTAAGAGAAAGTTTATCAGTAGCCAAGCGAGTAGAGCAACAAGTTAATATTTACTAAATTCAATATTTTGAAATTCAAGGACGAGGAAGCTAAGCAAAATTATCAGGTCGAAATTTCGAATAGGTTTGCTGCTTTAGCAACTTCCGACGAAGTTGAGAAACAATTAGATGTTAATAGCGTGTGGGAAAATATCAGAGATAGTATCAAAATTGCAGCTGAGCAGAGCATAGGTTATTATGAAACTAAGAAAAAGAAACCGTGGTTTGATGAAGATTGTTGCATGGTAGTAGAAAGAAGGAAACAGGCAAAATTGAAATTCTTACAGGATCCAGTTGAGGAGAAGAGAGATAATTATTTCAATGAAAGACGGGAAGCAAGTCGTACACTTAGGAATAAAAAGAGAGGTTACTTGAAGGAAAAACTGAATGAGGTAGAAACAAATAGTAAGAATAAAAACATTCGAGATTTATATAAGGGTATAAAGGAATTTAAGAACGGATATCAGCCAAGGGTAAACGTGATCAAGTGTGAGAATGGTGACTTGCTTGCAGACTCTCCATCAATCCTAAACAGATGGAAAAACTATTTTGCGCAACTACTAAATGTACATAGGCCAAATAGAAATGATCGGGACGAAATTGAAATACAAACTGCTGAGCCATTTATATCCGAACCCACGCTTTCAGAAGTCGAAATTGCGATAGAAAATCTGAAAAAGTACAAGTCTCCAGGTATCGATCAAATTCCAGCAGAATTAATACAAGAGGGTGGGAGTGCATTATATAGCGAAATTTATAAACTTGTACTTGCTATTTGGGAAAAGGAAATTGTACCAGAACAATGGAAGGAGTCCATAATTGTACCTATTTTTAAAAAGGGGGACAAAACCAACTGTGGTAACTTTCGAGGAATATCACTTTTGTTGACGTCGTACAAAATATTGTCCAATATTCTTTTGAGAAGATTAACTCCGTACGTAGATGAAATTATTGGGGATCATCAGTGCGGTTTTCGGCGTAATAGATCGACTATTGATCAGATTTTTTGTATTCAACAGATAATGGAGAAAAAGTGGGAGTATAAGGGTACAGTACATCAGTTATTCATAGATTTCAAAAAGGCATATGACTCGGTTAAGAGGAAAGTATTATATGATATTCTATTGAATTTGGTAATCCCAAGAAACTAGTTCGATTAATTAAAATGTGTCTCAGTGAAACATACAGGAGAGTCCGTACAGGTCAGTTTCTATCTGATGCTTTTCCAATTCACTGCGGGCTAAAGCAGGGAGATGCACTATCACCTTTACTTTTTAACTTCGCTCTAGAATATGCCATTAGGAAAGTTCAGGATAACAGGCAGGGTTTGGAATTGAACGGGTTACATCAGCTTCTTGTCTATGCAGATGACGTGAATATGTTAGGAGAAAATCCACAAGCGATTAGGGAAAACACGGAAATTTTACTTGAAGCAAGTAAAGCGATCGGTTTGGAAGTAAATCCCGAAAAGACAAAGTATATGATTATGTCTCGTGACGGGAATATTGTACGAAATGGAAATATAAAAATTGGAGATTTATCCTTCGAAGAGGTGGAAAAATTCAAATATCTTGGAGCAACAGTAACAAATATAAATGACACTCGGGGGGAAATTAAACGCAGAATAAATATGGGAAATGCGTGTTATTATTCGGTTGAGAAGCTCTTATCATCCAGTCTGCTGTACAAAAATCTGAAATTTAGAATTTATAAAACAGTTATATTACCGGTTCTTCTGTATGGTTGTGAAACTTGGACTCTCACTCTGAGATAGGAACATAGGTTAAGGGTGTTTGAGAATAAGGTGCTTAGGAAAATATTTGCGGCTAAGCGGGATGAAGTTACAGGAGAATGGAGAAAGTTACACAACACAGAACTGCACGCATTGTATTTTTCACCTGACATAATTAGGAACTTAAAATCCAGACGTTTGAGATGGGCAGGGCATGTAGCACGTATGGGCGAATCCAGAAATGCATATAGAGTGTTAGTTGGGAGACCGGAGGGAAAAAGACCTTTAGGGAGGCCGAGACGTAGATGGGAGGATAATATTAAAATGGATTTGAGGGAGGTGGGATATGATGATAGAGACTGGATTAATCTTGCACAGGATAGGGACCGATGGCGGGCTTATGTGAGGGCGGCAATGAACCTATGGGTTCCTTAAAAGCCATTTGTAAGTAAGTAAGTATTATTAATATTATTATTATTATTATTATTATTATTATTATTATTATTATTACTAGCCGTAATAAATTGAGTACTGGGTCTTTCCCGGGGGTAAAAGGCGGTCAGAGCGTGGTGCCGACCACACCACCTCATTCTAGTGCCGAGGTCATGGAAAGCATGGGGCTTTACCTCCATGCCCCCCCCCCCAAGTGCCTTCATGGCATGTTACGGGGATACCTTTACCTTTTACCTTTATCACTAGCCGTACCCGTGCGCTCCGCTGCACCCGTTAGAAATAAATATAAAGTAATTACATAATTGAAATAGGACATTTGATCCAGGGAACATTCGTGTTTGATAGAAGGATAAATCGTTTATTGTGTTACTTCATTTAAATTGTATCAGAAAAATTAAAATGAGATCATTTTGATCCAGAGATGACTCATTTGGTCATAAAAATTATTTTAGGAAATACAGGAAACGAATGTACAGAATAGCCTATCAAGTTTTCTGTGCATAAGAAGCAATTTTAATCTTACCTGTCCTCGATTCACTCAGAAGTTACTGTAATAACATTATAGCATTATGTCCGTCTAGAGAAACTACACTTTCCAATGGTGAATTAATAATTAATTATACAAATCGGCTAATTTAGCTTCCGATATTACTTCATACAAACACAGAAACATTCTCTTTAGGCTATGATTCATAGCTTTCGATTATTGTTGTCCAAGGCCCCTTATAGACGAAGTCATTTTTTTTTATTTCATTACACCGCCTTAGATAGCGTTGTTATTGTAATTTTGAAACTCATTTATCTCATTAAATAACAGTTTTATCAAAATTTTGCGTAGAGTAAAACTTATCGGAAATTATTTTTAAATAAACTTTTGTCATGCAATATGTTTCATGAAAATTAATAATAAAGGAGATATTTCGATTTATTTAATTCAAGCCCCCTTATAACCCCCCTTTTAAATAAAATATTTTGAATGCCATATAGCCTAAATTCTAAGTTACAACGAACTAAATTTATATTCCAATTTTCATATAAATCGGTTCAGTCATTATCGCGTGAAAAGGTAACAAACATCCAGACAGACAGACAGACATACAAACAAAAATTTCAAAAAAGCGATTTTCGGTTTCAGGGCGGTTAATTATATATGTTAGGATCAATTATTTTTGGAAAATCGAAAATTACCAGAAATATTCGGCTACAGATTTATTATCAGTATAGATTATTATTATTATTATTATTATTATTATTATTATTATTATTATTATTATTATTATTGCATTTGCAAAAGAATAAGTTCAGACTATCTATTATTCGCTGATGATCTTAAAATTTTTCGAAAAAGCAATAGCGTTGCCGACTGTCAATTTCTTCAGGACGACATTAATTCAATTTCCAATTGGTCAGTTGATAACGGGATAATGATTAATGAATCCAAAACTTACGTAATATCATTTTCAAGGAAAACCTCTACACTAAAATATAACTATCATCTAAAAAATGTATTAACTAACAGAAAAGATTGTATTAGAGACCTCGGTGTATTAATTGACAATAAATTATATTTTCACAACACATTGATTATATTTATAACCATGCAATAAGAATGTTAGGAATAATTCGGTCAATTACTTATTCTTTTTCAACACTTGACTCTCTTTTAATACTATACTATACATTAGTGAGATCGAAACTCGAATATGCATCTGTAGTTTGGAACTCTATGACTAGTTCTGATTCGGCAAAACTGGAAAATATTCAAAGGAAATTTGTTTCATTATGTTCTTACCGATTCCTGCCTAATAACTCTGAGTATAACTATGATAAAAAATGCGAGCACTTTAAATGTCGAAGCCTGTATGCCAGACGTCATGATCTCGATTACTTATTCTTATGTAAGGTCCTTAAAGGTGACATTAATTGTCAATCTTTCTTAAACAGTGTCAGCCTTCGTATTCTATGAAGGACATGAGACATCACAAACTCTTCTATATTAGAAATTCTAAATCTTCCTCGCTGGTCTCCAGATGTATTAAACATGCTAACTTATATGTAGGCGATTTCGATCCATTCAATGTACAGAAGTATTAGAATATGGCAATGTCTTTGCTAATATTATTTGCAGAATCCTTATACACAAATTGGTAGTAAGAATCAATTCCTTTCCATAATATTTTATAGTATTAATTCTTGTAAATTATGTTCTATGTTCTTTATTTTGTTGTTAACTCAAGTATTTAATCTGTACCATAGTTGTTCATTTTAATGTATTAATTGTATCACTGTGCTGGACTTTTATTGGCCAATGACTGTTGTCCAGTAAATAAATAGACAGACAGACAGACAGACAGACAGACAGACAGACAGACAGACAGACAGACAGACAGACAGACAGACAGACAGACAGATAGATAGATAGATAGATAGATAGATAGATAGATAGATAGATAGATAGATAGATAGATAGATAGATAGATAGATAGATAGATAGATAGATAAGTGACTAAGTGACTAAGTGAATAAGTGAATAAGTGAATAAATGAATGAATAAATGAATAAATAAATAAATAAATAAATAAAAAATAAATAAATCAATCAATCAATGAATCAAGGAATGAATAAATAAATAAATAAATAAATGAATAAATAAATAAATAGATAAATAAATAAATAATTTATATTAGAGATCCTATTTTACAGTAATTAACAATCTTAATTTTCGGTACATAAATTTGGTGAACTTCCTAGCAAGATACCCAATCTCGTGAGTGAGTGAGTGAGTGAGTGAGTGAGTGAGTGAGTGAGTGAGTGAGTGAGTGAGTGAGTGAGTGAGTGAGTGAGTGAGTGAGTGAGTGAGTGAGTGAGCGAGCTACAGCAGAATTATATTTAAAAAAGTTAAAAGAAAGTGAAAATCTATTCAAACGATAGTGTATATAGAGGGTGAACAATAAGTAACGTAATTAATTTCGACGGGTTATTCTTTAAGGGGAAAATGTAGGTATCGGTAGGTCCCTATCTCAGCCATGTTAAATTGATGCACTTTATGTACCTTTTTCTCTTAATATATTTAAGGGGACACTCAACTATATTTTTGAACTTTTTTCCTATTTGACCAATCTTTTTCAAATTTGGAGAAAAAGTTTAATATAAACATGGAAAGTAACACGCAAAATCTCAGCTCATTAGATCCAATACTTTTCAAAATAAAAAATATTTCAATTTTTAATCAATCATTAATTGAAATATCACTTTTAATTATCATTTTTTATTTTTTGGCTTTGTGTATTTGACTGTGACTTCTCAATGAATAGGGGAAGAATTCTGCATATTGATTTAGGTCTGTCACGTAAATTAGTGTAGAAATTTAATTTTTCATTTCTATGACACTTTCTCTCCAATTTTTAAGTTGTGTCTCCCCTTAAGATAGAATCATACAATGTTGCACACTAGTAGACAAGAATGTTTTAATCATCCTTGGATTTTTCAGAGTATAGCCTAATGTTAGAAATATTGAGATTTGTCACCAAACATATCTACATTCTCCCCTTAAGATATTTAAAACAAACATTTTTATAAAATTTTGCTTCTTTATGCTTCCTTTTCGAGAAAAAATGTTTCTTTTTTTTCTGAAAAATTAGCCGTTTTGGAAAAGCCATTAATTTAATTCCCAATATGTTCAGTCAATTTAAGAGAGTAGTCTATTCTGATAATAAATGATTTAAATAAATTTAGTTTTGTTCTTTAAATGTGCAGAAATATCAACCGAACCTATGTAACATTTTAAAATTCTTTTGCAGAACGAAAAGTTACATTTGTCGGACCAAATTTCTGCACATTTAAAGTACAAAACTAAAATTCTTTCAATAATTTATTATCACAATAGGCTACACTGGTGCCTTAAATTGACTGAGCATATTGGAAATTAAATCAATGGCTTTCCAAAAACACGCAATGAAATGTTTCACATAAACTAATTTTTATCTCGATAAGGAAGCAAAAACGAGCAAAATTGTATCAAACTTTTCTGTTTCAAATATCTAAAAAAATAACCCCGTAAATTAATGGCATTAACTTACTTAAGGTTCACTCTGTACAAACATATTAGTGATAAAGGTAAAAATAATATCACAATACTTATTTATTTATTTATTTACTTACTTACTTATTTATGTATTTATTTATTTATTTATTTATTTATTTATTTATTTATTTGTTTGTTTGTGTGTTTATTTATTTATTTATTTATTTATTTATTTATTTATTTTGTTAATAATTGTAACATAAAATATAATATATACAGAAAAACTTTAGCTCAACCCTGAAAGAGAAGAACTCGTGCTCAGGGGCGAATTCCTGAATTGAAATTAAGAAGTATATAATACAATTTGTCTTATGTCTACTATGCAATAAGAGTATATAAATTTACAGTTTTTCAATTTCTATAAAAATCCATACATAACTTTTTAAATTTAATACTAGAACTATTAGAATTGACAAGATTAGGATATTTAAATATAAATTTGTTATACAGAATATTCTTGGGCCTAAATTTCAACTATGGTTAAATACTACAGCAGTGTTGCATTTTGATTAAAACAATCTTAAAAATTCATATCTTTTGTTTCATAACTATGAGAATACAATTCAAAATTATTTCGATTTTCATGTATGAAGTTTATTAATACAATATAATAAATTTGTCTCATGTTAAGAACATTAAAGTTTAAAAACAATTTTTGAGATGGAAACTCAGTAGTTTTATAAACACATATTTTAATTATTTTTATGTAATAAATGAAGTGGATTAAAACTGGATTTAAATAAGCTACCCAACCCTATAATTCCATACATAATTATTGATTGAAATAAAGTATATTGTGCGTAATAAACTTATTGACAAGTAACTTCTCAATAAAACAAAATAATATATTATTTTACGTAAGTTATTACAAAGGTAAATAATGTGTTGGTTCCATTTTAAATGATTGTCGAAAATTATGCCTTAATACAGTATTTAACTTCAGAGGACTCCTTAATAATCGGACATTTACACTGTATAAGACAACAATCAGAATTATTTAATTTAATATTTAATATAGATGTAGGAGGTTTGTTATATTTTTCAGATAATGAATGGAATAATTATGGTTTTATTTTCGTTGATAGAAAGATAATTTATGTCAAACCATTTTTGTATTAATTTAAGTTCATTATTTGAATTATTATATGCATCATACCAGGTTTTTCCACCAAAAAGTAAAACTGTGTCATCTGCATAAGAATAATGAGCAGCATACCATAATATACCGCAGTAGGAGCGGTAACAGACCATCTTAACGTTCTAAATATTTCATTAATTGAAAAAAAAAAACTTTAATTCAGGACTGAATGTGATGAAAGTGCCCTATTTCGTTGTTAATTTTATATTTCATTATGAGAATATTTGTCTTGTTGAGAACAGTAATTTTCGGCCTTCTTCAAATTAAATTCCGCAGCCACATGAATGTTGTGGTACTGCCTTAGCATGGAAGTAGTGAAGAAAGCATTCCAGATTAAAAGTTATGGCTAAGTTACGAAATGGACAAATTATACAATCTGTCACTCGATGGAGGAAAAACTGCCATTAATCATGTAGGCAAAATATGCAAGTCGAACTACAATTTATCAGTTGATAAATCTGGACTAACACTATGCTTGTGTTGTGCAACAATTAATCTACCACTTCTCAGACTGTACCCGGCCTTGCCACCTTCTCAATATGTACGAGCTGGTACATATTTCATACTTAACTGGTTTTTAATTGCAAGAGGCGTCTCCCGTTACTCATTTATCAATATATTTTATGTCTTTTCCTTATCATTTACATTATATTTAAGCATTACGGCTAGATATTTGTAGCTTTTCATAATTATGACAAATATGAAATTACACCAAAAATATATTTACGTGTGTATTTCACTTTTAGTAATTCATTGTATGAACTCTTACATTTTTATATTCGCTTTAAGGATGAAATAATGGTGAAAAATTAAGAAAATCCACTTAAAAGTTTATTGTTACTATCTATTTATACTGAGCTCAAAGACCTAATTCATTTATATTCCCATGACTAAGTCCCTTGTGCAGACGCTTGTACTTCCCTATTTTGACTACGCTGTCATTTTACTGACTGACCTCTCCAGCGACAACAAAACGAAACTTCAACGTACTCATAATTTGTGTGTACGTTTTGTAAGCAATATTCGTAAATATGATCATATTACCCCATTCCTGGAAGCAACAGGTTGGCTTAAACTAGATAAGAAAAGAAATTTACATTCACTTCTCTTTCTCTTCGAAATCTTGAACTCTTCTATTCCTTCGTACCTGTCGTCTCGCTTCACTTACCTTTCTTCCCACCGTAATCTGAACACACGCTCTCGTCATGAAACAATACTAACAATACCATCCCATCGCACCTCCTCATACTCATCCTCTTTCACAATAGCCCTGCCAAGACTCTAGAATTCGTTACCTGCTAGCATCGACTGTCGAAATACTCGTAAAATTGAATTCAAACGCAAACTTACTAGGCACTTGATCAGTAATTGATTTCTTGTAAATAGTTTCCTTAATCTATCACAAAATATTTCAATATCCAGTAATTTCATCACTATACAATTTTGTTATTCTAGGTTTAATTTGTAACTCAGTAAATATAAAATATTCTTTGTTTCTCTATGATAAATTATGTAGCTTTAATTAGTGAGGTAATCTTTTCGTACGCTGATTTTTATTGTAATTGTAATTGTAAATTTAATATTATTTGTAATTTTATTTGTAATTGTAATTGTAAATTTAATACTAATTGTAATTTTATTCTTCATATTATAGTTGGAATCTTCTGGCAGAAGGGCAGAGAAGGTCTGACGGCCTTATCTCTACCAGGTTAAATAAATAAATACTAATAAATACTAATACTGACTATTTCGTTTACATGATGTCATTCCATTTTCGGTTAATGAAGTCTAATGAAATTTTGAATTCCAACCAATCACAATCATACATCGCGATAATTTCTGCAGCTCGATTTATCACTATCAATTCATTTCATGGTCATTCTTTTGTTTATTCAGTGCCGCCAACTGCTTCCACGTAAATCGATGAGCATGAATCGATTGTACTTAATAAATAAAGTGCGAAATCCTACTTCCACATCTTCATCTTGTAATTCCATGTCCAATATATCTAAAGAAAATGACACTCCTTCATAACAATTGTGAATATATTAATGTATTAATCAGGTTAATTGCAATTATACTATACAATTTTTAAATTAAATTATTTCAGCAGATAATGAAAACGTATTTCTGTTATAATAACAAGAGAAAAGAGCAGTACATGTAATTAACATTTTAAAATCTGTATTTCGCTTTTCTCAATTGGCATGACTGAATAACGTTCAATTTCTTTATTGCAGTAATCGTTATTCATCTATTTCGACTTCACAATATCTGAATAGGTTAAGTATTCATAAATATACAATTATTAACATTTTGTGAGCGAATTTTAGGGATATATTATTTACATTTTTATTTTATTCACGAAATAGTCCTAATAAATGTAATTCGAGGTCTGAGGTTTCCCAAATAAATCCACTCGCTTCGCTCTTGGATGTATCTGAAAATGCCAGACCTCTTGTAACATTACTACAGACTATTTGCAAGCTTTCGGGCCAATATGAACTAAAAATTTTGTCGCAAAGAGCGTTTTTAGTTACGTCAAAATAAAATAAATTTCAAAAGTATAATTTCAAAACTATTAGCCCTAATAGCACCAAATTTTGTACAGATGATACTATTGTAGACATGTTTGTGTAGTTTAAAATTAATAAATTTTGAATTAATATTGTATAACTTATAAAAATCAGTAACGGTAAGTGTCCCCTAAAATTAAAAAATTTGATAATTCTTTGAGACTTAATATGAAATTGTATTTCAAAATGGCGCCATTATTTTATCACTCTGAGCATGGATAATTTTAACGAAGGAAGGGTAGAACAGAGAAAAATTCTCTCCGGTACCGGGACTCGAATCCAAGTTTCCAGCTCTACGTGCTGACGCTTTATCCCCTAAGCCACACTTGATTCCAGTTCCGATGCCGGATTGAATCCCTCTCAGTTTAAGTTCTACCTCTGTTTTCCCTTTGGTGGCCTACCCTCATGTACTGTGTCACAGAATATGTGACAGTGGCACAATGTCCAACGTACTATGTACAGAGGTGCACTCATTACGAGTGACTAAGTGGCCGGGATCCGACGGAATGAGCGCCGTCTTGAATCACCAAGTGATTACTTACGCGTATCATATGGTAACACAGAATTCCTGCACGGAAATATCATATGTACTTCGGTAAGTATAATAATAATAATAATAATAATAATAATAATAATAATAATAATAATAATAATAATAATAATAATAATAATGTACAACATTTTAAATGCCGATAATGTAAATTGTAAACAAGTTTAATAATCACCCCCTTGACAACATTTTTCGTATGCCACTGTTATATTATGCTAATTATAAATCTCTTTGTAAGTCTATTTGAAACAGACGATTTTAATCATAAATAGACAAAACGTAAATATCTTTGTATGAAGTGAAACAATCTATTTTCTTTTAATTAAAAACCTTCCACTTACGACAAAACTACATAAAATATTGTAGGTTGGTGAAGACGGCTGAAGTCGGAATTGTTTAAGAAACAACAATTTTATTTTTAGTTTTAGGCTATAGCCTACATTTTTTACGTTTTCTCATTCATTATTATTATTTAAAGTTTTTTATCGTTTGTTTTCTACTATTCGTTTATAGGTATTTTATTACTTTCATCAATTATTACGTTATTAAATAATTCTGTTTGTTTTTAAGCCACTTCGTTTTTACTCCCATTTTGAACAACTGTTTATGTGTTTCTTCCCGCATTTAATTGCTTTCGCTTTATGTGCTTCTTTCAACGTATCTCATTAAAGTAATTAATTCCTGACGTCAATCAACTTGGTGTAATTGCATTCCCAACTTAACTTCATCCTCACATCTCAGTCGTCTTCATTGTTTATGTTCCTCGCTTATTGCATGAACTTCTTCACAATCGTACTCTACCAATCTGCTTCAATGGGACGATGAATAGTTAATAATTTGGGCTTTGTGGCTCTTTACATTATCCATTTCGCGAGAATTTTGAATGAAAACAGAGTCAGTGATATTGTGGTCAGTATGACGTAACTTCTTATGTAAATACTCTGCCTGCCATTAAAAATCTTCCTGTGGCTCCTCTTCTGTTTGATTGACTGAGTGATGATGTTAATATATGATATGATTATGATGTTGGTATGATGATGGTAATGATGACGAAGTTGATATTATGAAATTTATAAGATTATTCTCATTACAATAGATTATGATGTTGGTATGATGATATGATTATGATGTTACCGTTACCGTTATTTTGGGTTACCTTGTATATATAGATATGATTACGAAGTTAATATGATGGTGATATTTATATGATATGATTACGATGTTTATAATATGATGATAGTGATTGCGTTGAAATTGATATTATGATGGTGATGGTGGTGGTGGTGGTGGTGGTAGTGGTGATGGTGGTGGTGTTGTGATATATGATGTGATATGATATGATATATGTGATGTGATATGATAAATGTGTTGTGATGTGATGTGATGTGATATGATAAATATGTTGTGATGTGATGTGATATGATATAAAGATACATGATGTGATGTGATACGATAATTATACATGATATGATATATTATATGACATGATATATGATATGATATGATGATATATGACATGACATGACATGATATATGATATGATATGATATGATATGATATGATATGATATGATATGATATGATATGATATGATATGATATGATATGATATGATATGATATGATATGATATGATTGATATGATAGATATGATATGATATGATATGATACGATATGATATGATATGATATGATATGATATGATATGATATGATATGATATGATATGATATGATATGATATGACATATTATATGACATGACATGATATATGATATGATATGATGATACATGACATGACATGATATATGATATGATATGATAAGATATGATATGATATGATATGATATGATATGATATGATATATGATATGATATGATATGATATGATATGATATGATATGATATGATATGATATGAAGAGTCCACTGCAAGAATGATGGATGTCACTTTCTTGTCGAAAATGAACCAAAACTATCAATGCATAGCTTAAGACATATAGAATGTACATAGAGAGTTATATGACATTAACACTGATAGTCATTGTCCAGTAATGATCGAAAAATCTCAGTTAAGCTTTGAGCGCTAAGTATTTCAAACTTTCAATAATTGCTTCTACTGCAAAATGTATTCCAAATGACATCCATAATTCTCGCAGTGGACCCTTCATATATGATATGATATGATATGATATGATATGATATGGTATGGTATGATATGATATGATATAATTTTTAATTTTTGTAGGTTATTTTACGATGCTTTATCAACATCTGAGGTTATTTAGCGTCTGAATGAGATGAAGGTGATAATGCCAGTGAAATGAGTCCGGGGTCCAACACCGAAAGTTACCCAGCATTTGCTCATATTGGGTTGAGGGAAAACCCCGGAAAAAACCTCAATCAGGTAACTTGTCCCGACCGGGAATCGAACCCGGGCCAGATATGATATATGATATGATATGATATGATATGATATGATATGATATGATATGATATATGGTATGGTATGATATGATATGATATGATATGATATGATATGATATGATATGATATGATATGATATGATATGATATGATATATTGGTGATGTTAATTATGACGATTTTGATATGTTGGTATATTGATGATGCTCTTGATGAAGTTGATACAGTGATGATATGATATGATTATGTTATCGATATCAAGGTGTTAATATGGTGTTAGTGATTGTGATGATGTTGATATGCTATTGAGATGATGATGATGATGATGGGGTGATGAAATTGACGACAAGCCTATAATGTTGATACGATGATATTTATATGTTGATGATGATTATGATGATATTGTGATGAAGATGATAATTAAGTTGGGAATGAAGTTGGTGTGATTATGATGTCGATATTACAATTATTATGTTCACATAGCGACTGTGATTATGATGTTGATATGATGATATGTTACTATGAACATGATGGTGATTAAGTTTATATGATGGTGATAATGATGATGATATAAAAATGATGGTGATGTTGATACGATGATATGGTGTTTCTCTAATGATATCTATTATTATTATTATTATTATTATTATTTTCGTGGTGGTGGTGGTAGTAGTGGTGGTGGTGGTGGTGGTGGTGGTGGTGGTGGTGGTGGTGGTGGTGGTGGTGGTGGTGGTGGTGGTGGTGGTGGTGGTGGTGTGGTATTCTGACCATACCGCTGAAATCTCACTGTATTATCGCTTTGAAATCCATAATATGTCAACGTTGTGTTGATTATGGCTGGTTGAGTGGAAGAGAAGGCCTTATGGCCTTAACTCTGCCAGCGAAAATAAAACATTCTATTCTATTTTATTCTATTCTAATATTTCAATTTAAAGGCTGGCAATCAGCAATAACAGGCTGAACATTGTAGAATAAGAACAAGTTAAGAGAAGTGGACGGTACAGTAGTATTCTTAATTGGTTTCTTATGTGTATCAAGTCTCATAAAATTCGGTGCACTCATACACAAATTATGTCAAACTCACTTGCACAAAAAGCACTTTAGGGATATTTCCAAAGACTGGTTTCCCTTTTCGGAAATGAGCACAATAAATACATCTCTTGGCCTTTATCAAAGAAACATCATGATATCTCTGATTTGTGATAGTTTATATTGTGATATCGTAGCCATGAAATTTGTCCGAAATATTTACTGCTGGAATATAAAACGCTCTTAGTGGTGCCTTCTTCTTTTTCCTTTTAATATGTACCCTAATGGTTTGGAGAATAATAATTACAATCACAGCTCTGTTTCACAACTCTTCAGCTGATTAGCCTTTGCCACAAAAATAAAAGTGAGTAACAGCAAAATAAAAGTGAATAACTGCAAAATAAAATCAATAGCGTCTGTTTCTTCATGTTTGGCCTCCAGATAAAGCAAGAATTAATGTCTTCATTACATGAAAGGAACACGTTTTTAATTGACAATTAAAATGCTCCATACAGGGGATGGCAGAAATTTTATGATAGTAACAAGGTAATAAGCTAAATGAATCTCATCTTTATCTTACTTTCATTCTATTATTTGAGCCCCAGCTTGTTTTATACTGGACTGTTATGGAATGTTAATAGAGACGGCTCTATCATGCCACTGATGGCCTGACGGACAGACTACTCGCTCGGGGTAAAAGCGGCCTAACTCACGAGTCGTGATTTCTTGTACGCTGGAAAATTCAATGTGGAAGAATTATGTACAACTTAATTGTCCCACTTACAACAGGTTTTCAGGTAATGATGATGATAATGCTTATAATAATAATAATAATAATAATAATAATAATAATAATAATATTAACAAAAGAACATAATAATAATAATAATAATAATAATAATAATAATAATAATAATAAACAGGTCTTTTTATTAATATGTGACGCAATTACAACAGACCGGAAATAATACTTACTTACTTGCTGGCTTTTAAAGAACCCGGAGGTTCATTGCCGCCCTCACATAAGCCCGCCATTGGTCCCTACCCTGAGCAAGATTAATCCAGTCTCTATCATCATATCCCACCTCCCTCAAATCCATTTTAATATTGTCTTCCCATCTACATCTCGGCCTCCCCAAAGGTCTTTTCCCCTCTGGCCTCCCAACTAACACTCTATATGCATTTCTGGATTCGTCTATACGTGTTACATGCCCTGCCCATCTCAAACGTCTGAATTTAATGTTCCTAATTATGCCAGGTGAAAAATACAATGCGTGCAGCTCTGCGTTGTGTAACTTTCTCCATTCTCCTGTAACTTCATCCCTTTTAGCCCCAAATATTTTCCTAAGAACCTTATTCTCAAAAACCCTCAATCGCTGTTCCTCTCTCAAAGTGAGAGTCCAAGTTTCACAGCCATACAGAACAACCGGTAATATAACTGTTTTATAAATTCTAACTTTCAGATTTTTTGATCCATGTACCAAATCTTATAACCTTATTCCTTTGCTGTGGTCGTGCCGGAGAATCAGTCCCATTCCGAGGCTTATTGTTAGGTTTCGTAACAAGCTGTTTTTTACGGTGATGGGTTGTTAGCCCTTCGCCCCACTCCCAAGCTGGAGGACCACCCCTTATCGGCTGTCCACGACTGCTTATTCAGTATATTCGTAGCTACCCTCCAAATCTTGAGGTACTTAAAAAAATGAAAACATTTTGAAATATAAGGCTGTGTTGCTTGTAATTCTATACAGGTTGCACGGTAAGCAATGTTATTAATTTCAGGGGGTTAATCTTTGAGATATTTCAAACAAAAAAGTTTAATACAGTTTTGCTCGTTTTTGCTTCGTTTCGAAAAAAAATATATTTTATATGAATCATTTCATAGCATATTTTGTAAAAGCTACTGAATTCATTCCCAATATTATCAGTCAATTTAAGAGAGCAGTGTATTATGGTGATAGATCAGCGTTTCTCAAACTATGGTCCGCGGATCACCTGTGGTCCTCGAGGTCTGCCCTTGTGGTCCTTCAAAAAAGACAGAAGAAAAAATAAAATTCAAACGAACTGCGTATCACACTATTGCTGAAAATATCAGAGTTTGTAAATGACACATGGCAATCGCCTTTCACTTTTTCTCCCAGTACTGACATTTTATGAAATTTATTACCCTACCCGTCTATCGACTTCCCACTCTATTCTCATCAAAAAAAAAAAAGAGGGATTTAAAGCACTATGAACGTGGTGTTTCTCGCTATCTTTTCCCTGCACATCTGGCGCCGTGCCTGTAATCAGCCAGGGATCACCTGAATTCATAACAGGACCAAAGTACCGAACCTTTTCGTGTATTTAGGACTTTCTTAATACTTTGCACATTGAAATAGTCACGTACTGTACGTTGTACACCAATAATAGAACATACAAAATTGCACCTTTACTTGAAAATCGGGCATATTTCTGCATTAATTTTTTTTTTATTTCTCTTTTTGGAGATGACGATATAAGAAATGTTCTTCTATTAACATTAACTTAATTAGTTAATTCTACTGAATTAAATTAATTTTAATTAATTACTTTTACATTAAAATGTAAGTATATTGATATTAAAATATGCTACATAAATGATAAAATTGTTTTCGAATGGAACAAGAGTAAGATGATCAGCGGAACTGTTCTGACTTAAAAAAATGGTTCCCACTTCAGAAAAGTTTGAGAAACGCTGTAATAGATGATTGAAGTAATTTTAGTTTTGTCTTTTTAAATGTGCAGAAATTTTACCCGAACAAAATATAAGTTTTCGTTGTGCAAAGGAATTTTAAAACTTGCAATGTGACAACGATGTAATTGTTGTTATTGCCTACAGAGAGGCAGATATACGTTGTCGTAGGCCAGGTACTCTGAACAGCTGGCGTGTTCGAGACGGCGACGGTTAAGAAAAAGGGAAATGTAAACATAGCACAAACGATTGATTTTAAAGACGTCTCGGGAAGTTTGATTTCTTGTATGTAAGTTTACCGGTTACCTCATTAAAATTAAAGTGGGAGGAAACTATTTCTAATTGCCTGAAGAAAATGCTTGCAGGTCGACAATTGGAGTTTTTTTTAATAATGAAGTTGATTTGTGTAACATGAAAATAAATTTTTCGTATTGCCTGTGTGAATATTTAATTAAAATTAAATCGTAAGAGTTTAAAAATATTATTTCTAATTATGTTCGTTTAACGTAAAATAGCATATCGTATTTTTATTTTTGCATGTAGAGTTTTAAATGTTTTATGCTCGACCATGCCGAAATGTACTAATTATACACCTGGTAGCAGTCCTTTAATGCATGTCATTAAAGTACACCTACTCATTAAAGTACAGGTTTTCAGCCAATGATAACTCAGCTTACATATGTTCAGCCAATGAAAAGTCAGCTTTGTACCGTTATAAAACCACAAGTATCGATTATTCTCGGATTTGCAATCGAAAGAGAATTAGCGAAAAGTCACGGAGGCTGGCTGTCGCAGAAGGTTATGTTCTGTTACTATAATAATTAGCGTTAATTGTAAGTAATATTCAAATAAATTCAATTTGTCATCTCGTTTTTCAATGTCGAATTCAATAATCAAGGTTATAATATTGGCTTAAACTAGATAAGAAAAGAAATTTACATTCACTTCTCCTTCTCTTCGAAATCTTGAACTCTTCTATTCCTTCGTATCTGTCGTCTCGCTTCACTTACCTTTCTTCCCACCACAATCTGAACACGCTCTCGCCATGAAACAATACTAACAATACCATCCCATCGCACCTCCTCATACTCATCCTCTTTCACAATAGCCCTGCACGGGAAAGACAACAATGTGTTGTATCCGGGAATCGAAGCTCTTCCTGGTTTAACATAACATCAGGTATACCACAGGGTTCGGTACTCGGACCATTGTTGTTCACAATATATGTCAGTGATATTACATCTCATGTAAGGCATTGTAACTATCACTTGTATGCTGACGACCTTCAATGCTACATCTCTTCCCGCTTAGATCGAATAAATGACGCTATAGATAAATTGAACAAAGACATTGACTCGATTGTGACATGGACAAAGAAATTCCATCTTAATATCAATCCTGGAAAGACACAAGCAATCATATTAGGACACAAACGGCAAACCGACGCTGTAAAGCACCTCGACATTTCCCCCGTTAAAGTAAGTACAGTGCATATCCCTTTCAGTTCTTCGGTAAAAAATGTTGGCATTCACATGGATAATAATCTCAACTGGGACATGCAAATCACAGAAACCTGCAGAAAAGTATATTCTATTATTCATGTGCTAAAAAGGATAAATGTTCATCTTCCCTCTTGCTTAAAAAAATCCCTTGTGCAGACCCTTGTATTTCCCTATTTTGACTATGCTGACATTTTACTGACTGACCTTTCCAGCGACAACAAAATGAAACTTCAACGTGCTCATAATTTGTGTGTACGTTTTGTAAGCAATGTTCGTAAATATGATCATATTACCCCATCCCTGGAAGCAATAGGTTGGCTTAAACTAGATAAGAAAAGAAATTTACATTCACTTCTCTTTCTCTTCGAAATCTTGAACTCTTCTATTCCTTCGTATCTGTCGTCTCGCTTCACTTACCTTTCTTCCCACCACAATCTGAACACACGCTCTCGCCATGAAACAATACTAACAATACCATCCCATCGCACCTCCTCATACTCATCCTCTTTCACAATAGCCCTGCCAAGACTCTGGAATTCGTTACCTGCTAGCATCAGGGACTGTCGAAATAAAATTCAATTCAAACGCAAACTTACTAGGCACTTGGTCAGTAATTGAGACTCGTTCAGACATGGTTTCTTGTAAATAGTTCTTTTAATCTACCACAAAATATCTCAATATCCGATAATTTCATCACTATAGAATTTTGTTATTGTAGGTTTAATTTGTAATTTAGTAAATACAAAAATATTCTTTGTTCTTAACTTCTATGATAAAATGTCTAGCTTTCATTAATCAGGTATTCTTGTCGTACTTTAATTTTTATTGTAATTGTAATTGTAAATTTAGTATTCATTGTAATTTTATTGTTCATGTTATAGTTGTAATCCCCTGGTAGAGGGGCAGAGAAGGCCTGACGGCCTTATCTCTACCAGGTTATACTACTAAATACTACTACTAAATATTATAATATTATCAAGTTTAACGGGATTATATCAAGGGCAATGACATTATTGTTCCTCGGAAAAAATCAATACTTTCGCGTCTGCGCACATCTCACAATTCACGACCTAGAACAAGGTCACTTCCGATCTTGTCAGATACAAATAAAATGTATATATCTGAATACCGGTAATTTCAAGTTAGAAATATGGTCGAGCATAAAAAGTCGTATGAAACTCGCCTATAATGGTAATTAAGAAGCTCGTATGAAAATTATGAAACTCGCTTGCGCTCGTTTCATAAACATCCATACTCGCTTCTTAATTACCTTCATTATAGGCTCGTTGCAAAATGTACTATTAAGATCTTGTTCTTTATAACGCGAACTAAGCATCATTATTGTTTCATTTCCGTAGAATATTCAATTGAAATGGCAGTTTATAAATATTTCTTAATGTTTCAAATTTATTCTGAAATAAGGGTGTCTTGTCTGCGTTCTCTCAATATTTAATTAAAATTAAATTGTAGAGTTCATTTTCAATATTTCAAGATTTAGTATAACGTGAATTGAGCAGTGTTCATTCTCCGTTCTCTAATACAGTATAACAAAAAAAAAAAAATTGAACTCTATATCATCTATATTTTTTCTTACGAGTTTAAAAGCAATGTACATGGCAATGACCTTCAACTTCCCTGTTTGTGACAAGTCAGGTGAAGGGGTTGTTCAGAGCAAGAGAGACTTATGTGTACTTCCTACTGATTACACAGTGTTGCACTATCTCGTAATTCGTGTATTTTAAAATGCACATTTTTCTGGAAAACTATTCAAACGCAGCAAAATGATATTTGACTTTTTTGTTGCCGTTTACTAAAGGAATCATTCACCAGAATTAACGATATTACTTATGGTTCACCCTGTATCTATGTGTGTGTGTGTGTGTGTGTGTGTGTGTATGGGCTATTCCATCTCAAATCGACCGAAATATAGAGAAAATTGACCTTGCAATTTTTAAATACAATTAAACTTTTTATGTCCGTTGACAACTGTGATAGCAATGCTTTGTGCAAAGTTTGAAGCATCAGAACTTCATAGTGTTTAAATTAAAAATATTTAAATTTATCGTATTTTCATAAAATGTGCAACTTTAAACTGTTGTAGCTCCGAAACCCTTTCACCCAATGATCAAAATTATGGTTTATTTTGATGCTGAGAAGTTAAAATTTATATTGACATGTAAACAGTTTTTCTTACTTTTTATGGAAATGGAGAAAATATTTAGATTTTTCTTCATTAAGACGCCTTTGCCCACGAAAAAAATTTTTTTTAAATATATACTGTTAGATTCCGCATTGAAAGTACAAATAAACACATATTTTTTTACTGGTGCACCGTTGATAAGAAAGTATTGAAAATATCAAATAAAGAAAATAAATGGTACGCACGTGAACTAACCAGCTGATTGTGAGGCGGGAGCTAGCCGAGACAAGCAAGGCCAGGAGACATAAACACGTAATGTTTCGTCTAGTAGCGCATAGCTGGGCTAGCTTTATCACAGGTTTTCTTAAACACAGGAGTAAAATGACGCCAAACGCTCGCTTATATTCATCTCTCGGCCAGTGCGTTCGGTACTGCGCCGTTCAAGTCCAGGTGTGTGAAAATAATTTATTTAATACCGTCGAAACTTATTGCCGTGACACTAAGCAAACAATGCCGAATCCCTCTTAATAATTCAAGGTTATTTCTCAATATTTTTTACATTTTTACAAATGGGCAAAAAGCCTAAAAGTAAGTAAAATCAGATTATCTGTCTCTCTGTATACAATAAAAATAAGGATTACTTCTTAAAATAATCTACCAAATGTCAGCTTCAAAATGAGCTCCCGTTTAATGTTCTGCAGTAAACGGTTCCAGAGTTCTGAGTGCTGAAAGAGGCTTGTTTTTATAAAATACGCTAAATTTGTCG
Organism: Periplaneta americana; assembly: GCF_040183065.1. NCBI lineage: Eukaryota > Metazoa > Arthropoda > Insecta > Blattodea > Blattidae > Periplaneta > Periplaneta americana. Next base: position 31,502,655 of record NC_091117.1, read on the forward strand.
TTCAATAATACGAAAACCGTTTGACTTTCGATAGTATATTTTTGAAAATGCACTTTCCTCAGCACCTTGTATAAATAGGGAAAAAATTGGAGTATTAAAAAAATGCGAGGTGTTTTACTGATCGATTTCATATGGAATAGCCCATATGCTAAATAACTAATTATTTAAATTAAATTCAATTTAAACAAAAAACACGTGAATTTAGATATTGAGGGGGAAGTCTGAAACTAGGCTTAATTGCATTTTAAATTTCATCCCTTACCCCCCAGCCACCCCCAATTTGAAATTTCGAATGGCACCCCTATATTTTTATACTTAAATATGAAAGAAGATTCAATTGTTTATACACCTCATTCACGTATTCTCGAATCTTTTGTTTTCTATCGTCGCCTAGCAACCTGAATAATTTATTTTATTCGGTTAAGTTATTATTTGTTTTAGGTTAGGCCATTACTATTATAATGAATGTTATTTTAAGACGAAATACTTTTAACCCCAAATAAGCATTCTTTTATTCTGCCATTCATGGTTACAAGAATAAAGCACAACTTTCCAATCCCGATACCACCACTGCCCATATTAGTGCTTGTTTACAAGAAACATATTTAGCAAATAAATTTAACTAAGTAATAAAAACTATGTTCTTCATGAGAATTGTGTTTCATTTTGTTCCACCGTCATAGCTCCGATGATAGCGCGTTATCCTGATGGTACGGAGACGTAAGTTCGATTCCCGCTTAGGTAAGTTACATGGCTGAGTTTTTTCCGAGGTTTTCTCTAACTATAGATTGAATATCAGGTAATCACAAGGCGAATTCTCGGGCTTCAACTCTCCAGATACCGTCTCGCAAGGGTAGCGCAGTCGGTATAGCGCTTGTCTTCTGTGCTCGAAGTTGCGGGTTAGATCCCGGCCCAGGTCGATGGCATTTAATTGTGCTTAAATACGACAGGCTCATGTCAGTATATTTACTGGCTTGTAAAAGAACTCCTGCGGAACAAAATTTCGGCATATCGGCGACGCTGATGTAACCTCGGCAGTTGCGATCGTCGTTAAATAGACTATAATTTAATTTAACCATCTCGCAACCACAAATTCCATTGGCCCTAAATAAACTACAGAACGTTCGGAGTTTAGAAAATAGAAAATACTATTCGGTGTATAGGCATCTTCTTAGCGGACATCTTCTCCTCTTTGTAATGTAACTTAAATAAGTTATACAGGGATATCACTTAATTTTTAACAACATTTTTAACATTAACTTGGCTATACTCGGAAACACTGTTGCCCCCTTCCATTACAGGAGTTTGATGTTACTAGTGCAATATGTAAACAAATCATTTTACTAGCTATAGGAGGAGAGAAAAGTAGTGTATCCATTTATATTGTAGGGAAATACGATATTACGATTTTCAGTTTGATCATCACTTTTACGGAATTTATCAAAATACAGTAGAGTAGTAACATTCTTTTTTCAAAAACTCAACTTTTCAGGCGGCTATGTTCGTTATGTAATGTCTACTTTATTTAGCATATTAATTATTGGTGTTAACATACAATATAGAGAGTGCATTTAAATTGAGGGGGTCATAAGTAAAGGGCTGTAAGTGCACTTAAGTTACTTTTGAGAAAATGGGGTTTAAATCGGTGAAATTTTTATTTAAATTTTAATGTGTGATGCGATTAAAATATCCCTTTGCCACTAAAATTTTAGATACTTTAGCTTACACTGGATGCACTTAACTCATGTTATTACAAATGTCACTAGCATTCCTTTGCTCCTCAATTCAAAATAAGCTAATCTGAATTTTTAAACAAGTTGCTGAAAATAGTTGGCGTTCATTACAATGCAGCCTTCAATTCTTTACGCATATTATTAAAAACATTTTGAAGCATATTCTCTGAAATTGAATTTCTCGTTTCTTGAATATAATTTTTTAGTACGATATTATTAATATAGCCTAGGTTCTTTCTTCTATAGAAAACGCAACCATATTTATGAAACACTCTATACACTGCAGTATTTACTTCACTGCTTGAAGACTTCGAATGCAACAGCGGCCGTAAGTTTGTGTGTCTGACGGGAGCAAGGACATTAGTGAAGGGGTGGGAGTGAAGTAAATTCAGAAATGCAGGTACAATAAAAATGCAAGTAAAAATAAAATGATGTCCCTGTACATACATACATGGCTTTCATTTCAAAACTTCCCAGTCTAAATAACTAATTATTTAAATTTAATTCAATTTAAACAAAAAAACACGTCCATTTTAGATATTGAAGGGGAAGTATGAAACCAGGCTTAATTGCATTTTAGATTTCACCCCCAGCCACCCCCACTTTGACATACTTTTGACACAGTCTAGTATATACAGTCGCGAAGCTCAATACGTAGTAAATATGCTAACATTAGATAGTTGCTCACCACTAGGATCGCTAATATCGCCTCATTACAGGCAATGCAAAATAGTACCGTTACAGTCTATTGTTTCCATCACTCTCAAAACTCAAGCTTCGTGACTGCATATAGTAGACTGTGCTTTTGATATGTTTTACTGTTGTTACTGCGTTCATGTTGTAGTGATAGTAGGCCTAAACGAGGGATGATACATAACTTAGCTTTCCGGGGACGCAGAAGGGTTGAGGGGAAGTTACATTGCATGTTACATAGTGAATACAGAGTGAGTCGCGAATCACATAATGGATACCGAAGGCCTAATGTGTAAAACGTGTGCTTTTAGACGCATTTCGAAAATCTTTGCAGATAATATGATAAATTTCCGGAATTTCGAGTTCTATGCTGTCTTCCCTCGGGTTTTAGAAAAATGCTTATTTTTAGGTAGAAACTAAATAGTTTTTATGTTGACTTTGACTAACCTTTTCTTAATCCGATTTGTGATCGCTTCGACATGAAGAAATACTGCCAAGAACTGAGATTTCTCTATAACTACTGGGACATCATTTAATTTTTACTTCAATTTTTATTGTACCTGAGTTTTTTAATGTACTTCACTCCCACTCCCTCTACTAGTAAACTTCCAACCGTTTTCCACACAGAACCAAGGCCGCGTATGCAGTCAAAGTTCCTTACGGTGATACTAAACAGTACTGAGTTAGTGAGTACAGTACGTTCCATAAATAGAGTATATTCGCGTTTTTCAGTGACGAAAGAGTTTTCAATATTGAATCATATTTTCGTACAGGTACTGTCGTCCGTTTGTCTACGTCGCATTCCGATTTTCCGCACCTACTTCTGCTCGCCCCTCTGTAAAGGCTGGGCTGTCTTAGCTCTTTTCTGAAAACATTAATTTCTGTTAGGAATTGGGCGTCTACGTAATATTATACAACTGTTTGAAATAACTTAAATAAAAGGACCTCCTTCCCTTCTACGACCTTGCGACGTAATTACTTGGATGGAAAGTAGATAGCATGTCAGAGTAATTTTATCTTTTCGGATCGGACAGAAGTGAAGATTGAATTTACAGTACGTTAGGTAATCTTTTATAGATTAAGTACAGAATTATTTCCACATGAGTTACTAGTACGAAGGACAAAACTGGTAATTTGAATTAGGTACAATAGTCTATAGTGCGATAATATGCACAAAAGAACTGAAGCCTGTATCGAAATGAACGGCCACCATTTTTAAAAATGTGTTTAAATATCCATATTATGATTATTTTTCAATTTAACTTCATTCTCGAAATTGTACGCTAATGTGCTGTGGACAGTATAATATACACTGTATAATGAATACGTCCGAATGGATAACTCAGTTCATGAGTAAAAACACTTATTATTAATACAGTACTGTATTTTGGTTAAACAAAAACCTAATGAAAATTATAAAACTCAAAATCGCGATACTTCCTAGTTTACGTAAATGAATGAACTACTTTTCTTCCCTCCTATACCTAGTAAAGTGATTCGTTTGTATTTTACGCCAGTATCATCGAACTCCAGTCGTGGAAGGGGGTAGAAAGATATAGTCAGGTTAATATTAGAAATGTTAGTAAAAATAAAATGATGTCTCTGTAGTTTTTTCTTCTATGTTTCATCGCCCAATTAATTTAATAAATAGATTAATTCTTTTCACAGAATATTAACCACATAATAATGTTTATTTTTATGATTAGCTATTAATATTAATCATTTCAAATAATTTGTACTACCAACAATGTTTTTCATATACCTATAAACAATTGTTTGTCTACAAGATGTATGAGACAAGTAGTATAAAAACTTGAAAATTCGAGTACACAGACATGTAAGTTTATGTGATGAGACATTTTAAGGCAATCATTATGCTCAGAGCTGGTACAACAGATGTCTTCATAAAAAGAACACTCTTTTATCTTGGTACTCACTGTAAAATCCCCACTTGACATACACCTGCTTGAACTGGCATGCCATTGTGAACAAGAAGTTATGCGCCGTCCGTTGAGGCTGACTGGAACGCATCTCACAATTAAACTGGAAGGAAATTACATTCTAATTAAATTAGAAACATTTTCGTCTTTCGAATCGAAACATTTATACAAAGCTTAAAACTTTTAATAATAAAAAGAATGTCTGGATTGAAATCTCTGGAGAAAAAGAGTGTATGTTTTGGTTGAGAAAATCTGTGAAAAATACATAAATATTCCCATACGAGAAGTCATGATAATAAACTCCACAACAATGTTCATAATTTCATAAGAGTGCATTCAGTAAAATGTCTCAACGTAACGCTATCAATAGAGAGTGAAAACGATTTAAGGAAATCTAAATACAATATAAATTACATTATAACTATAAATCTAATAAATCCAACTTTTATCCGTTAATTTTACTGCAGAAAAAATTATTAAAAATTAGTTTTAAAAAGCAGAAAGATTACTTAATTGAACTGTTGTTTAAACATTTCAAAGTTTTCAACATTAAGCAAACTTATTATTTTATTTTATTAAAATATTTTTACAGAAATCTTAATAACTTTGAAAGGTATATACATAAATATAGAACTAAAAATGTGAATTCTCTGCGTTTATCTGAACCTAAATGTAAAACCAATGCAGCTTTTTATCATAGCATGAGTCAAGGTCCCAGATTATTAAAGACATTTTATTCCAATATTATTTTAACCGCTAATACTCTCCAAATTAATAAAAGAAAAATAAAAAAAAATGTATTGGATTTATAGTTTGGATTTAAAGATATTTAACACTTTTTAATTTGTAATTTATTCACTCTCAATTTTATTTTTGTTTGATTGGAATCCTCTCCTGAGCACGAGTCACTCATTCAGGAGTGGATTATATTATATTATATTATATTATATTATATTATATTATATATTATATTATATTATATATTATATTATATTATATTATATTATATTAACTTGTATTCATTTGAAATTTACTAGCAATAAAATAAATACATAAATAAATAAATAAATAAATACACAGCAGTTCCATCAACGGTACACTGGCTTTCAAAAGACATCTGGCCTAGGACTTCATGATCGTGTAAGGCTGCACGCACACTTATCTAGAACAAAACTGCTTTAAGCAGAAACGTTTTTGCTTAAATCATAAACAGTTTTGCTGTCACCGAAAACAATTTTGTTTTCCCAAAAGGATTTTGCTTTAAAACGTTTTTGCCGGAAACAAAAACGTTTGTTTTTTCCGAGAACATTAGAGTCATAGCAAAATAGAAGGAGAAACATGTCTTGCAATGGCGGTGGAGGATGATGTGGTTGTAGTGTTATGTCACTGGGTGGATTCGGGTTGAATTCACTATGCTTGTCGGGTTAGGGCCGGGCTTGGACCTTAAAGAAACGAAAATATATAGGCTATTTTTTTTTCGCGAATTATGTACTGATTAAAACAATAATACGAAGATTTTAATGCATGCACGATTAGATATCCACTCGACACCCATCCAGAACAGTAAACAACCGGTATGGTAAGTTATTATTTATTTTAGTTCGACTTCGTATTCGTAATGGCATTTATCTCGTCTATACTCTGTCATGGACACAAGCATTGGTTTTATTTGTTTTACCTGGCAGATTGGTAGATCAGCTCAATTTTTCTCTAAAGAAAAGTTGTAAATTTTGATCACTCTAGTAGTAATTGATGTGTGAAAGAGAAGGGCTATTATGATAAACATTTTAGTGTTATTATATATTAGAAGGGCTATTATGATATAATTTTTACAATGAAAGAAATTGACCAAGTTAATCAATTTTCTAACTAAAGTACCGGTAATTTATTACCTCTTAAGGGGTATTTCATCATTTCTCAGCTCTTGAGGGACGTATGAACTGACACGTTGGCATAGCACCTAGGCCTATAAGTTAAAAAAATTACCAATATATAGACTTATTTTTTAGCACATTATGCAACGTGCCTATAATGGTAGTAATTAAGACGCGAGTATGTTTGTTTATGAAACGAGCGCAAACGAGTTTCATAATTTCATGCGACTTTTTATGCTCGACCATATCTCTAACTTGAAATTATTTATAAATATTCATGTTATGGTTATGTAAGTGAGGAGCGGAACTGATCTGAATTGTGAGATGTGCGCAGACGCGAAAGTGTTGATTTTTTCCGAGGCACGAATGTCATTGACCTTGATATAATCTAGACAATAACATGAAGATTAGTCTTGATATAACCTGGAAATTGATTTAGAATTGAAAAACGAGATGACAAATTGAATTTATTTGAATATTATTTACAATTAACGCTAATTATTATAGTAACAGAACATAACCTTCTGCGAAAGTATTGGATTTCCAGCCTCCGTGACTTTTCGCTAATTGTCTTTCGATTGCATATCCGAGAATAATCGATACTTGCGGTTTTATAATGGTACAATGGTGATTTCTCATTGGCTGAACAACTGAATTATAATGAGTAGGTGTACTTTAATGAGGTGCATTAAAGGGCTACTACCAGGTGTATAATTACTACATGTCGGCATGGTCGAGCATAAACTTATTTACCTAACAATTTTCGCTTACAGTCATTCTTCTTACTGCTAAAGTTTAACACAACTTTGGAAAATAATTCATAATTATTTAAAAGTGTATTTGAATTTATTTTAGCAATACAATTTGTATCATAATTTTCTCAATCTATTTCGTTAGAGACAAAAAAACTATTTGGACATACAGCAATTTTTAGCATTGGCAGTAAGGCGATAAAAGGATTCAGTAAATTGTATAAACGTAGCTATATGATAAAAAGGAGTAATTACAAAAGATTCTAAATCTTAGTCAATTTTAATGTTATTCAATAAAACTTTTACAGATGATACATTAAGTAACTTATGTGTATGTACCACAATACTCTTACTTCAATATTCTGTATAATAATAATAATAATAATAATAATAATAATAATAATAATAATAATAATAATGATTTTAGAAAACATTTAAATTTTGGTTTATTTAACGACGCTCGCAACAGCAGAAGTTATATCAGCGTCGCCGGTGTGCCGGAATTTTGTCCCGCAGGAGTTCTTTTACATTCCAGTAAATCTACTGACATGAGCCTGTCGCATTTAAACACACTTAAATTACATCGACCTGTACCGGGATCGAACCCTTAATCTCAAGCATAGAAGGCCAGCGGTATACCAAGTACGCTACCGAGGCCGATAATATGGCTAGTAGTGATTGATTAAATGGCAAACTTACTAGTGTTAATTATACTCGTATAAGCACGTGTGGCTTACAGCTCTTACGGTGTGTACTGTACACCATCATCAGAGCCTGCTAATGGCTAGATTTATAGCACTGCACAATAATAGTACTATAGGTGTTTCACAATACCCCATACAGAAGGCTATTATGGTACATTGGTTTTGCTTTAATTGTATCTATTATTTGGTTTTGCTTTAATTGTATCTATTATTACCAATAAAAAATAAAGTTAACTCCAAATCTTTCATATAACTTATGTCTAAAGTAGCACATGACTTAATTCTTTTTTCAAATTTGTATATGCTTTCATAGACAAATTATAGCAAAGGATTGATTTTTTGTATCGTAATAGCCCTACTTGACCCTATATTTTAACACTGGTCAGTCCTTGAATTAAAATGTCCTATTTTTTCTGTCTTGATATTATGGTTGACAGAAGAAATTCCATTTCTGTTGTCAATTTTTCTTTAAATTTCATTTTATGTCAGAAGAGTAATATTTTCCATTATTTATTACATATCATTATCATCACCATATTCATCATTAACATAGCAGATGATTTCCCATAATATTAAGTTGAAGCATGAATTCTTAGCCTTACTTATTAAATCGTCTAATTGCAGGCATTCCACAGAACCTAGATAACCTCGTAATTAATACAGCGTCGTAAAATAATAGATTAAAAGTTGCGCTAGTAATAAATGTGTATTAGTAATAGAGTAGCTTTTGATCATTAAATTTATTATACAAAGAATTTTATACAGCTAGCTGCAGTAAGGCCATTCTTACTCCGAGTGCATGGACCGGTATACGAGAATTTCTTCTCGTGATCTCTCTTGATTGATGGTGACAATGTCAACACTCTTGACATGTGCTGCAGAAACAATCATTTCTCCCGTACGTTAACTCCACTTTTAGTAATCTGCTTATTCCAGCGTTCGTTGACAATAATGACTCAAAAGATACAAATGAGTTGTCCATTTCCTTTTACAGAGTAACATACATATATTTTTTTTTTCTCTGCTGCATAACGATGATTTTTAAAAAGGGAGTACTTGTTTATCTTATGGCAACACATGTCGCCGCTCATTAGTGTAATATATAGAACACGGCATAAAAAGAAGCTTGTTTTAGCGTCGGATATAAAATATAGAGCATGATCCTGAATTAGATAATGCTGCGTGGAATTAATTTTGTAGAATTCTTGAATTTTAATTATTTTCAACTCATATGTACTCAAGAGTAGGAGAAAGGAAATACAAACACGAAGTAAATAGGCATAGAGGAAACGGGGATATAGTGCTTTTATATTCATTGTATGTGACAATGAGGGTACGAGGGAGTAACAACTGAAAGGTGTGTGACCGCTCGTCCTTGTAAGGATATTTAGGGCTGCTGGTAATAACTATGTGATCTCGAAGCCAGTTGGTCATTTGTCTCACTTACGAACTTAGACAAATATTGAAAGAAAAACTTCGAATGGTGGACGTAACCATTAAAGGAGAAGGGAAGAAAATGTAGTAGATAACTATCCGAAACAAGGCCTCAAGTAGCAGGGCAGGATCATCTAAAACACTGTCGGCATAGCACTGGCCTTCTGTGCATGAGGTTGCGTGTTCGATCCCGGTCCAGGTCGATGGCATTTAAGTGTGTTTAAATGCGACATGTTCATCTCAGAAGATTTCTTGGCATGTAAAAGAACTCCTGCAAGGCATAATTCAGGCAACCGGCGACGCTAATATAACCTCGGCAGTTGTGGGTCGCAAACCACTGAGAGGTAGTGTAATGAGCTGAAGGGGTCGTGAGATGATATAGAAATAAAAAAAAAAAACCACACACACACACAAACAACGTTGAACTTAAAAATGTATTAAAGCATGCTTCAATGAATCTAGTTTTGTATATAAAATAAAATAATTAATGCACTAAATGTTAATGTTCATAATTTAGAGGAAATAAATTGAAACTTATCTGAGACGGATCATGTACCGGTAGTTACACTGTATTGAGCAGTTAATAGTACCTGGGTAGAAATTGTAATTATTACATCGAAAATATTTCGGCAAAAATTTTTTTTAGGTTATTTTACGACGCTTTATCAACAGCTTCGGTTATTTAGCGTCTGAATGAGATGAAGGTGATAAAGCCAATGAGTCCGGGGTCCAATACCGAAAGTTACCCAGCATTTGCTCATATTGGGTTGAGGAAAAACCCCGGAAAAAACCTCAACCAGGTAACTTATCCCGACCGGGAATCGAACCCGGGCCACCTGGTTTCGCGCCTAGACGTGCTAACCGTTACTCCACAGGTGTGGACGGCAACATAATTAAAACATGAAACCATATCAATTTGGAATTCCTCAGTTTTTTCAGACGACACGGGAAGCCGTTTCTTCAAAAGAAGGTGTGAAATTTGAATATCCAGCTTGAGCGAGACCTGATGAGACCTGGGGCAACACGGATTGGTTTGATAGATGTAAGTCGTTCTATAAGAAGGTATGAATACAGTATACATCACATATACTGCATCTGAATGGTACAGGCAAGAAGCTCCTTTTTCTTCTTATTGCTAGTAGGATCAGAGGTAATCATGTAAAAAACCAGAGTTGTAATATTTCTATGTTAATTAATGCTAGGGCTTCTTTATTTTTATTAAATCTTCCACCTGTAAGGCGTTTAAAATAAGTGACATTAAATGACGTATATTATGATGTTTTAAATGAGGAGCTTGATATCAAAGTTGGACGACTCCACTTTTTTTTTTTTTTTTTTTTTTTTACAGAAGAGGCGAAAAACTAGATCCTTGAAAACCAATGTCATCGTTATACGTACATTTTTTTTAACATTCTCATGGGTCATAGAAACATTTTTTCAGTCTCAAAATGTGATTGAAATCAATATTTAGGTCGCAATTTAAGTTTAAAAAGTGGAATTGTCCATCTCTGACACTACGTCATGGAGTTGTATGTTTTTGAAACCAAATGAAGCCATATTTAAAGTGGAGTTGTCTGTTTTTGAAACCAAACGAAGCCATATTTAAAGCAAAATTGTCTACTTTTGAATCTAAGTCTCTCCTAACTCGGTTTGGAAGCAAATTTACGTAAAACAGTACTCATTCACCCACAAACCGATTATATAAACAATCAGCCACGTTGGATTCGCGATGCGTGATGGGAAAAGATGGTACGAATGTGGGCTTGTCATTGGCTACTGAAGGAATTGTCCTAATTTGAAACCAAGCCACAGTGGAGTTGTCTACATTTTGATTCTAAAGCGCACAATTAAGTGCCATTTTCATTTTGTTCTGTCCGTTTTTGAACCTAAACAGTTCCAGAATCGCATTCAGCATACAAAATTCTATGAGAAACAATCGATGTCTCGAAATCACAAAAAATGAAGTTGTCTAACTTTGATACTATGCTCCTCAAATAAATTATTGATATTTCTCTTTATCTATGTCTTTATATTCCAGGCAAGTAAATTTTAAATGGCGAAACCTTCTAGTTTATCAATTCATAATTGCTCCTCATTCCAAGAGAATTGGTCTCAAAAAACAATTCAACTGATAGCGGAAACGATTCATATATCAATATGACGCTAATGAGATGTTTGAAATAATTGTGATGAATTAGAGCCAGGCAAAATGGTTTTTTTACTGGATAGATATAAATGTGATTTGGAGTAAATCAAAGTGATAGGGCCAATTTTTATTTTGCCTATTTTGTCTTTTTAATTTGTTTCTTACTAATAAATGCCTTTTTGTCATCTGAGAGCAATATTTCTTGTTTATTTGCAATTTTCTAATTAATTGTAATGTAATGTGTATTAAATTTAAATATTTGAAATAATGACTAACTTTACTAACAATAGTAAATAAAAGTAATTACTTTATTTCGGTGCTTAATCTGCTAATAATCGTGCTTTAATACTATTGGTGTAATATATTGTGAGGACTGAATAGATAGGGCGTTGGAGAGGTTATAGCGAAGAAGAAGAGTGCTAAAAAGTGAGTGCAGAAAATTTAGGGGTGGCAAAAGTGTAAGAAAAGGAACAGAGAAGAAAGTTTTAGTGTAAGAAGATAGGGTAAGAGTGTAATAAGATAAACTATCAAACAATGAATACAATAATATCTGAACAAATGTGAAGTGGAATGAGAGAGAAATTGGAAGTGTAATTTAAGTGAATTAGATATTTGATGTTTTTCAATGTTTTAGATTGGGAGTAGTAGCAGGGGTACTATAACTGTAGGAGTATTATCGAAATAAATATATGGATAGGGGTAATAAAATAGGAAATTTAGGAATGGAAGGGAAACAGTCTAGGTAGGAGGGAGAGAATAGAAGAGGATAGAGGGGGAAGGACATATAGCAATTCAGTCATAATAGAACATTAGAAAGCAATCAAGAAATTCTCGGCAAAGAATACCTTAATAGAAAAGAGTTATATGTATTAAAGGGATGGTGGATCGAAAAACAGAAATGTGAAGGTCCACCATAACTGTGAATTGTAAAGTTGAATGACAAATAAATATCAATATCAATATCAATATTGGTGTAATATGAATAATGATCGACAATCCACAGTTACAAATATAATATTGTTATGTTTCACGATACAAACAATCAGCTTTATAATATTAAATATTAAGCTTGTTCTCATAGAAGTTGTACGTAGCACTTTCAATTGTTTGCTTCCACATTTTCAAATCCTATTACAATTTTGTGCCACATGTGCTTATTATTGTAGGAGAAAGAAATTTGAGTGAGGAACATTATCTCATGCATATTCACTTCAAGAAAATATCAGCAATCAAACTCTAATATCTAACTGTTAACATGGAATAGTTAATAATTACAAGAATTGTACTATTAATTATTACAAATAAGAGTCAATAGAGAAAGAGTTAATAAGATTATTATGCCTATGACCTTAAGTTTAATGTTAAAAACCTATATGCATATATGTATAACCTCAAATATTTAGTTTTCTTCTGTAATTCATTTGTTTTATTCCTATCGTCTCTGGTTCATTCAATTACGGTAGACAAAACATGCATTCTGCTATTGATTAATGGCGGTTCATTATGTTGTTATAACCTGAAATGTTCAGTTGTTTTTAAATAAATTAAATTTCAGATAGCCACGTTGTTCTTCTTACAATAAAGGTAATAAAATTTGTGTTTTGCGAAGATGAAAGAAGTAAGACACTGCCATGAACATGAACATCATGATTTTGATTATAAAAATTCCAATCAAAATGGCATCTTTCTCGCATCGGAATAATCTCACTGAATACAATTCATGTTCGATATTTTCTGTATAATAATTTAATTTAACTTTTAAACTCATGTATGTTGTCATAAGATAATTTTTTCTCGACCTTTGGACTCGCAAAAAATATCATGACAACATACATTCGTTAAACTCCATCAAATGATCCAGAAACCATTAGCATTCGTAATATAGAAGATAATTTTGAGAGTCTGGGTTTCCTTTTCCCTATTAAGTGATCTTTCTTATTCTGCTAGTATTATTTCATTCCGTTCACTGTAAAATTAGCCTGTAACTTATCTTTAATGACAGCATCTTTTGTGATGATAGCTGCAGAAAGCGCAATCATGCTGTCTTTATTCTGTTACAAGTGCGTAAATACATCTTAACCAAAACAACCAATCAACAGCGGGTGCGTTTTCGAATACCATTTTCAGACACTGAATTCGTAACGGAAGTATAATTCAGGTCTTATATTTATAAGGTTTGTAATATCAAAGTAAACAAATTAATTAACTAGCTGATTTGTATCCATAAAATGATCTCAACGAAGCCTCCAACATAACAAACCTTAATTAGGAGAGCATGAGTTGCTAACACTGTCCAACCTTTAAAGTGCCACATATTATAAATTCAAACCGGCTTTTTCTACCCGGCTTTGGCGTAGGCTTGCTCAATAACGAACTGATGTTTATGATATTTCTTATACATCAGATACTAAACTTATCTAGCCTTGTGTCATTAAGACTCTGAAACATAAATAAAAGCGTACATCAATGTCGTAAGCTATTTTGCGCTTTTACACTTGTGCTACGTCAGCTTAATTCTCTTTCTTACATACAGCTACTAATATGATAGCAAATAATATTATATACAATTAAAACCTTAATTAATTAACATTCTGTTTTATGTGTTACTAATATTGTATATTAACATCAAGTGACAACAAATAATAAACATAAGTAACACTGCTCAACATTGATTTTGTTAAATGTAAAATTTCTGCTGTTTCGTATGTAATTTCATGTGCTGATTCCAAAAATAAAGTCAGAATTTTTCTACCATCCACCATTTTTTTGTTGTTGTAATTTTAGAAAAATATAGTTTCATTGCTATATACAGTCTTTAACTTACTAATGGAAATATATATTATTTTAATTTACCGAAGTACATATGATATTTCCATGCAGATATTCTGCGTCATCATACGATGAAAGAGTAATGGAACAGAGAAAAATTCTCTCCGGCACCGGGATTTGAACCCGGGTTTTCAGCTCTACGTGCTGATGCTTTGTCCACTAAGCCACACCGGATATCCATCCCGGTGTCGGACAGAATCGTCTCAGTTTAAGTTCCAACTCTTGGGTTCCCTCTAGTGGCCGCCCTCTGCACTACGTCATAGATGTCTATGAACGTAGGACCGAAGTCCACACATGTGCTGAGGTGCACTCGTTATGAGTGACTAGTTGGCCGGAATCCGTCGGAATAAGCGCCGTCCGGGTATCCGGTGTGGCTTAGTGGATAAAGCATCAGCACGTAGAGCTGAAAACCCGGGTTCAAATACCGGTGCCGGAGAGAATTTTTCTCTGTTCCATTACTCTTTCATCGTATGATGACGCAGAATATCTGCATGGAAATATCATATGTACTTCGGTACATTAAAATAATATATATGATATGCGTAAATCACTTAGTCATTTAAGACGCGCTTATTCCGTCGGATCCCGGCCAACTAGTCACTCATAACGAGTGCACCTCAGCACATGTGTGGACTTCAGTCCTACGTTCATAGACATCTATGACGAAGTGCAGAGGGCAGCCACTAGAGGGAACCCAAGAATTGAAACTTAAACTGAGACGATTCTGTCCGACACCGGGATGGGTATCCGGTGTGGCTTGGTAGATAAAGCATCAGCACGTAGAGCTGAAAACCCGGGTTCAAATCCCGGTACCGGAGAGAATTTTTCTCTGTTCCATTACTCTTTCATCGTACTAATGGAAAGGAAATATTTGAAATATTTCATTTTGTTGCTCTAAAAATTGACCTATAACTTTAGTTCATTCTTGCCTATGAAGTCAGAATTCATAAAAAATAAATTTTATTCCTCATAAGACTGCGAAAATTAGTATTAATTCTCAGTTGAGTTAGAACTTATATTCATGAAACAAGTTTCATAACCCTTGCTGTATTTGTCCTAAATTTAAGTGCGGTAAAAGTTTCTTATAAAGAAATATGCCTCGAAATATTGTGTAAATCACATAAACAATTTCTGTTACGTTTGTGGTTAGTTAACTTTGAAAGCACACAGGTGAATTTTTACTACACTACTTAAAAGATATATTTTATTTTATATTGACGTGACTAAAAAGGCGCCTTGCGACAAGGTTTTCAAAATTGTTACTTCATATTTGCTCAAAAGTTTGAAAATAATTTTGGGAATAAAAAATTAATTAGCTTCTTGAGTTCAGTCTAAATAGAGAGTAGTAATAAATTTTTTAATTTCATGAATTTGCCATTACAACGTATTTTAATCTAAGTGCAATAGGCCTATAAATACAGTATGCCCGAAGAAACTTAACATTAATATTTCATACAAATGTTACTTAAATTTTATTTAGCAACATTAACTGACCTCTGTGTGAAGTTTCAGACCAGTCTGATAATAACTGTTGTGTAAGGAGCTTTTTAATTCAAGAAACTGCTTAGAATATTAAAGTCGAGAAAACAGCATTAAGAACAAACGTTTCTCTGAACTCATGCAACGTATGTTTGGCCATATTTTATTATACGTGATGGTACCTTAGAACGACGAAGGTTTTGGATTAGAACGGGGTCCGTCTGCATAGCCACAAGGAGCATTTTTGTAATTTTTAGCAATTTCTTTTTTCTCTATTACAAAATAGGCCTATAAAAGTCATGTGATAGTCTGAAGAATCCTCAAATAGGAAATGAAACCATATCACGAAACTAGAAGCTTCAAATATACTAACTACAATCATAAAAACAAGAACAAAAAAAGTGTGTGTGTGTCTAATGCTCTGGATTTAACAATGAAGTCATCATCCTTCTTGCTACCCAATATATTGATGGAAGGTCTACAAATGTCCTAAGAGTTTCACAATTAGCCAGGTGCTCCATCTCCATGTCTCTTCTCTGGTGCACAGTAAGCATTTAGGTGAATTCAGTACTCCAATACGATGGAGGTGTTTACTGAGGCAATCATGACCAGTAATCAACCTAAACATGGCCACGGCAGATTTTCGAGGTAGATCAGGAATTAGTTTTGGATCTTTGAATGATTCTTTCCATTTTGAATTTTGATGTTTTGCCTGTTCGCTGTTACTTATTCTTTTTATGACTTGTTTTATTGATGCATATGGGAATTTTAAATTGTTTTTAAGCTGATTTTAGTTCCTTTCTTTGCTAACATATCTGCTTTCTCGTTACCGTTCAGTCCACAGTGGGCCGGGATCCATTAGAAGACCACTTTTTTATTTAGCATTTGCATTTGTTTTACCATGCAATGAATTTCTTTTACTTTTTCCATTTTAGGGGATGCAGTTGAGCTGATGGACTGGATTGCAGCTTTGGAGTCAGACAGACAAAAAAAGTGGATTTTTTTTTTTTGTTTTCTATCTTTATTTCACCATAGTTTCCCGTTAGTCTTTGTTTTTTTAAGTATGTTATTTTACGACGCTTTATCAACATCTTAGGTTATTTAGCGTCTGAAAGAGATGAAGGTAATAATGCCGGTGAAAAGAGTCCAGGGTCCAGCACCGAAACTTACCTGGCATTTGCTCATATTGGGTTGAGGGAAAACCCAGGAAAAACCTCAACCAGATAACTTGCCCCAACCGGGAATCGAACCCGGGTCACCTATTTCGCAGCCAGACACGCTAACCATTATTTCACAGGTTAATCGTTGTTGTGTAGTGATAATCCCTATTATGAGGTCACGGAGTAAACTATGACTCATACTGTATAATGAATGTGGGTCCACCCACTTCTCAAGAAAATTTTCCGTTTAAGAAATTGGTTTAATTCTTCTTGGAATTACAAGAAGAACCAAGTTCTGCGGCCTTTGACGTCAACCCTGACGTCGTGCGCGGGCATCAAGCGCTAAGTATGGAAAGAGGAAGGGTTATGTATATGAATAAGCAGCCTGTTGGATTAAGAAAACAGTGGTGCACAAACTCAAAACGGAACGTGAAATTTTATGTCGTTATTTTTATATGGCTTCTTTCTGTTTGATATTATTTATATTGTCTGTAAAACAAAAGTACTGACACTGATTTCTTAATATTGCAGTTGTGTTTTAAATGTTAATAACATAATAGAGAGTTAAGAAGGAATATTCACATAAATTCCATAGTAGTGCAACTATACTGTACTAAATGGAAGAAGTACATCTTTCATTAAGAAAGTTATGCCAAAAAAGAGATTGAGTATGACATGATAAGTTGGAATTGATATTGGTGGTATCTTTAGCCTTTTAAAAGTAACCAATAAACTAATCAAAACAATATTACACTACAAAGCAAAGTTACCTAGGTAATGTATCTGTTTTAAGTGTAACTAATATTACATAACAAAACTCTTATCGCATTATGCTTTTAAGGTGATATTGCTGAGCAACTTCTTATCATCAGAATATTAAATTATTTTCTCGAAATGTGCTGAAGTTATAGAGCTGACATTTTTACAACACATGGGGGCGTATCTTTTGCTTATGATGTAACAGTAGTTGCTTTGTTAACTAATTTCCTTACAAACAATTTCCATGCGAATATTTTCAAAATTTTCAATGCACTATCTTCAGTAATACATATATACGGTATATTAGATTTACGAAAACATTCTGTAAGGCTACTAAATAAATAGGCCTATACTTGAAAATTTCACTTTTCTATACGAAAAGTTGAGAAAATATTTCTTTTGAATAAAAAAATCAAACTTGTCAGAAATGAGCATTAAAATTAAAACTTACATTCTTATAATGCACTTATACTTCTGAGGCAAATCTAAAAATTAACATGGATACAGTTTTAATAAGTTCTCTTCCCTTTATCTATTGAATCAGTGCTGGCCATCCCTGAATATAGCTCGACCAAGCGGCATATACTACCTCTTTCGTCTGTCTCTTTCCGTTCCGCTGTAAAGCGCTCAGGCTCTCCTGGGTTCTAAAGCGCGCGCTTGCTCCTATGGGCATCAGTTGACATGCCTGCCTTACGCTGTAGAAGTGATACTCGATATCTGATATGAAGCCTTGTTATGCACCGTACAATTGTCATCAGTGTGCGACGGGCCTTTGAGCGGCTGCTGTGTCACAGGCATGACCAAATAGAGACACCTCTCAAGGCTTAAAAAATGGGATCCGAAGATTATAACGTAATAAATAAGATCTGTCAATGCAAAGCAGTTGTTGGGACTGAACGGCCGGCCGGTTCGGGGTACATTCTAACTAAATCATCAGACATATTAATTTACATGCGTGCGCACAACGGCAACCAGACTGATTATGAGATGCGGCAATATTGATAGGTGTAATTTGTGACTTCATATATTCCAAGATAGAATATGGCTTAATATTCGCATGGTGGACTTGACAGATCCAAGCAGCAACACTTCTTTGTATGCATAATTAATTTTATCTCTGTAGAATTATATTCGGCTCAGTTTTATCCATAAATTCTGAAGCGCTCAAATATTAATTTAAATCGTGTGCTACAACCAGGGGACTGTATCACTGTCGCAGAAGATGAATATATTAGCTGATTCTACAGGGCGTTCACGAAAAGTGTTTTCTTTATTTTATTATTATTGTTGTGACATATTAAAGTACAATACAGTGGAATCCCGATTATCCGTCATCCTATTAACCCAGGGATGTCGAACAGCGCTCTCAAACTGTGAAACGATTAATACTGTTTCCTACCGTAGCTGAGCTGAAACGACAGTCAGACAGCTCGCTGTAGCAGTGTTCTGTACGCAGTGTGTTTATCAACTCTGGCGGCTGGTATGGATGTGGAACGACGATTCAATAGTGAGTGAACAGATACATATTTATTTATCTTAAAGGACGGAAAGGCACATTGCTTAGTATGTAGAAAGGAACTTGGATACATTGGCCATCATAATATTAAAAGGCATTTTAATTCTACATGTCATGCTGAAGCTTATGGACCAGAAAAGTTATCCGGTTTCACTCGTGAAAAGGCTGTAGAAGAATTAAAATCAAGATTGAAGTCAGAAAACCTTCCATCATTATCGGGTGTTAGTAGAATAAGCTTGGTTCGTGCTAGCTACAAAATTTGTGAAATTATTGCAACGGCTTCAAAGCTAATTACTAACGGAGAATTTGTGAAAGGCTGTCTCATAGCTATTGCAAAAAGGATATGTCCGGAATACGTTAATGATTTTAAATCTATATGTTTGTCTCGTAATATTTTTGCAGAGCGCGTATCATAAATGGGAGATAACTTGGATTAACAACTGATAGCAAGAATGAAAACTTTCACTTATTACTCACTATAGCTCTTGATGAAAGAACCGACTGGAAAGATACGGCGCAGCTAGCTACAGTATATTCATAAGGAGTGTCGATTCAGATTTAAATGTTCATGGAGATCTTGTAGATGTCATTTCACTAAAGGATCGAACTCGAGGAGGAGGAGATATTTTTTAATCTGTAACAAAAACTATGAACAAATTTAAAGTCACGCGAAAAGTAATAAATGTTATACATCAAAACAGTTTATGTTTCTGAACTTGAAGTTGCTCAGCTACAACACATACACACAAAGATGATATTTTAAACATGATATTAACAACATTATTATAATAATAATTTATTTCCGTCACTAACGAACAACATTCATGGAATGACCCAGTAGATAAAACATTATTATTATTATTATTATTATTATTATTATTATTATTATTATTATCATCATCATCATCATCATCATAATTCATCCTCATGTAGGCTACATTCTTTTTTATCACAGTTCATCAAGTGCAAATCTAAACTGAGTTCCTACTCACTGGTAAGATGTACTGGGTGTTCATTTCAAAGTGTGTCATGACGTCACTGTTGTTGGGTCACCGATTTGAAGCGAGTTTCAGCTTATATGTTAGAGAAGTTGAGAACGTGTACGGTATAACTTGAACGTCGTAGCAACAGATGGCGGTCTGTACGGTCTGTGTGCTACCATAACCTCTTTCGAACTGTGTTTTGCGCCGGCAAGTCGTACGCAGGGTATTTGTTATCATCGGTTGCGTACGGTAACATTCCACAACACAAATCAAATGCTCCGTGTCCATGTTGACCGTCGAAGTTAATGTCAACAAATACGTAAGTAATCGTCTTAACCCTCTCCCCATATCCCGACAGTACGTATTTCCAAACAGTTCACATTCCTGCCACTACCGGCGTTACCGTACGTATCGGCACGTACTCTTCAGAATGAACGCCGTACTTGCTAGCCAACTTCTCTGCCTCTTAGATTATACACCTGAGCTGCGGAAGTGTAGGAAGATTGAATTCTCTAGGCTCATCAGCTAGCCACATGACGGCATACAGCGAGCCAAGACACATTTTGAACTGAACACCCAGTATAAAATTATCAAAGTACCAGCCGCCGCAGTTTCGCTTTTGTTTACGATCATTCGGCCGGACTGCCTGCTACCTGTGTTCAACCGTTGCACGGTAAGGGAGGAGTGAAGGCTCTGCAGTTCACAGCTCGAGAGCGCTGTTCGACATCCCTGTATTAACCGATTGTCGGATTATCTGACTGTATTTCTTTTGCTCTTTTTTTTTTTTTTTTTTTGCTACAGAAATATATGAAGTTTTGTACATTATATTAAGCACGTTATTTTTTCGAGAGAGGTTTATTACAAGTCTTTGCCCTTACACAGTATGGTCTATTGTTCAAGTTGTTGTACTGTAGAACTTCTATATAAAATGTCTTCCACGGGTATCAAAAGAAATCGTGTTCTACTGAGTATCAAAAAGTGCAAACAAAGTGGTTTGTGGAACGAGAAACTGTAGCTTATCTCAGAATATGGGATTGGAATCACAACTGTATGCAATTTAATAAAAATCAAGGATAAAGTTAATAAAGTACCGGTACGTAAATCTACAACATGAGATGTCCACTCTTCCTATCTTCCAACAGAACAGCCATTATAAGGAGTTTTCTTGCAACTTAACAACTCGTTGTTAACAACCAGATTTAAATCAGTGAAGTTCTGATCCACCACTTAGCGTATTCAATAAAAAACCATAGAGGAGCTTACGAGATAGTAAGCATTATTAATTAAATTTACGAAAATCTTTTATGGTACGGATTATCCGATTTGTTCGATTAACCGTTCAGTCCATCCCCTTCATTACCACGGATAATAGAGGTTCTACTGTATGTCAATGAATATGCAAATCAGATCATGAATTTGAACTGCTGTAATTTATTTCAACTTCTATTTTTCACTGCGGGCTAAAGCAAGGAGATGCACTATCACCTTTAATTTTTAACTTTGCTCTAGAATATGCCATTAGGAAAGTTCAGGATAACAGAGACGGTTTGCAACTGGACGAATTACAGCAGCTGGTAGTTTATGCGGATAACGTGAATATGTTAGTGGAATTTTGCTTGAAGCAAGTAAGGAGATAGGTTTGGAACAGGGTTTAACCCCTTCAGACCTGAATTTATATTAAACAAAATTGAAAAAAAAAAAAACTGGGCACATAATCATTCTGGGGATTCAAAATTCCCAAATCAAGTCTTCACAGAAAATCAAAATTTGGGGACAATTTTGATCCTTGGGGCGCCAAAATTTTGAATGTTATTTCTAATTCAGGTATAGAAATGTTTCAAAAATAATATTCTCCATTTCTATCACACTGAATTTTTCAAAATATTCAAAAGTATCGAAGACATTCCAAAAAAGAAAAACAGAAACAATGTACACTACAATGTACTTCAGGCCTGAAGGGGTTAAGCTACAGTCACATTTGTCGCATTTTGCTACTCGACTTCTAAAAATGCAACAAACTTTGAATGCGACAACCACATTGGACTTCAGAAACGAAGATGGCAATGGAGAAAATTAAATCAGAGATGTGTTTTAACTAATCTGAATTTAAATGAAATGCTAATGGTATGGATAATGTTCAAAAATGTATTGAGCAATAGATGTTCAGGAATTGATTTCAATGAGTTGGTGAAATTCATGTAAGTTAAGTGAATAATTTCTTGTAATTGATTTATATAATTCCATCGCATACTGTAAATTGTGAGCGAAGATTTAGTTCCACGAATCTTGTAAAAACTGAATTAGAAACCGCCTTTCAGTAAAAATAGTTAGCACTCTGCTAACGTTAAATCTTGAAGGGCCTACTAGTAAAGAATTTCAATGTCTAGAGTGCCCATCAAATAACTTATTTTAGTGTGATGTAATTCAGCAATAATTGATTCTAAACATACCTACGTGTAATGATTTACTACATAAGTATATCTAGAGTCTGATAAGATGGATTGACAGTAATAAAACTCCAAGAAACCAATTACATAACTTTTTGTTTCTGCATACTTTATTAATTTTATCTTTCTGCGCAATTATTTATAATATTCCACAAGCATTTCGCAATTTGCACAAATATAATTTTTCATTTGTGCATTTTTGCGACAATTATTTATTTTCTAATTCAAACCTTGGTTTGGAAGTTAACCCCCCCCCCCCAAAAAAAAAACTGGGCCTTATTCATAGATATTCTTTGCGCAGGATTCCGGTGGATGATCAGCGTACTAACGTTTTTCTATTCATAAACCAGTGTTAGCGATATGATATGATATGATATGATATGATATGATATGATATGATATGATATGATATGATATGATATGATATGATATGATATGATATGATATATGATATGACATGACATGACATGACATGGGATGGTATGATATGATATGATATAATATATGATATGATATGATATGATATGATATGATATGATATGATATGATATGATATGATATGATATGATATGATATGATATGATATGATATGATATGATATGATATGATATGATATAATATGATATGATATATGATATGACATGACATGGGATGTATGATATGATATGATATGATATGATATGATATAATATATGATATGATATGATATGATATGATATGATATGATATGACATGATATGATATGATATGATATGATATGATATGATATGATATGATATGATATGATATGATATGATATGATATATGAATCCCGTACAAGTAACCAGTCGATAGCCGGGGCTAGTTTAGCACAGTCGTAGCTCGGGCTAGCGAAATGTCTATGAATAGACCCTACGTGATTATGTCTCGTGACCAGACCATAGTACGAAAAGAAAATATAAAAACTGAAAAAAAAAAATTCCTTTGAAAAGATGGAAAAATTCAAATACTTGGAGCAACAGAAACGAATGTAAATGACACTCTAGAATAAATGAAACGCAGAATTTATATGGGAAATGCCTGTTATTATTCGGTTGAGATACTTTTGTCATCCAGTCTGCTGTCAAAAAAGCTGAAAGTTAGAATTTATAAAACAGTTACATTACCCGTTGTTCTGTATGGCTGTGAAACTTGGACTCTCACTTTGAGAGAGGAACAGAGGAACAAACCCGTGTCCCATATCGGACGTCTCCCCAGGTGGCGGTTAGGGGAAGACTCACCAGATAAATAAATAAAATACTAAGGGTGGAGTAAAAACTAAACTGGCCCTCTTGGTTAGGGTTGCGGCAGTGAACCAGCTCTCTCCTAGGCCTATGTGGAAAAAGAATAACGACTACGTTTCGTAATCAGCAGCCTCGAAACAAAATTATTTACGAAGGAGTCCAGAAGTATCTCGGATGCAAACATCAGAAAGCGTCTTCCTTCCTTATATTCTGTCCTGCAGTTATTGCGGAGTGAAACAGAAAGAACACATCAAGATAATGAGCGGCTAGAAGGAGGACATTCCTCTCCGCGTTAAAAGAAGTGACTTATTACGAGAATTTGGATAAAAGAATTTATCCTATTATTGAACGATACCCCGATTATAAAGAAGAAGGGGATATACTGGCTTACCCAAGAACCATCGGACAAAATCTAGCTGGAAATTTTGAAAAATAAATTACTAAATTGAATTTTTATTGTATGTGCGATGATTCACCTTTCATTTCTAAAGAGGTGACCAAGCAAGAAGTGACAAAAAGGTGGAAGTGACAAATAACAAAAATCATGGTGACCAGAAAACCGGGGGTGACGAGGTGGTACAATGACTAGGGTTCTGGTGACGAGAATTCCAGATCCCTTTCTTGGTTTATCCTGATACACTCTGGACTTCAAGTAATCCCAAAGGAAGAAATTCATAAACAAAATTCAATGGAGAATCGGACTATGTAAATCTTAACTTAGGGTGCCATTAAAAAGACAAATAAGTTTACTGTCACATTCTGTATATCTGAACAACTATTTTTTTTTCCGAACACGAGTTACACAGCAGAAATTTTGGACCCAAAATATATAATGCTTTAATTAGTGCTTACCCTGAGCTACGTACACTTAACACACATAGATTTAAGGAACAATTAGATTAATTATTTAATTGTTTAAGCTAATGCTTTAATTAGAGCTTACCCTGAGTTAAGTACACTTAACACACATAGATTTAAGAAACAAATCAGATTAATTATTTAACTGTTTAAGCTAATTGAGTTAAAAATTGATACTCTAATATTATGTACTTTTGTATTTTCTATTTGCATATAGACCCTATTATTATATGCTGTATTATTTTACCATTCATTAATGTTATTGTGCTCAATGAACTCTCTTAATTTTGTGATATATTTTGTATAACTGATCTGAACTGCGCCCGAGCACGAGCTTCTGCTCTTTCGGGCTGCAATGCCTAATGTAGCTCAAGTGTAAAGTATTAAATAAATAAATAAAATTAAATTAATTAAATTAAAAAATATATATTGAATGGTTCGTCTCCAATAGCTTTTGTATAAAAGTTTTTTTTTTCTGTGAAGTTAAAATTTAAGAAGTTTGAGTAATATTCCATACTTAATAAACACACTATAAAAGTCCTGTCTCAATACTGTCTCGTCCACACCTGTGGAGTAATGGTCAGCGCGTCTGGCCGCGAAACCAGGTTGCCCGGGTTCGAATCCCGATCGGGGCAAGTTACCTGTTTGAGGTTTTTCCGCGGTTTTCCCTCAACCAATACGAGCAAATGCTGGGTAACTTTCGTTGCAGGACCCCGCACTCATATCACCAGCATTATCACCTTCATTTCATTCAGACGCTAAATAACCTACATGTTGATACAGCGTCGTAAAATAACCCAATAAAAAAACACTGTCTCTGCCCACTACATATTCCCACTAAATTCTACTGATATTTAAACCTGAATTTCCGGCGATGTTTCAGGTATTCGACGACGGTGTGCTAATTTTTACATACTATGTTTGATACTTCATTAGGGAAGTTCTCCGAGAGAAATGACAGTTCCAATCTTGTGTTGAGAAACATCTCCCTAATCCAAAACAACATTAGAAATGCGTTAAGAAATTCCCATGTAGTATTTAAGAAACTGATACCGGACACGGTTTATTCCCTCACATATTTTATCCTTCATGTCATAATATATATCAAGCCACCAAACCTGAAATATTAACATGACAGCAATCATTAATGAACTCCGCTTTCTTAAATGCTAATTTGATCATTACATAAAGAATGAAACATCTCACTCAGTTTACTGACTTACACTTCCATATTAATACGAGACCTCCAGTTTTATTTTGAAGTCCATTTGACAAGAACTCTAGCATTCCCATCTTCAGTTCCTACTGCATCTCTGCTATATCCAAAGTTTGTACGTAGATATAAACATAACTACCATTAAAGCCGAAAAAAAACTTAACTTTATAAAATAATGACAATTCAAGCATTTGCATGTGGTAAGCCTAATTAAACAAGAACACTTCGAGTTTGTAGCTCAGCGATTGCGTGCTATCCCGAGTTCGATCTCCGGCCTGCTTATAATGGAAATTGTGAGACTTTTTTTTAAGACTCTGCATACTATTCCTCTTTCATTTCGCCAGGCTATATGGATATAAATTGAATATCAATAATGAGATTTTCGATCTAGAATTTTGTTTAGAAAATTTGAATCAAAAGGAATTGGAGTCCGAGGTTATAGAAGGAAACAGGAGGGACTTCAAAATGAAAATGAGGAAGATTATAAACAAGCAAATGGGCGGAAGAAGTGAGATTAGTAGCCAAGGAAGTGTGGCAGAAGTTTCAAGAAGGAATTCGATTAGCTCAGGACAATCCGAAGCGAGGGCAGTAACTACACAAGGAATGTCTGAAACAGCAAGTTCAGGAAGAATGGAAGCAGACACGTATGACGTCATTGGAAGGAGAGACGCGTGGTCGCAAATAAGTCCTTCGTCACCATGCAAGCAAGAGTTACTGAAGACTGCTGACAATAGCGGAAGGGATAAGATGACGAATCAGCTGACAGCGGGACGAGTAGGTCATAGAAAACAGATCAAGAAGGTGGTTAAGAAGAAACAAGCAAGACGTCCGGAGCCGACAAAGAGGGGAAGTAAAGAAGATTTGGGTAGTCCATCTACTTGTGAGGGAAAGGAAGGAAATAAGGAACCGCAGAACTACAGTCTACGAAGTTGGTGCTTAAGGGGGATGGAGTGATAAAAGAGTGGCAAAAGACATAGAAACAATAAAGTCAGTTTCAAGGAGTAAGAGTAACTAGCAAAATAATCGGAGAGAGAATGTATGAACGAATAAGTGAATTAGTGTCCAGAGAAACAAGAGTTGATAAAGGAAGTGACTAGAGAAAATCAGAAGTGTTTGTTAATAGTAATCGGTAGTGAAATGTTACTAATATTGGAGTGTCGACTAAGTTAGCGTACAATCAGAGAATTTGAAATGATAGGAAGACAGCAAGTATTTTAAAGTTAAGTTTACAAATTAAGGCTGAGTTGACTTACAAAAATAGTGGTAAACGGAAAATTTATCGGGGTGAAAGGGAACAGTTTAACAAAATAAACATGTGATTCAGTGTCTAATGGAGAAATAGGGGATAAGAGTGTTGACAGAAGTGAGGAGAGGTTGAACTGATTGTAAATTAGTGATGAAAGTGAATGAGTATGATTAAATAGTGTTAGTAAAAGTTAGTTCAAAATTAGGGAAATTTTAGACGATAGGAAGTACTTCAAATATAAGTAAACAATAAAAGTGGTGAGGTGTTCATTAGTAAGAAGGGAAAATTTCAAGGGGAGAGGTTAGAAAGCAAATTGAGAGTATGTATTATAGTAATAGAGGTAACAAAGGTAAAACAAGATGACAGCACACGTCAATGAAAGTTTATTGTAATTAGAAGGTAATGGGGAGCACGAATACAGAGACGTGGTGGCGACCCATTACCAAATAAGAGTTGTAGAAATAAATATATCACTATATATCAATATCAATATCAATATTCCTCTTTCATTTCAACAGAATCCTACACTTCGCACTCACATCATCATCCCCAATAATATAAATTATACGCTGGTGTTAAATCTTAATAGGTAGAGTATACAGTAGAGGTGCTTATAGGCAATTTAAAAGCGCAATGTATTGTGGTAATAGATCAGGCCTGCACAAGGTTTGCGCTCTCCGAGCCGACTCACAGCTCTTGACCGGAATGCAGATATTAGCTGCGTTCTGTATAAGGGTGGACTGGAAGAAAGAGTGATCTCGTACAAAATGTACACAAAAAGAAGTACTATTACGAGTGTTTATGAAGTGAATTCCCGTTCAGTGTTTGCAAAACTATCTTGGACTATTATTAATTAATAAAGAAATATTTATTTACAGAAATAATAGAAATTCTATAGCTACTTAAATGTACAATATCATTTTGTTGTATTTTTATTTATCAGTACATCAAAACGAGATTTTATGCTGTTGGCAGCTGAAAGGAACAGTAGCCTACTGATCGTAATGAAACATCAGTTACAGATGTTCAATGTTTGGGTTTATTAAAGTCGATTATACAAAACAGTTGCTCACAAATATAAATGTTGAGCCAAACATAGCAATCATTTTCACAGCCAGCCTATGTAGTCGTGGATATTATTGCTAATGTTTAGTCTTGTAAAACTCAACCAGGCTAGTAGTATTATTCAAACAATCTTTAACCCTTAGATCACATTGAAGATCAATAAGTTCGAGCTGTAAACCGTTAAATGTTATATGTTATGTTCCGTCTTTTAGATTCCTCCATACTGTACTGTAGCAGTAGATAAGCAACGTGAAACAGTTACTGAGAATACTGCACTCCACTAGATAACTGAGTGGTCGTTTTCCTCTCCTCTACCTATAGGAAGTCTATGTCATTCTGATGTATCTTCCCCTCCGTTTCGGCGAGCGGTAAACACCGCTCTCCCGCTCCGAAGGAGCGCGCGCGCTCGTTGAGCGCTGTTTGTGCAGGTATGTAATAGATGATTAAAAGAATTATAATTTTGTTTTTGAAATGTGCAGAAATTTTATCCGAACAAATACAATATTTTAAAATTCTTTTGCTGAACGAAAAGTTACTTTGTCCAGATCAAATTTCTACACATTTAAAGGACAAAACTAAAATTCTTTCAATCATTTATTATTATAATATACTGCTCTTTTAAATTGACTGCGAATATTGGGCATTAAATCAATGGCTTTCCCAAAACATGCTATGAAATATTTCATATTAAACATTTTTTATCTCGAAAAGGAAGCAAAAACGAGCAAAACTGTATTAAAGTATTTGGTTTGAAATATCTCAAAGAATAACCCTCTGAAATTAATGACTTAAACGGTTCACGCTGTTTACTGTAGACGTGTATATTTTAATGGCAGGCCCTTAACTTGCCGTTATTCGCGCGCGACTCTACGAGCGTGACTTACAGATGTCGCTAATGCCTAGAAAAGTAGACCACTTAGTTTGTCAGAACCTATCCACTGTGCACCACATGCTTCTCAGTAAGTATTATATAAGTAGCGAGATTTTATCATCGAAAGCTGAGGCCTTGAATCACAGCTGAGCGGGCTGCTACTTGCCCATGTCATTTCTCGAATAGCGCCATACTAAGGAAACCTGTTTTCAGGCGTACACACGTTATTACTTTGTATTATTATTTCAATATTGTCATTAATACATTTTCATTCTACAAAACTATTTTATATTCGGTTGGAATAAAGCAAAAAAAAAAAGTGAAGAATTATTTTAGTTAAGCACTATACGTGATTTATTTCAGTTCATAATATTACAGAAATGTTATGTGCAAAAATTCATTCACATTTTCTTATATTTTAGTGCTGAAATTTTCGCAGTTTATCAAGTCTTATTTATCTCATTTACTCTACAGTATCGCAATCCAACTCGTATAATTTTGTCCCATATCCTAAGAATTCATTCATTCATAGTGTTCTGCCCAAGAGCAGGTCTTTCACTGCAAACCCAACATTCTCCAGTCTTTCCCATTTTCTGCCTTCCTCTTTGTCTCTTCATATGATCCATATATCTCAATGTCGTCTATCATCTGATATCTTCTTCTGCCCCGAACTCCTCTCCCGTTCACCATTCCTTCCAATGTATCCTTCAGAAGGCAGTTTCTTCTCAACCAGTGACCCAGCCAATTCCTTTTCCTCCTTCTTATCAGTTTCAGCATCATTCTTTCTTCACTCAGTCTTTCCAACACAACTTCGTTTCTTATTCTGTCTGTCCATTTCACACGCTCCATCCTTCTCCATATCCACATTTCAAATGCTTCTAGTCGCTTCTCTTCACTTCGTCGTAATGTCATATTTCTGCCACATACAATACTACACTCCACACAAAGCACTTAACTAGTCTCTTCCTTAGTTTTTTTAAAGAGATCCGCAGAAGATGATCCTTTTTCTATTAAAAGCTTTCTTTGCCATTGCTAATCTCCTTTTGATTTCTTGGCAGCAGCTCATGTTACTGCTTATAGTATACACCCTAAGTCTTTGAAGCTGTCCACTTGCTCTACTGCCTCATTTAGAATTCGCAAGTTTAACTTCTTTACTCTTCTTCCTATGACCATGATATTCGTCTCGTTGACATTTATCTTCATGCCATACTGCTCACAGCTGTCATTTAGCTCCAGTAACATACCTTTTAGTATGCCTATCGTCTCCTCCTCTGCTAACAACGCCAAATCATCAGCAAATCTTATACAATTTATTCTTTTTCCCCCTACTATCACTCCTCCCATGTTCTGAAAACAGTTCTTCACTAAATTCTCCAAGAAGATGTTGAACAGGGTAGGTGATAAAGAGCATTCTTGTCGTACTCCTCCCCCTATTTCACGTCCGTCTGACATTTCTTTCCTAGCCTGACTTTCACTCGTTGTTTCATATAAAGGTTACTATGTTCTAATAAATTGTTTGGTTCATTGCAGGTACAAAAACAAACCTGGAACCTTTCGACAAAAAAATTTGAAGTTGAGCATTTGTCATTGCTACCGTTCTATTTACTACAAATTATGAAAAATAGGAAACTCATTTGATTAATTGAAGTCTTTAAAGAAACAAACAAGTAAATGAAGAAGGCGTTGTGTAGAATAACATATCCAGATTTCAAGTCAGATTTATATTAGTGTTTTGTTATTTTCTTGTTTCAGTTTATGAAAGAGCCCCATTCTCCCACCTTCGCATTCGACAGATATAGAAAATCATATGTTGTGCATGAATTGAGATCATCCTGTTGTTAGGATAATGAATCTCATTAGGGATGCTTAAATAATTACATATTTTTCAGATTACGGGTTAATGTAACAAATTCAGTCTACGCTCTCTAAATATCAACCGATTCCTACACACAAGGACCCTGTCATATCAGAACAAATATCACGTAAATGAAAGGGCCCATCCGTAGCTCATCCTTAGAACAGAAATAAATTAGGGTTTATCCGAAACGCAATATTCGTGGTGTGTGGCAGAGTAGCCTAATTCCATTCACTGATGTTTTAGCTAGGAAGTGGGAGAGCTCTTCCAGCAGTTAGAGTTTTATCTAGTGCATGGGGTAGTGTTTACTGGCAAGTAAAATTAATAATTTCTACAAAATACGTGAAATATAGCCTAATAATAATAATAATAATAATAATAATAATAATAATAATGTTACTGTCTGACGCTTTTACAATTAACTACGGGCTAAAGCAAGGAGATGCACTATCACCTTCACTTTTTAACTTTGCTCTAGAATATGTCATTAGGAAAGTCCAGGATAACAGAGAGGGTTTGGAATTGAACGGTTACATCAGCTGCTTGTTTATGCGGATGATGTGAATATTCTAGGAGAAAATCCACAAATTATTAGGGAAAACATTGGAATTTTGCTTGAAGAAAGTAATGAGATACGTTTGGAAGTAAATCCCGAAAAGAAAACAGTATGTGATTACGTCTCGTCACCAGAACATAGCAGGAAATTTATCTTTTGAAAAGGTGAAAAAATTAAAATATTTTGGAACAACGGTAACAAATATAAATAAACTAGCGGATTGTGGAGCAAATCTGACTTTCAGGTATAGCTCCCTGTGAAGCAGATTTTCAAAATATGAACGGCATTCGAAAGGAAATTAAACGCAAAATTAATATAGAAAAATACCTGCTATACTTCGGTTGAGAAGCTTCTGTCATCCAGTTTGCTTAAAAAAAAGGAAACTGGAAGTTAGAATTTATAAAACAATTATATTACCGGTTATTATGTATGGTTGTGAAACTTGGGCTCTCACTTTGAGAAACAGAGGCTAAGCGTGTTCGGGAATAAGATGCTCAGGAAAATATTTGGGGCTAAGAGGGATAAAGTTATAGGAGAATGGAGAAAGTTACACAACGCAGAACTGCACGGACTATATTCTTCACCTGACATAATTAGGAACATTAAATCCAGA
This sequence comes from Periplaneta americana, assembly GCF_040183065.1. Taxonomy (NCBI): domain Eukaryota; kingdom Metazoa; phylum Arthropoda; class Insecta; order Blattodea; family Blattidae; genus Periplaneta; species Periplaneta americana. The sequence goes on from NC_091117.1 coordinate 31,534,646, forward strand.
CGTTTGAGATGGGCAGGATAGGCCTATGTAGCACGTGTGGGTGAATACAGAAATGCATATAGAGTGTTAGTTGGGAAAACTGAGGGAAAAAGACCTTTGGAGGGGCGAGACTTAAATGGGAGGATAATATTAAAATGGATTTGACGGAGGTGAAATATGATGATCGGGACTGAATTAATCTCGCTCAGGATAGGGACCGATGGTGGGCTTATGTGAGGTCGGCAATGAACCTCCGTGATCTCTAAAAACCATTTTTAATTCAGTAAATACTGTAATAATAGACTAGTTTCAACTTGAGTTCTAAAACTTCACACAAAATTTTAGCTTTCTAACATAAGTTCGTTTCTTAGATATATGCACTATATTTAAATTTAGGAAAATACTCTTTCACATAGTGTGTAATAGTGAGAAGAAAAATGTTATTATTATTATTATTATTATTATTATTATTATTATTATTATTATTATTATTATTCAGTTTACAATGCCTTTTGACATTTTCTGACAGCCAAATATTAATTTACAGTCACTGATAAATGTATCTCACTGCAAGATACCACTCCCCTCTATCTCTCCATAGGTCTTTTCCTAATTGTCTTCTTTCCATAGCTTCCAGAATGCCCTTTTTCCATGTTGTCATAGGTCTTCCTCTTTTTCTTCTTCTTGGTTATCTTTCCGTATTCATTCGCATCATATGCCCATACCATATTAGCAGTTTTGTGAAAATATCCTCTACAATATCATTCTTAACTTGCATTTTCTCTCTGATTAGATCGTTTCTAATTTTATCTCTTCTTGAAATGCCTGCTGATCGTCTCCAATAATCCATTTCTAAGGCCAAAAATTTATTTTTGAATGCTTATTATAACGCTGCGAAAATCACGTAAAATTATGGCTGGAATTATTTGTGCATTTGCAGTTTAAATATTAGCAAATTTATAATGACTTTTCCATACTTTCAATTACAAGTTACTTCATAATAAATTCTAAGTGTAGGCCCTACTCATTTTTAGCTATGCTATTAATAGTAGTAGCCCTTATTGCAGTGTTATCTGTAGTAGCCTTTAAGATTTACAACTCATCTATGTTACGACTCAAGTTTCTTACCTTCGAGTACCTGTCATAAGCTCCAATTAAGCCGCGATCAAGTCAGCCTTTCTCCTGTTGAGAATTGGCTTTAATTTATATTATTACTGGTGCCTTTTAATGTAGAAAGCCAATTGGTTGTATTCCACTTTTTGCTTTGTTAGTAAAGAGGGTCACTTCTGCTCAGACAAGATTATTTTATAACAGAAGTCTAAGGGCTAATTAATGTAGAATCGAGCAGTCAACGTCCGACAAATGGTGAGTATATTCAAGATATAAATTAAGGGCCGGGACTAATTGGGGGCATGGGAAACACCTCGTCGTAGTCAAAACAAGCCAAATGCTGGCCGCTGTAATTTTATGGGGACAGGCCTGCCCGCGCGCTGATGACAGCTAATGAGCGCATTCCGGAGAGAAGCATTCATAATTTAATGACACATTAATTTACCTAATTTGACGTCATAAAGTGGAACCTGGAAAATATCTAAAATTGTCACTTATAATTACTATTTGCCACTAAGATTTGTTACCTAATTCACAGAAGTAAGCAAGATTATGAAGTAGTATCACAGTCTACTACATAACTTACAGTCACGAAGCTTGAGTTTTGAGGGTGCTAGAAACAATAGACTGTGACGGTACTATTTTGCATTGCCTGTAATGAGGCGATATTAGCGATCCTAGTGGTGAGCAACTATCTAATGTTTGCATATTTACTACGTATTGAGCTTCGCGACTGTATATACTAGACTGTGGTAGTATATTAAGGGAACACATCGCTAAAAACTACAATTTTTTCCCCAATCATTTTCATTTCAACCAAATTTTGAGAGCATGTTTACTACGTAAAGGGCTAACAAAATCGAATCTTTTGACCCCCAAATATTTTTGGCTTTTGATTTTTTTATATTCCTTTTAGAAATATTTTCAAACCCAAGTTTTTAGTAGAAGATCTCAATTTTTAAGCTTCGTTTCTTTCGATAATAATAATAATAATAATAATAATAATAATTTATATATATATATATTTATATATATATATATATATATATATATATATATTATTCTAATGTACCGAAGTACATATGATATTTCCATGCAGATATTCTGCGTCATCATACGATGAAAGAGTAATGGAACGGAGAAAAATTCTCTCCGGCGCAGTATGATGACGCAGAATATCTGCATGGAAGTATAATATGTACTTCGGTACATTAAAATAATAATATATATGATATGCGTAAATCACTTCGTGCTTTAAGATCCCGGCCAACTAGTCACTCATAACGAGTGCACCTCAGCACATGTGTGGACTTCAGTCCTACGTTCATAGACTTCTATGACGTAGTGCAGAGGGAGGCCACTAGAGGGAACCCAAGAGTTGGAACTTAAAACTGAGACGATTCTGTCCGACGCCGGGGTGGGTATCCGGTGTGGCTTAGTGGATAAAGCATCAGCACGTAGAGCTGAAAACCCGGGTTCAAATCCCGGCGCCGGAGAGAATTTTTCTTCGTTCCATTACTCTTTCACCGTATGATTTATTTAACCTGGCAGAGTTAAGGCCATACGGCCTTCTCTAACACTCAACCAGGAGTAAAACTGATTGACAAAAAACACTACAAATTTACAAAGTACACTACAATTTTACACACAAAACTGAGTAAGATAATAATAATACAATGTAAGCAACAAGTAAGTAGAGATCAGGCATAATATATCTGCAGTGCTTGGGAAAAGTGGCATAAGTCAGTTTCCACAAACATTTTTTATTCATTTATTGACAACTTACGGAACATCTGCTCGCTTGGGAAAAGAGACATAAGTATTTCTTCCACTACAATAATTCATATAGAAGAAAATCAAATCGACATAAACCAGTGTGAAGACAGTTTTTTTTTCCCTTCTTTTATAAAATTAACATTTTTGACTTATGCCACTTTTCCCGAGCACTACAGATATAACATACAGAGAGAAAGGAAAAAGCATAATAAAATGTGAACTGCAGGTCAAAATAAATTAGACATACAAAGTATAAAAAAATAAGGCAATTATTGATGATGATGATGATAATAATAATAATAATAATTATAATAATAATAATAATAAATAATAATCATATAATACATTACATAATAGATTACATTCACAAGCAAATTTGTCGGTGATAATGGTATGTCAGGCGGAAGATATCTGGGGGACATATTTCGATGTGTGATTGTGATGGGAGACATCTGGTGACCCTAAGATAAACCAACAAAATCACAACAGTACGTTAAATCCCTGTCATTTCAAGATTGCAAAACAAAATAAATAAATAAATAAATAAATAATTTTAGTCATTAAACGAATTTTCCTTATAAATGTCAGCAGAGTGCAGATATCACATTCTTGATTTTTTTCTGAGTTAAATAATCCAGCCAACAACAGATTTGTGCAAATATCCCAATTTTTTCAAAATGTCGGTTGGTCTATTGTTACGTATCTCCATCCAACCGTAGTATTATCCTTGGCCATTTGACAGATTCGTTTTACTTCCTGTAAGCAAGTATTTAGTGACAATACAGTTTTCACTTTTCGCTAATGGCATTTATGTAGCCGGGAGTAGATTTTGAATTAACTCGTAATTCCGTTGGAATAATAAAGTACAGGCCGATTATTTAGTCCTGGCAACTCAGCGACGCGAAAGAGGGGGAGTAATAGGAGTAGTGGGGAGAGCTCTGGAGTAGAGATAAGGGCGAGAGGTCGGTAAAGGAATGCAATACAGTTTAATTGTACTGGAAACATACCGCTCTACGGCACGCATGACATCCGATCGCTCCGACGGCAAGCGAGAGACTAACCCAAACATCCTTTAGAGAAACTAAATGGACTTGCCTGGCCAAGGCGCACATCGCCGGGGACTACAGGACTATATAACCATACTGTGAGTTCTGTAAGAATCTTACAACTGTGGGACTTTCAGCATTAAACTCATATATGAGAAGGGTAAAATTAGACTAATAAAATGTTAGTTGTTAAAATAACAAATAAATAAATGTTCAACTTATTTTTAAAAGACATAAAAGGCAAAAATAGGCAGTTATTAAAATAACAGTAAGAGCTTAAATAAATAAAATATGCACTTATTCAAATAACAGTAAGAGCTTAAATAAGTGAAATAGGCACTTATTCAAATAACAGTAAGAGCTTAAACAATTAAAATAGGCACTTATTGAAATAGCAGTAAAAGCTTAAATAAGTAAAATAGGCACTTATTCAAATAACAGTAAGAGCTCAAATAAGTAAATTAGATACTTATTCAAATAACAGTAAGAGCTTAAATAAGTAAAATAGGCACTTATTCAAATAACAGTAAGAGCTTAAATAAGTAAAATAGGCACTTATTCAAATAACAGTAAGAGCTTAAATAAGTAAATTAGATACTTATTCAAATAACAGTAAGAGCTTAAATAAGTAAAATAGGCACTTATTCAAATAACAGTAAAAGCTTAAATAACAAAAATAGGCACTTATTCAAATAACAGTAAGAGCTTAAATAAGTAAAATAGGCACTTATTCAAATAACAGTAAGAGCTTAAATAAGTAAATTAGATACTTATTCAAATAACAGTAAGAGCTTAAATAAGTAAAATAGGCACTTATTCAAATAACAGTAAAAGCTTAAATAAGTAAATTAGATACTCATTCAAATAACAGTAAGAGCTTAAATAAGTAAAATAGGCACTTATTCAAATAACAGTAAGAGCTTAAATAAGTAAATTAGATACTTATACAAATAACAGTAAGAGCTTAAATAAGTAAAATAGGCACTTATTCAAATAACAGTAAAAGCTTAAATAACAAAAATAGGCACTTATTCAAATAACATTAAGAGCTTAAATAAGTAAAATAGGCAGTTATTCAAATAACAGTAAGAGCTTAAACAATTAAAATAGGCGCTTATTGAAATAGCAGTAAAAGCTTAAATAAGTAATATAGGCACTTATTCAAATAACAGTAAGAGCTTAAATAAGTAAATTAGATACTTATTCAAACAACAGTAAGAGCTTAAATAAGTAAAATAGGCACTTATTCAAATAACAGTAAGAGCTTAAATCAGTAAAATAGGCACTTATTCAATTAACAGTAAGAGCTTAAATAACAAAATAGGCACTTATTCAAATAACAGTAAGAGCTTAAATTTAATAAGTAAAATAGGCACTTTTTCAAATAACAGTAAGAGCTTAAATAATTAAAATAGGCACTTATTCAAATAACAGTAAGAGTTTAAATAAGTAAAATATGCACTTATTCAAATAACAGTATGAGCTTAAATAATTAAAATAGGCACTTATTCAAATAGCAGTATGAGCTTAAATAAGTAAAATAGGCACTTATTCAAATAACAGTAAGAGCTTAAATAAGTAAAATAGGCAGTTATTCAAATAAAAGTAAGAGCTTAAATAAGTAAAACTGGCAAAATAAATACTCGAAAGACATTTTAATTTATACAACTTTTGATATGTCAATCCAGTAATAAAGGGCATTTTGCGTTAAACTGATTATTTTTGTCGCAAAATCATTACGATAGATAGCGTAACGGGAAAAGGTAGCCTAGTCTGGCAACTCTGCTACAAGGACAAACAGATAAGAGCTAATAAACTAACGAAAAATTTATTATGTAGCACAAACCAGACCTTTCTTATCTCTAAAATTTGAAACACCAGAAACAAATTCAGATTTCAATTGTCAGGCAGGGGGCAGCACTGTACAGCTTACTCGTTGCCAGGCAATAAAACTTGATAAATAAGCCATTGTTTTGTTTAGGTCGCCTTATCTGGACCGCATTCCCCGAGCGGCGGTGCAACATTGCGCACTTCGTAATTTGAATAACTTTACAACAAGAGAAAAAAATGTTTAACAACGTTACAGAAGATCTCTTCCTCCAACTCATGCAACACTCTTTGAACAATTAGTAATGCTTGATACTGCCATCAATTACTCCGCGTATGTATCGTTATAGGCTAGGTAGCCAATATTTCTACGTAGCATTGTGCTGGAAATCTTAATAGATGAGGTACTTACTTCATAAAGAATTGCACCTGGAGTCCCGCTTACATGTGTAATACGTTTTTGTGCTGGCCCCGATGTAAGCAACCGGTAATGAGCACATAAAACCTAGTCATGCCCAGGCTTCGCATGTTTGTCACAAGAGCTACATTGGATGGAGTAGTTTCTCCTGGTACATTAATGACGTCAGTCAAAGGCACAAGCAGATTACAAGATCTCTATGAGTTCTGACTTGTATGTATGTATGTATGTATGTATGTATGTATGTATCTATGTATGCATGTATTTTTTTCTTGGGTTATTTTACGACGCTGTATCAACATCTAGGTTATTTAGCGTCTGAATGATATGAAGGTGATAATGTCGGTGAATTGAGTCCGGGGTCCAGCACCGTAAGTTACCCAGCATTTGCTCGTATTGGGTTGAGGGAAAACCCCGGAAAAAACCTCAACCAGGTAACTTGCCCCGACCGGGATTCGAACCCGGGCCACCTGGTTTCGCGGCCAGACGCGCTGACCGTTACTCCACAGGTGTGGACATGTATGTATGTATGTATGTATGTATGTATGTATGTATGTATGTATGTATGTATGTATGTATGTATGTATTTTTTATTGAGAACATCAACTGCATGCCCCATTACATAGTAATATTACATGCATTATACTAAATAATTTACATGTGTAATTACAATATTATGCTACAATTTGCTTTTTCATAATATGAGAGTTGAATTTACACATCACCTTAACTAAATTTAATCATATACTTATAAGATTTAAATTTCTATATACACGCCTGGGTTAATTTACATTTAAAATCACAATATTGTGTCATACTTTGCTTATAATAACTATTCCTAATGAATATCTTACATGTTTCCATAATATGAAAATAAAGTACATCTTATCTTAGTTAATTTTTATCATATAGCCTACCTAAAAACTTGAAATATTTATTTTATACCTAAAGTGAGCCATATGTACATTTTTATTATTTTTTCACCATTAGATTGTATTTGTTTGTAAGACAGACTACCTGGATTTTATATCTACTTAACCATCTCTTTTCTTATATTCTATATTTACAGTTTGTTTATCATATTATTTCATAATTTATTCCATTATTGTGTATCTACAAGTCAATTGAGTATATATATTTACAAAATGGTCTCAAATGAAAAGTTATGAGCTGTCGGTTGGTAACTGGCCAAGTTCCTCCATTTTTTTGTATCTCCGATATTAAAACTGATCTCTGCTGTCGTGTGTCCGGACATTCATAGATTAGATGATTTACAGTTTGCCAGATGTTGTTACATGTACATATTGGATCCTCTATGATGTGAAATCTATGTAGGTATTCTTTTGTTTTTCCATGGCCCGAGATGATTCCTGTGAAGTCCGGTGTAAGGGGTAGTTTTATCTTAAGTCTTTCTTTGATGGAAGGGAAGAAGGATTTCGAAAGAGCCCCTTTGTTCGTATTGCTCCATCTGTTCTGCCATTGATGATATCCTGTTTCTTGTATCTCAATGTATGTATGTATGTATGTATGTATGTATGTATGTATGTATGTATGTATGTATGTATGTATGTATGTATGTATGTATGTATGTATGTATGTATGTATGTATGTATGTATTTACACTTCAAGTGCATGTTGTTGCGTATGTTTGTATGTCGGTAAGTTCATTGTGATCCCGTTCAGTCATAGAGAAGGTGCACCAGGAGACAAATGCCGCCACTGATATCTACACTGCAGTTATTTATTTCGGAATTTAGAAATGATGGCACGACCTATGAAGCCGGAACGGGCAATTGCCCATACCATGAAGTGAGGAGGAAGAAGAAAAGAAGAAGAAGAAGAAGAAATGATTATTTTTGTGTAAGGAATGGTAACATATTCTGCAAAGTTCTGTTTTATATGAAACATTTCATAAAGTGTTTTGGGAAAGCCATTCATTTAATTAAATTTAAGAGAGCAGAGTATTACGATGATTACGATGGTGCTGACGATCTATAATCTTTTCGCTGTAAGAAAAATCCTAATATAAACAATAGCACGTGACTGAAGTGAAGCTTCATTGGCCGCTGTTTGGCGCCATAGATTCTCAGTACGTGTTCCCGCCTACTGTTGTACATTCTGTTTCATGTTAAACATTTCCCGTTACTCGTCAAGTAGGCCCAACCTCATTACTATGCATTCGTTTGCATAAGAAACATTTACTTTATAATAAATTACTTTAATTAAAACTCACATAACTTATTATATACATTTAAGACTATTTGTTTTTCTCCGCTTTTGAGAGGGTTTTCACTCTTATGTTTAATAATCACACACACCGAGGATGCAGAAGCCATGCTTCAGTACCATTTGCTTACGTGAACAACTACGAGTTCAAGTGACGCCAGTTTGTTACAAAAACAGACTACTTCGGTATTAATGTTTGTATTCATCCGCGTTCATAGTACATAACAAGATATAAAAGTAGTTTTTCTTTTACATATGAGCGAAGTTATACTGTATGTTTCATTGTATTTAACAACTATAATACAATTTTTTTATTTTCAAATAATACAAGATGATAGTTTCCAAATACGGACTATATTTTCCTGCGTCGTGTGAGTGTTTCGACTGTCAGCCAATCACGGGTATGACAGCCACGTGCTTGTGTTTACATTAGGATTTTTCTTACAGCGAAAACAGTATAGTGGTAGCAGATTCAGAAAACTCATTACAGCAGTCCATATACAAATTAGAAAGAAATTAATCTATAAAATATAGTTAACAATATCCACAGATAAGACCAAAACCACGACATTTAGAGGACAAGATCAGTAAGATCCAAAATAATTATAAACAAATTGACATGTTTGCGATTCTACCATGCTCTGTATCCGCCTACGTTATCGACCCGACAGTCAGGTTTGACTCACAGGCATTATGGGCCAACATGGACCATTACCCGCAGCGACAAGTCTTAAGGCTGGTTCACAATAAACCGGGAACGAGACCAGAATGAAAACGGGAAGCAGAGGACGTGAATATGAAAATTTTTTATTCACAATAAACCGAGAACGTAGACGACTCTGCATATCGATATGTATGTCAATAACGATATGTAAAGTCGATATTACGGATTGACCAATGGCGTTCTCTCATGAGTACAAGGCAGCCAACATAAACACAGGTTAACCAACTTCGAAATTTCAACTGAAACATTCCATTAGGTACGGTACTATAAATATGCCCATGCATCTTTATTATCACAACCTATTTTAAGTCTACCATAACGTAAAATAATTAGAGAAGAAACATTTGTAATAGAACAAAAATGAACACAACAGTAGTTATTGAATTGAAGCGTGAATATGTAGTGTATAATACAACCAATACAGTAATAAAATATTATTCGTTTTCGATCGGTGTTCAAAGATGCAGCTATTGAAAACCACGTATTCTCCTTCATTCTCTCATCTTTATACGAGGCGCGCCGCTTATCGTAAATGTGGGGATTTCAATATTAGAATCTCATCAAATAAAACTTCCTCTATGATGCACAGCACAGAACAAAATAATGCATAGGATATGTCACGGTCTTCTTGCTACAAAATATACGACGACAAAATAGCTTTTAGATGGCAATAGAATGAATCTAGTGGGCTGTGATCGGAAACGTGAACGCCAAAGTTGAAACTTGGCCAACTCTCCGTTTCCGATCTCGGGCTCCGGCAAGCTTTTCGTTAATTGTGAATGCTCACATTTAAATGTACTGTATACATTTTAACAATTTTACCGTTTTTGTTTTCGTTCCGATTCTCGTTTCCGGTTATTGTGAACCAGCTTTTAGGGGCACAGCGGGCTAAAAGAGCATTTTATCGCGCCAAAAATATAAAAAAAAAAAAATGTTTCTTGGAATGTCAGTTAGCTAGAATAAGTTATTTATTTAAAGGATAGAGCAACTGTAGTCAACATCTCAACCCTCTAGTGTACTGGTCGCCTTATAATAAAGAGATTCTGGGTTCGATTTTCGATGTTTGTGCTAAGAGTTTCATCTCTTCCCACTAATTATTGCGTAACTTTATATTGTGTCCCGCGCCGTGGCGTCGTTGTCTAAAGCATCCTGCCTAGGACTCGGGTTACGGAATGCGCGCTGGTTCGAGTCCTCATAGGGAAGAAATTTTCTCATGGAATTTCGGCCAGTGTATGGGACCGGTGCTCGCCCAGCATCGTGATGCATTTGGGGAGCTACGATAGGTAGCGAAATCCGGTTAAGAAAGTCAGCTATAACGGCTGGGAGGATCATCGTGCTAACCACATGATACCTGCATTCTGGTTAGATGATTGTCCACCTCTGTTTCAGCATGTGAACATGAGGATAACAGCCGGCTGATCGGTCATAGACCTTCATGGGCTGTCGTGCCTCAGATTATTAATACAAGATTTTACTTGAGTCCTCATAGGGGAAGAAATTTTCTCATGAAATTTAGACCAGTGTATGGGACCAGTTCCCACCCAGCATCGTGATGCACTTGGGGAGCTACATTAGGTAGCGAAATCCGGTTAAGAAAGTCAGCTATAACGGCTGGGAGGATCATCTTGCTAACTACACGATACCTGCATTCTGGTTAGATGATTGTCCATCTCTGTTTCAGCATGTGAACATGAGGCTAACAGCCGGCTGATCGGTCATGGCCCTTCATGGGCTGTCGTGCCTCAGATTATTAATACAAGATTTTACTTGAGATATTTAAGAAAAAGAACTCCTAAAATAAAATATAAATCAAATTAATCGAATTTAATAATAATAATAATAATAATAATAACAATAATAATAATTTACTTACTTACTTACTGGCTTTTAAGGAACCCGCAGGTTCATTGCTGCCCTCACATAAGCCCGCCATTGGTCCCTATCCTGAGTAAGATTAATCCATTCTCTATCATCATATCCCACCTCCCTCAAATCCATTTTAATATTATCTTCCCATCTACGTCTCGGCCTCCCTAAAGGTCTTTTTCCTTCCGGCCTCCCAACTAACACTCTATATGCATTTCTGGATTCGCCCATACGTGCTACATGCCCTGCCCATCTCAAACGTCTGGATTTAATGTTACTAATTATGTCAGGTGAAGAATACAATGCGTGCAGTTCCGTGTTGTGTAAACTTTCTCCATTATCCTGTAACTCCATCCCTCTTAGCCCCAAATATTTTCTAACCACCTTATTCTCAAACACCCTTAACCTATGTTCCTCTCTCAAAGTGAGAGTCCAAGTTTAACAACCATAAAGAACAACCGGTAATATAACTGTTTTATAAATTCTAACTTTCAGATTTTTTGACAGCAGACTGGATGATAAAAGCTTCTCAACCGAATAATAACAAGCATTTCCCATATTTATTCTGTGTTTAATTTCCTCCCGAGTATCATTTATATTTGTTACTGATGCTCCAAGATGTTTGAACTTCCCCACCTCTTCAAAATATAAATTTCCAATTTTTATAATAATAATAATAATAATAATAATAATAATAATAATAATAATAATAATAATAATAATGATTCCCATTAATAGATCTACTTCAAGTACAAGCAATTTCTAAACTTTCGTATTTAAGTTAAATCACAATTAGTTAAATGTGGATTAGTAACATGTTGTTGAAATCGGCCCTTGGAAGAAGGCGGAAAAGAGAGAAGATTGGAGAATGCTGGGTTTGCAATGAAATAGCTTTGGACATTTGACTGTTTTAAATGAGTTCTCCTGTACTGCCTTTTCTCCGAAACCGAGGTTCTGTTCATCCTACGCTAAGTGAATTCTAACCTTTGTTCGTCCTGGATGTAGAGAGAGACGCCCAAATTATGTGGTCAGCAGTATGAAAATCCTCAATACAATGATAAATTGCAGCGTTATTCGGTGTATGTATTATGGCAATTGTATTCAAGGTACAGTGGCCATCTCGTTTTTAGAGATGAATTATTTCTGTCCTCGTTCTAAATTTGAAAAGTTGCCCCTGATCGGTGTGGTTGGTAGCGCACGATCTAGCTAGGTCATCGCAGATCACACATAAAATAGATCTAAGCAGCTGATGAAAGCTTTATTTGCAACAAAAGATAAAAGTCTTGTCTCCCAATGTTGAAACAGTTATAAATTTTCAAGTCTGTGAACCTTAAGAGATTTCTTTTTATTGTCGTTCTTATTCTTTTGTATCCAATGGCCATAAGTGTCTTTGCTGAGAATATATTTTATAAGATTTTGCTTCTTTTTTTCCCCCCTCGAATCTTATTCGTGCTTAGTCTCGGAGCATTTATGCATGAGTCTCAAGTGTGGCCACGTGTTGTGGAAACTCTTTTGTTTCCTCCCCACTCCAACAAAGTGATGTTATCTGCTGTGTTTCCTGCGCAAGGATATCTCAATATAAAATCAACTCGTGAGAAACAGTTAAAGTTCAAATATCTACGATCCCTACAGATTCTCATTCTAAACAGTCTCTTTTCTTCACGACCTGCGTACATTCCTATTTCTCTTTTAGTGAATTGTGTGTTTAATTTAAGTGTGTGAAATGTTATTGAAAATATGACTATCTGTCTGCGGATCTCAATTCAGTTGCTAACTATATTACCACTACTGCTAGTATAGACAACAATCCTACTACTACTACCACCACTACTAATAGAGCTGTTCTTTCTGCTACTCAGTGTTGCCCAACTAAGAATTCCATTTACCGCTGCACAAGCTTAAAAAAACCGTTAAACTGTAGTTGAAAAACTCCAGATTTTTCTTACCACATCACTTCCAAATTTGAAATACAAACTTACACAGTTTTAGGAACTGGAGAATTTTATAAAAATGTAGACTAAATTATGGAAAGTGTGTACATGGATAAATATATAATAGGATGCGAAACTGCGGTCAGCACCATCTGGATTTGGGGGTTTGAAATAAGGTGATCAGCGCCCAACGTCGTAGGTGGTGAATATTAGAACTACGTGTTGGGTACATTACCGAGAGTTCTCTATTTATCCGTTGCTGTACGGGAGAGTCGAAGATGAAGATGGCGGACTGAAACTTGTGTGTATAAGCAGTGTATGTTAAATAGTGATGTTTATGGACGTTGTAAAAATAGTGTTGTTGAATGTATTGTAAAGTAATAGTAATATAATAAATTGAAATATCTAAGTAGTTCTTGAAGACTTTTCCATGCCCAAAGAATACAATCCCAATTATCTAACCTTTTTCTTTATTTTTTGTCTCTGTCTGGTTATATTTTAATCGGATAGTGTAAAACACATCGTCTCTTTTATCTTCCTGTTGGCTCCGGTAAGAATTTTCAGTAGAATATGCTGTAAGGAATAAAACCGTAAATGTTTTATTTTAAATTGGGTTAGTTTTGAATATCGATGAGGGTGGGAGGGAATACTTTCTGCACAGTTTAACATTTTCGTCACCAGGTGCGCTGCTAAGTGCATGGAGTAATTACTCTTTTCGCTACTTGGTGCGCTGCTAGATGTAATAACGCCCCTCCCAGAAATAGATGGCAGCAAGATCAATTTCTACAACAGCGCCTCTAGTATGTGTTACGGGAAACTCATTAAGTTTCGCATCCTATTATATATTTATCCATGGTGTGTATCACTGAATATTTTGCATTCAATGTATCACCTTACACCATTTATTTACACTGAGCTTCCGAACTATTACCGGCAACTTCTTCCGCCCATGTCTTTCAACATATGTTTTTTTTTTTTTTTTTCACATCTCCAAATTTTAGAACGTATGTAGTTATACGCGGCATATTTGTTCAAAATTGAATGAAGTAGCTCAAGAATATACTGGACACTTCGGAAACACATTCACAATCACACCAGTCGGTTCGTAATCTGATTTCACACTGAGCTGGAGACGTGCCTGCCAACATTGAGTTTGGTTTTAAGTTTTAAGTATGTCTGTGTTACATAAACTATAATGCGGAATGATAAATTAATAATATACCATAATATTCATAATATAAATTATTATAAATGCAAATAATAATTCAGTTCATTATCTACTCTTTATGTTTAAATATATCAATTCATTTACAAAAACAATGCATCCATGATTAAACTAAGAGTTTAACAAATGTGGCATATCTTATCAATGGGTGGACGTGGTTGTACAAAATCGAGTTAACATACAAACGTTGATGAAAAATTGTGATAATACCATGTTAAACTCTGGTTTATGATTAACTAATATTGTTGTCTGGAAGTACATATAAAAACAATTATATATTTACCAAAAAAAAACTTAAAAATATCGTCTCCTTCTGCCGGAATAATAAAAAAAACGCCAAATAATTAGCTAGCCGCTGATGATAAAATTCTGTAGTTGAACATAGTCATGAACAAAGCTCGGAACTTGGGGACTTGTGTCTTTGAACGTGGCTAAGCGACCGGACTTCAATGTCAACAAACTCCCGCTTCCAGCACAGAGGTACTGTCAGGTCTGCTATAAAGGTGGTTCCTGGCCGGAACAACATATTGATAATATTATGGTAGCTTGAAACACGTAATTTTAAAGTATATATAAACATGCAAAATATATCAAATTTACAGTTCTGCTCTGCACATTTTATTACAGTATATGACTACATGGATTCGAAGATTTTCGAACCCATAACTTCTTCGTCTGTTAGTTAAACATGATTTGAAACGAAAAAAACTTATTTCCACGTCACATGAAGTGACGGGAGCAAACTTAAAATACTGAATGTTTTCACTGTCACTGTTTCCTGTTCGATTTTCAGCACTTGCTAGCTGATCTCGTATCTGAGAAAGGTAAGTATTATAAATTTTTCTCGAAAATAGTTTTCAGTTTCTATGTCACTACTAGGGAAGGTTCCACTACGACTTGATCCATGGCTATGGACAAATTTTCCACCGATTTAAGAGACTGTAATGTCTTTCAATGAATGTCCGTTTCCAGTCTCTAGTTTATGTGTGGCACAACTTACAAAATATAAACTCTTCATTCGAAGAAAATAATGTATCTCCTCAGAATTCCTCCACGAAATTCTGTACCTAAAATTTAAGAAATATATTTTCAAACTTCTATAATACCCATTCGAATACCACGTATTTTCTCATTCCTCTAACAGACCGTTTACCTGTAATTCTCTGAATGTCATTTGCTTCGACATGACACAGTTTATTCGTTCGTCTTCTTGCCATTCAGTGTGACCACTTTCTTAGTACACACGACTGTCCCTGAGAACTTGCAGGGTGAGCTTTATATACGTTGTACCTGCAACCTTACTCATGCGCACGACACAAGTCCCCAAGTTTCGAGCTTTGGTCATGAAAACACCAGATTTAGTTACAAAACCGCTGACTTGGCAACACTGCTCTGCTACTACCACCGGTATTTTAATATTATACTGTAGGCTCTGCTACTTCTAATTCTATCATCTCTATCTACTACGTATGCTGCATTATATCTCTGCCAGTGACTGACCGTTGAGTTAGAAGTGGCTTATCTTGGTCGTGGGCGTCAGAGTTCAGACGCGGCGCGACGCAACATTTTGTCAGTAGTGGCAAAAAAAAAACGGACGAAAACAGTAACCAGCTGCGTGGCTGTTGTTCAACTGCACAGGTGGTGTCGGGTCCAAGGAATATGCACCGACGCTCTGGAGTGAACAAGGCTCTGAAATCAGCTACAAGGGTCGATCCGATTTTTTTGCCACTACTGTACATATAACTTTTATTAAAACTGACCAAACGCAAGGATATAACCCAGACCTGCAGAACTGTAGCTCCTGAGAGCGACTACTTTACTCCCCTTTCTTACCCCACCTACCTTTTCTACCAGCGTGGCCATGACGTTCTAGTTACTCTCGGCTGCATCAACATTTATTCTCGCAGCGGCAGGTATACAATACGCTATCAAGAATTACAAATGAACAAATAATAAAATCCTTAGGAACATACCTTTAGAAAAAAAGAGAAAAATGAATGAGGGAAATAAATAAATTAAAAGACATGTAAAATGAGTTTTAAAATGTATGTGTGTATATAATGTAAGAAGGTCTACCTATGTATATATCGCCCTATTACTAGTAAAACCGATTAAATCCACTTTTTGTGTAAAATAAGTTAAGTACAGTCCCCGACTTGTCTTTCCGTGCTCTGTATTCTACTAAAATGAAATAAGTTCGAAATGTTGCATGCAGGCAACAAACCAATTACTTTATTTGAAGAATTTATTATTATTTTTCGTGCATTAATAAAATTTTAATTCCTGTTTTTACAAAACTTGTATTACTGGTCTTAACTGGTTTTACTAGTAATAGAACGATAAATAAATTGTAAGTTGAAAAGTGAGTGATAGCTACATGACCGGATGTCAATGCTTCATTAAACATTGTAACGCACTTCAGCCAAATAAATAAATAAATACATAAATAAATAAATAAATACTTAAGTAATAAAATAAGTAAATAAGTAAAAAGTAAATAAATAAATAAATAAGTAAATAAATAAGTAATTAAGTAAGTAAATAAGTAGGCCTAAATAAGTAAATAAGAAAATAAGTAAATAAGTAAACAAACAAACAAATGATACGCGTACTGCAGTTTAAAGAGAACTGAAATATTGCAAAATCTAAACCCGTGAAGGAATAATTACTACTTCCAAAGGAAATGGGAATATGATTATTTTGTTGTTGAAGACGAAATAATTGCTTGTTTACTGTGTGCCATCCAATTTATTTCTACTCGTCATTTCAATATTAAACCACAATTCAACAAAGTCCATATTAAGAATTATGGAATTCACAAACTTTCGGGTAAGTTCATTATTACGAATTGTATATTTATTATTTATTTATATACTGTAAAATTAAGGACGTCACTCGTTGTGTTCATTTTGAGTTGAAATTAATAGTGATTTTCAAGGTTCATTACTTAAATGCTATAAATTTATGTTTCCGTAGGTGATGACAGGCGGAAAGTTTTCGAAAATCTAAAACAGGTTAGGTGCAAAAAAATCTCAAAGAAACTACCGACAGGAAATCTAGCGTAATTGTAAACCTTGAAACGAGATAACGCATTATAAAAACAATGAATTTATTACAATCCTTTTTGAAAATTACATGCCGCCACTGATGGACCTTTGACGTCCAGAGAATGTAAATAACTCTACACGGAAGTCCATCCCCAATAGAAGTGGAGTGAGGTTGACGGCATATTTCCCCTACTTACGAGTTCTGCAGGCCCGCTATAACCATTAGCAAAAGAGTTTTGAGATCGAAATTTCAATGTAATATTATTCCCTTTATTTCAGTGACATTAAAATTAGGTACAGATAATTTCATTAATATACGAGGCACATCCAGAAAGTAAGTTTCTCAATTTTTTCCCATTGATAGTAAACGTAATTAGCCGTGTCAATTGCGCATGCGTAACAGATCTATGACGTTTCAATAATATGCCAGCCGGACAGGTCCCGCCTGGTGCCAGTAGCGTGGCAGCAGTGGTCCGAAATGGAAGCTCTTATTCTCCCGCCGCCGCCTGCGAGCTTCGGTCGGTGATAAAGTTCTTTAATGCACAAAGCATTGCTCCAATTGAAATTCATCGGCAGCTCTGTCAGGTCTATGGGCCGAACATTATGAGTAAGCAGATGGTGCGTCGCTGGTGTAGGCAGTTTTCCGAAGGTCGTCAAAGTGTCCATGATGAAGAGCGCAGTGGGCGACCGTCCCTCATCAATGATGATCGTGTTCAGCTGGTGCGGCAGTGCATTATGGAGAACCGTCGCTTCACGATTACGGAGCTGAGGAGCCATTTTCCGCAGATATCGCGATCCTTGTTGCATGAGATTGTCACTAAGCACCTGCTGTTCAAAAAAGTGTGTGCCAGGTGGGTGCCGAAAAACCTGACACCCGAACACAAAATGCAACGTTTAGGAGCAGCACTGACATTTCTGCAACGGTATCACGATGACGGCGACGAGTTCCTCGACAGGATCGTCACGGGTGATGAGACTTGGATTTCGCACTTCACCCCGGAAACCAAGCATCAGTCAATGCATTGGCGGCATAGTGGATCTCCGGTCAGGACGAAATTCAAATAGACGCTGTCGGTACGGAAAGTGATGTGCACGGTGTTCTGGGACAGGAAGGGCATTCTGCTCATTGACTTCCTTCCAAGAGGTGAAACAGTGAACGCTGACCGTTACTGTAAAACACTGCGAAAATTGCGACGTGCCATTCAAAACAAGAGGCGTGGAATGCTTACTGCAGGTGTTGTGCTCCTCCATGACAATGCTCGTCCACATACGGCTCGGCGCACAGCAGCTGTTTTGAAGGAATTTGGCTGGGAGTTGTTTCATCACCCACCCTACAGTCCTGATCTTGCTTCCAGCTATTTTCACGTTTTCTTGCACCTCAAGAAATTCCTGTCCTCCGGTGAGCGTTTTGGCAACGACGAAGAGCTGAAGACGTCTGTCACACGCTGGTTCCATTCACAGGCGGCAGAGTTCTATGACAGAGGGATACAAAAGTTGATCCCACGATACAAGTGTCTCAATGCTGATGGTGGCTATGTTGAAAAATAGCTAAAACATTACTGTACCTGTTGCCAATAAATGTTTTCCTGAAATTATGTTCTTAAAAAAATAGGGAAACTTACTTTCTGGATGCACCTCGTACATGTTAAAGAGTGTCGCTGATTGAGATAACCTACATGATTTTTCTCATTAAGGGATTCTCTTTAGGACGAAAAAAATATTCGTACACGTTTCCAGATGAGGGGCTTTACTACAGGAGGCTTAAGAAGTTGAGAATCTTCCCTCTCGTCCTGAGAGAAACCTTGAGCACGTCAGTCTGCTTGTGATGCATCATGGAGCGGATCCACAACAATGATAATAAAAGAGTCTCGGCGATGACAAATCATCCGACAGGCGGGCGGCTCTACCTACATTCCTGGCTGGCAATTCCACGCATGCCAGACTCCACTCCTTCGTAAAAACCTCCTAGTCCCTCGCACCTACTAAATCAGACTTCGATCCCTGCACGTGACTACTAATGACAAATAACGACATTTATCAGGCTTCAAATTAACATTATATATACAAACAAACACTTCTTATCCCAGCATTACAGTCTTAATAAACCAAATGTTTTAATTTTATTTTGTTGATACTTGTAACATAAAATATAGTATACACAGATAAAATTTTAGCTCACCACTGAAAGAGTAGAACTTGTGCTCAGGGAAGGGGATTCCTTATTCTAAATTAAGAAGTATATAATACAATTTGTTTTATATCTACTACACAATAAGAATACATAAATTTAAATTTACAATTTTTCATTATTTATAAAATCCATATATAACTTTTTAAATTTAATGCTAGAACTATTAGAATTGACAAGATTGCATTAATCAGTATGTATGTATGTATGTATGTATGTATGTATGTATGTATGTATGTATGTATGTATGTATGTATGTATGTATGTATGTATGTATGTATGTATGTATGTATGTACGTATGTACGTATGTCACAATATGATAACACGCTAGAAATACCACTGCACACATCATCTCTTTATTCTTAGTCTTTCACTGTTGCTACTTCTCGTCACTGGAATTCTCTGCCGCCTGAAGTCAAGGGCTGCCGAACTTTAATTTCCTTTAAATGTAAATTAGAAAAATATCTTATGATGAGTTGCCAGTCCTAACGTGTTGCAAATGTGTCCCACTGTATTTAATTTTATTTTATTTTTGTTTCTTATTTTTATTATCTAAATCGTGTTTATTTATCACTTAACGCCAATATGTATCCCACTGTTTTTTATTATTAATCTATTTTTTGTGTACATTTTATTCAATTGTCGGTTTCTGGTTTAATTATGTAAATTCTATTTAATTGTAATCTAATACTAATATGTATACTAATGTGTTTATTTTTATTTTTACTGTGTACATTTTTCTTTTTTATTGAATTATCGGCTTGTTTTTATGTGATTCATATTTGATTATAACAAATTGATATGTATTTCACTATGTTTATTTTTATTTTATGAGATAAATTTTATGTAACTACCTCTTTTGATCTCATTATGTATCAGTATGTAATTACTTAATTCTGATCTAGTTTTATGTTCAAATGTGTAAGTAAGTTTTAATCCTGGTTGAGTGTAAGTGAAGGCCTTACGGCCTTAACTCTGCCAGGTTAAATAAAGCCATTATTATTATTATTATTATTATTATTATTATTATTATTATTATTATTATTATTATTATTATTATGTAGGCTATGTATGTATGACGTGTGTATGTATGTATGTATGTATGTATGTATGTATGTATGTATGTATGTAGGGTAGACCAGGGTAATTGTAAACACTTTTCACTGATTTCAAATATATTTCAACATTACACAACCCTCAGTAACGGTAAGCATGACAAAGCAACAATGTGTTATTTTTAGATCTTTCTTTTCCCTGAAAATGGGTTTAAAATAATAAGGTTGACAATTTTCATCTTTTAATTGCTAGTTCACATTTATCCCACCTGTTTACATTTACCCCTTTGAGAGAGGCATAATTGTAAACATCAATTTTTGCACGGGCTATAAGACACTGAAGATTTTTTGTTCTGTTTCAGAAGAAAGAGCTGTACTCCCAACTCCAATTTTGGTCACTGGTACATTTCGTCCCTTTAACCTATGATATATGACGATATAGGAACTCAGTACCTCTCCTGAGCTTCACGATAACTGTAGTTACCATTTTTCACATCTGTGGCAGGCCTTTCTAAATTCTCCACAGTGTAGTTGGGTGGGGGTCTCTTTGATTACTGAAAAGTACGAAATGTAACCATAGTAAAACATGTCTACAATTACCCCTAAGCAATTAAAACTATTGGGCAAATGTAAACACATCATAATTAAATGAACTGAGGTTATGGGAGATCTCAAAACCATTGCAATAAATGTTAACTACTATACATCACTCATAAAAACAACATATTGTTAAAAAAACCAGCACTGTACGTTTACTTACAATGCCAAAAATGAATGTGAAACAAAATTCTTTCTCAACTTTTTTTAGACTCTCACAAAACATTCGTTCACAAATAAGCAGTTACTCCTATTTGGCTCCAAACTGCTTTGTACGTTAGCCAACATGTTAATTTAAATATTCCCCGAATTAAAATTTTTATATTGACAGTTTTGTATTTCTCCCAGCATTTGTTTACAATTACCCCTGTTTACAATTACCCTGGTCTACCCAATGTGTGTATGTATGTATGTATGTATAAAAATGAACAACTATTTCAACTCTGACAATGGGCAAACATCCATACCATTGAGAATGAAACAGACCAAAATGCCCAATGCTTAAATGCAGATTATGATATAATGTTTCAATATTAATTAATAATTAATTCGCAATTATAATAGTGCATTATGCAACGAGCCTATAATGGTAGTAATTAAGACGCAAGTATGTTTGTTTATGGAACGAGCGCAAGCTCGTTTCATAATTTTCATACGAGCGTCTTAATTACCATTATAGGCAAGTTTCATACGACTTTTTATGCTCGACCATATTTCTAACTTGAAATTATTCAAAATTAGGTCTTCTTATGGTTATGTGCGAACTGACCTGAATTGTGAGATGTGCGCAGACGCGATAGTATTGATTTTTTCCGAGGCCGAATGTCATTGACCTTGGCAGAGAATAAGATGAACATTAGTCTGATATAACGTGGAAATTGATTTAGAATTGAAAAACGAGATGACAAATTGAATTTATTTCAATATTATTCAAAATTGTCGCTAATTATTATAGTAACAGAACATAACCTTCTGCGACAATATTGGATTTCCAGCCTCCGTGACTTTTCGCTAATTGTCTTTCGATTGCATATCCGAGAATAATCGATACTTGCGGTTTCATAACGGTACAAAGCTGACTTGTCAGTAGTAAACACCTGAACTTTAATGAATAGGTGTACGTTAATGACATGCATTAAAGGACTGCTATCAGGTGTATAATTACTACATTTCGGCATGGTCGAGCATAATAGTACATTATGCAACGAGCCTATAATGAAGGTAATTAAGAAGCGAGTATGGATATTTATGAAACGAGCGCAAGCGAGTTTCATCATTTTCATACGAGCTTCTTAATTACCATTATAGGCGAGTTTCATACGACTTTTTATGCTCGACCATATTTCTAACTTGATATTATTAATTTTATTGTATCTGACCTTGACCAATGTCCCATATGTTGTGAGATGTGCGCAGACGCGAAAGTATTGATTTTTTTTCGAGGAACAGATGTTCACATTGGCCTTCCTAGGCCATAAGAACCTACAGAGATAACATTGAAATTAAATTAGACATTGAAAAACGAGATGACAAATTGAATTTATTTGAATATTATTTACAATTAACGCTAATTATTATAGTAACAGAACATAACCTTCTGCGACAGTATTGGATTTCCAGCCTCCGTGACTTTTCGCTAATTCTCTTTCGATTGCATATCCGAGAATAATCGATACTTGCGGTTTTATAACGGTAGAAAGCTGACCTGTCATTGGCTGAACAGTTGTAACCTGAGTCGTCATTGGCTGAAAGACCTGACCTTTAATGAGTAGGTGTACTTTAATGACATGCATTAAAGATCTGCTACCAGGTGTATAATTACTACATTTCGGCATGGTCGAGCATAAATAATTTTATAGGCCTTACCGTACTAATCTTTGACGAGACATATTTCGAAGAGTGATTTGTTAACAATCCGAAATAACGATATATTCATTTCAGACAATGAAAAGCTAAAGAAACTGCTGCATATATTTCTCGTATGGGCGTTTTCGCGGAGTCGCAGGAATTGTAATGCATAACCTGTTCAGAAATGATGAGTCTATCACGCTAAGCACTCCGGCTTCAAATACCGATCGTTTAGGCCGTCCGTCCGCCATAATTTAAGATACGAAGGCGATCTTTCGGCCGTTCGATTACTGAAACATTAGCGGGCACAAGATGTATGGCAAACACACTCGTTTAAAAGTGGGGTGATTTGTTACTCGTGATTTGCGGAGAGGCTGCCTTCCTCCCTAATGTGAAGTGTGGATTGTTGCCCCACTCTGGTGGTCTGCGCCGCAACAGGAATCAGCGGGTTTCATAGCGAGGCGCCCCCCGTCGGGCGGAGCACGCCCTAATGGACCGCGCGGGCTCTCAGAGCGGCGACTCAGCGCCGTTTTGTTTACTGCCTTATTTCAGGGGAGGGGGCTCTCGAACCCGGAAATGGAACGTGTTAGCTCAATTACTCACGTCTTTACTTCAATTAAAACGCAATCACTGTCGTGTTTATTATCTTGCGCAACTACCGGGATAAAAAGGAAAACAAATGAAGTAGATCACAATAAGTTTGACACAGAACTAACAGGTCGATGCTTAAGTTCGTAGCGTTTCTGTTTTCCATAGCAATAGGGTCTTGCTTTGTTTGAGATTTCTCATTTCTTAAATTAAGATAAGTAGTGAAATTTGACTTTTTTTACATTTATGCACAATTTTTTATAACTTAAATTCAATATTAGTTTTGAAGAAAAATATTACGGCCAAAATTAAAAAAATACCAGAATTAATTAACTAATATTGTTATATCTAACCAGTTTTTAAAATAAATTCAAAATTTCTATAACATTTTATTCCTAAAACAACTTTCTTTACGGGTCTTACTTACTTACTTACAAATGGGTTTTAAGGTACCCGCAGGTTCATTGCTGTCCTCTCATAAGCCCGCCATCGGTCCTTATCCTGTGCAAGATTAATCCAGACTGTTATCATCACATCCTACCTCCCTCAAATAAATTTTAATATTACCCTCCCATCCACGTCTCGCCCCCCCCCCCCAAAAATCTTTTTCCCTCAGGCCTCCCAACTAACATTCTATAGGCCTATGCATTTCTCACAACAGAGACCGGAACTTTGGCAGAATGCCTTTTTAAATGTGTTAAATCAATCTTCATTTTGAAAGTAAATCTGTACGAATTATACCTTTGTGATTGAAACGTCACAGTTTTATGTTGCCCTTTTCTGTATTTTTTTTAATATGAATGCCTAATTTACAAAATAAATGTTTTTTTGCCTTTACTTAATTATCTACCTATTATTTACTAATTTATTATTAAAAATTGCCTACAAGTATATTTTAATTTATTTCTATAACCGCCACAATGAAAGTGACTTCATCGAATGCATATTATTGTCTATCAGTCAGTTTATATTCTCTTTGCAACAGTTTATATTCTCTTTTGCTGCCGTGCAAAAATGTGTAACAGTAAGCGTTTTAATTATCGTTTGTGTTTATTTGACAAGGCAACAATGAGTGCGGGTCTAACGTTATTTTTAACGGTTATTTTTCTTTCAGTTTTCATTGCGACGTTGTTGTAGCTAGCTAAATATTTCATATCGCAACATATCAGTACAAACAAACACAAAAATGCACTTTCCAAGGCTACTGGGAAGATTTCTTTGCTTCCAACAGTAATTGCAACATCGAGTCGAAAAACTCAATTTGCTTTCGACTTATGCAAAGCTTTTCTTGCTGCCGACATCCCTTTGTAGAAACTGCAAGGTTGTCGATCTAGTGCAGGTTTTTGTAATTGCCTTTTATTGCGTATTTTAGCTATTTATAATGCCTTTTTGCCTGCCTATTTTAATAATTCATAATGCCTAAACTTCCGGTCTCTGCTCATAACCTTATTCCTTTGCTGTGATCGTGCCAGAGAATCAGTCCCATTCCGAGTCTTATTGTACGGTTTCGTAACAAGCTTTTTTTACGGTGGTGGGTTGTTAGCCCTTCGCCCAACTCCCAAGCTGGAGGACCACCTCTTATCGGCTGTCAACGACTGCTTATTCAATAATATTCGCAGCTATCCTCCATATCTGGAGGCCGTCTTCTCTATCTGCAACCTGAGGACGCGCCATGCCGTGGTGATAGGGACCCAAAATACATGGTCTTTAAAGATCTGGAGCCCAATTTTTCCAATTACCTTTCAATTTTCGGGTTTTCTATAGCACGCGACACTGAAGGTATTTCTCTTAAGAAAAAAGTGAAAAAAAAAATTGTCTAATTGTGAGAGGGAACAGTTTGGGATGTGAGGAATTCGTACAGGACGTCATTTGACTTGAAAACATATTAGAAAATAGAAAAAAATGGAAAGAATTGATCAGTTTAGATAACCTAAATGTGATTATTTAACACGTGAAATAAAGAGGCAGAACATTTCAAAATATAATGCGAAACGCACATTTCACTTCACTTAGTATATAAAAAGTATACAAAACATAACCTGTCACACATCCCCGCACCGGAGAACTTAGAAAAATTGAAGTTGCAAGTTTCAATGTCATGTTCTGTAGAAAACCCCAATTTTTTTCCGTCATTCATCCAACCGTCCCTATTTAGTATGCGACGCTCTGAAGCTTGTAGTTCTTCCAGCCGCCACTACGGCGTTGCCCTTTGGTGCACTATACGAGACGAACTATGTGACACCGTATGATGATGATTAATTCAGAAATGGTAAAATCCCGGTAGGAGAAACGGGAGTACCCCGCGAAACCAAACACCGTACACCACAAAATCCAGTTGGACCCACCGGGATTCGAACCCGGTTTATCAGCGTGGAAAGTCGATGCTCTACCCATTCGGTTAATGGCGTGCCTCTTTCAAAATTTTGAGGTAAAGAGTTACATTTTAAGAACGAATTTAAGAAGTACTTTTGATAGAAATATGGAGGCATAATATTTTCAAAAACAATATATATATATTATAGCCCAAAGAAATATCAAGCACGTAGTATGGATAGTTTCAAAGATCTAGCCTATAACTTTTTGTATGGAGTGAAGCAAAACATTAAAAGCTACGGAAAATTGCGATCAAAGTTAAGTGTAATATAAAATTCCTGTACAGCAGAACTTTAAAAATGGCTTCACAGTAGCCTGAAAGGCCATAAATCTGCATTTAATTTTATGTAATGTACTGTATGTCACACATATCAAAAATTATTTTAAAGTAAAAACTCTGTTTGTAATTACTGATTTCTCATCATATTTAACTATCTTCTCCACTTAATGTCACAGTATCGTGTTACTGAATACGTCTTCAATTTTTCGATTATTGAGAAAGTTAATGTTAATTATTTCGAGTTTTTGTTCAGTCAACTGCCCGAAGATAGATTTGAATCCCGTAAGTGACATCAATAAGGCATCACTCATGAAGTAATTAAGCCAGAAGAAAATGGAGTAGAGTGGCCAGTTTCCCCTCCATTGCACTTCGTCGCTGATTAGCTACATATTTTTTTTAGTTGGTTATTTAACGACGCTGTATCAACTACTAGGTTATTTAGCGTCGATGAAATTGGTGATAGCGAGATGATATTTGGCGAGATGAGACCGAGGATTCGCCAGAGATTACCTTGCATTCACATTACGGTTGGGGAAAACCTCGGAAAAAACCCAACCAGGTAATCAGCCCAAGCGGGGATCGAACCCGCGCCCGAACGCAACTTCAGACCGGCAGGCAAGCGCCTTAACCGACCGAGCCACGCCGGTGGCAGCTACATATTACACTAAACAGACTTCAGATGTAGCCTATAAAAACAATTGTTCTTTCTTTGACACATATCCTCGAGCGAGATGTACTGCCTGATAATAGATGTACATATCAGCCAGAACCTCAATCAGAGACATTATTTGTAATATCAAGTACTGCACAAAAAACTGACTTATACGACATATCCTCTTGTTAGAGTTTAACCGAGGAGTAAAGGCATTGTAGACCGCTGAAACCATTTGTGCCGTTTACAGATAATTATAGAACGTCACGAAAATGGCTTTCTTGTTTCAAAGAGGATGATTTTGATACGAATGACTTTCCATGTTCAGGAACACTGTGCAACTTTGATTAAGAACATTTAAACGCTTTAATTCACGACCGATGCAGATCAACTCGGGAATTCTAATGTATGTACTGTGACCGATCAACCATCGTACGACATTTCCATTCCACAAGGAAAGTTAAAAAATTTGGCATAGGCTATGTGTACCGTACTGTACGTTTGGAACGAAACAACAAAAATGAGCATATTACCATTTATGCTTCTTTGCTTGCTCGCCATCGTTTAGCTCATCAACAACATCGATCGCTTTTGTTACATATTCTTCGTGGTGACAAAAATTAGTGTCCTTACATCAGCCGTGGCGAAAATGTGACCGCGCGCCGAGTCACTGCGTAACCTGCAACGTGCACAGCACCTGTGGAGGGAGGCGGACACCCGAAGGGGAAGTGAAGCAACTGTCTGACTTATTAACGGATTTTCATTTTCCTTACGTCAAGCATTTAAATATAATTTTATACAGTACAAGGCTACATACTAATGTTAAGTACGTGTAACGAAGAAAGAAACAAATAAGAAAACATAGGACACAATATCACAACCTAAAATTAACTGTCTTCAGAATGTCTCTGCGAGAGAGTTTCAAAATGAGGAATTATGTCACTTACTGCCAGTCGTAGTTGATGACGAAGGTATTTGTCTGTCAGTCGGGATCTAAATTTGGTTTTCATTATTTTCATTGTTGAAAATAATTTTTCATAAACGTAAGTTGTAGCGAACATGGCTTCAACAGAGCAAGCGAAAGAACGAAGCTTCGGTAATTTATTTTTTAGCAAAGATTTGAAAAGTTCAAAATTAGTCAAATCCTTACATCTAGCTTTCTTCATTTAACATCACATTGTAAATCTGTGAGTTTAAATTGAAAATCTAACCGCATTATTCGTACATCTGCTGAAAAAGGATCGACGTACAGAGATGATGATGACGATGATAATAATAATAATAATAATAATAATAATAATAATAATAATAATAATAATAACACTTAATCTTTTAATGTTTCATGAGTAACATGTAGTATAATGCCGTTTTATGTTATACAACCGTTTTCCTCGTGATACTTGTGAATAAATCATACATTTAATATTCTCATCATATTGGCAGCAAAAAAATGCGTCCTCCCATCCTACTTGAAACTTCCGTTTTTGTAGAGGTATATGCTTTCGAGAAAGACATTGCGATGATACGCCACTGACAAGTCAGAGACAAATACAAATGGAACGGAGTTTGACTTCAGTGTGTGAGAGGGTGGGGGTTGGGGGAGGTAGGAAGCAAGAGATACGCATAGCTATCATTGTGAACCACAATGTTCTCGCGAGTCACATTTTCGCCACGGCTGCTTTACATTGACATCAAGAACAAAAAAGAATGGCTGAGCCCTAATAAAAAAAGCAATTCCCCATGGTTAATCCGGTGTCCATCCACGTAACCATCAATACTGAGATTTACTGCCAAAAACTAAGTCATCTTGAGGCCTTAATTCAAGAAAAACGACCGGGAAGACAGTATCTAGTCAAGTTGAAGCGTAATAATATTCGCCTCCATAGTGCTGACATTATAAAAGCGGTTATCCAAGAGCTTGGTTGGGAAGATATTTCACATCCATCCTATTCCTCTTATCTTGGGCAATCAGATTTTAATCTATTCTGCTCTATTCAACAATCTCCGTAAGATTACTAAAAACTACCATGGAAAACACCATAGCACAAATTAAAATTCAGAATGAGTTAACAGAACTGACTGTAAGGAATGGATTGAAACAAGGAGATGGGCTGGCCCCAGTTTTATTTAATTTAGCCTTGGACTCAACGGTAGTATATAAATAAATCAGTACAACTGGTAGGTTATGCTGATGATATTGGCATTTTGGGTGGGTCAATAATGGCGGTAGAAGAAGTTTTTACAGAATTAGATGGGAAGGCGCGGAGATAGGATTATGTATTAATACAAATAAGACGCAAACGGTTCTTCAAACTAAAAAAATCAGTACAAAATAAAGTTATCCAACTGAATAATACTGATATTGAAATAGTAGAAAACTTTAAATATTTGGGTTCCATAGCAAACAAGGAGAATGATGAATTAGTGAAGATAAAAGAAAGAATATTACGGGCTAACAAAGCCTATTTTTCGATGATCGACTTGTTGAAATCCCAAACAATACATAGGAACAACAAAATACGATTGTATAAAACGATAATAAAACCAATATTGTGCTATGGTTGTGAGGCATGGACCATGCAAAGTAAGGCGGAGGAAAGATTGAACAGCTTCGAGAGAAGGATTTTAAGACGGATTGTTGGCCCAGTCCAAGATGAGAAAGTATGGAGATTTATTAAATTTAGAAGATTACAGTGGGCAGGACATGTAGTGAGAATGGATGAGAAGCGGATATCAAGAAGGTCCTTCACCCAACAAATGCATAGGAAAAGAATAGTTGCAAAGCCCAGGAAAAGATGGGAGGATGAAGTCAGAAAGGACGCCGTGAATATTCTAGGGATAAGGGGATGGTAAACGAAGGCCAGAGATAGAGAATATTGGAAGAGACGTATTGAGGAGGCCAAGGCTCAAATTTCGCTGTAGCGCCATAGCAGCAGCAGCAGCAACAATCTCCGAGGAATATCCTTTAATAACCAACCTGCTCTTCAAAATTGGCTTGACGATTTTCTCAATACCAAAATACACGATTTATTCAGGCGTGGAATCTAAAAACTCCCAAAACCTCCTGTCAATCAACATGAGAACCTTCCTTGTTACAACTACACTTGATCCTTTCTAGAGAGCTAAACAGACTCACCTTAAATACAATAGTGTGGATTCGAAATGAAGTTTTCGGGACAAAGAGCCATTGAACAGTATAAGTATTTTATATAGGCTGGTTTTTTCACACTCTTCCGTAACACACACACTGTTCCCAACATGCAACATTGTTGCAAGAACATTATCAAACTTTCTCACATGTTTCTCCGTCACAAATCCACACCTCTGCCACGATTATATTAGCATGTCTTTGAGGAAAGTTGAATGAAACTGGTGATACACAGCGGAATGTAATGTCATTATGAAGCCCCTATCGTGGTATGTGTCTGGAATGTTTTCACAGATAATTTTATGTCTGAAATACTCTTCTAGCTTTCGAGTTACAATTTTATATTGACTAGAAAAAAATACATCCAAGGGTTGCAAAAATCTTGAAGTTTGAAGGGATCATTTATGTTTTAATTACCTTACCATGTAAAGTATTGTTTACGCCTTCAAAAATAAATATAGTGTAATCTATCTGACCACTCCAGGAATCCAGGAGAAGTAGTGTGCCTTTCTTAACATCCAGAGAAATACAACTCTTAGGCCCGAATGTATAAACCATTTAATCTTAGATCAGAGGTTAAATTGATCCTTGTTCTAGCTGAACTTGGAATTTTGTGTTGTATAAAGTCTAATCTGAGATTAATTTGTCTCAAACTAAAGTCAACTTTGACTGAAGAAATTTCTCCGATTAAGTTAGATGATCCAAGTTCAGTTATTTCTTTTCTGTTTGAAATATACGAGTGACAGATTGTGCAAGTAAAATATCCATTATTATTATTCTTAATATTAATAGGTATGGTAGGTACATTTTCAATTTCTTGCCTTAATACACAAACATTCTTATATTTTATAAGGCTCTATCGTGTTCAGCAGTATCAAATAACTTAACCTATAATTACATTATGTTTACAACAAACATTAATTATTAATGGATATGATAGGTACATTAATAAATTTTTAATTAACTGTATTACTAAATGAAAATTGTCGTTTTATAAAGCTTTATTATGTTTAGCAATATCAAATACAATAACATGATAACAATTTGGAGAACAGTCAACCTTCTTCTTATTGTCCGCCATGATTTACATTGCACAAAACAAACCAGTGTCTCCAACAGAGTGTATGGAAAGTCGCCAAGAAGTAGTTGTAAAGTCGCTAGATTTCTCATTAACAACAAAGAAAGATTAAATTTCGTCACTATGGGATGCTAAAAAGTTCGCTAAATCCCTATTTAAGCAATATAAAAGTTAAAAAAGAAATTGTTGTTGAAATAGAGTTAAAGTCGCTGGATTGGCAACACTGAACAAACCTGTCCAACATGATCCGCGCATCACATATTTCACCTGTTTATGCGACGTTGCCAAATCCTTTTCACGTGAACTTAGATTGCATTTGAACCAAGGTAATTTGGTCGCAGGTACGTTTTATACAAAGAAGAAGTGTCTGAACTCGGTTCACTTTTCGATCTTCGATCAAAGTTGATCTTTAGTTATGGAGTTTTATACAATTGGGCCTTAACCATTTTCTCATGTGATTTTTTTTTTTTTTTTTCAGTTTATCGGAACTACTTGCATCGACCACGACATTAAATGGCTTTTCATTGTCTACAGATTGTTTTACTTTCGGTCCAAATTCCCCTTTCGGGTCTTGAAAGCACAGTATGTACAGTCGTGTTCCTAGACTTTCAGCTGCATATCTATGGATTGGACAATGTACGAATTATGAAAGATGCCATGGATTGCACTAAAACTTTATTAGTGTGAGTTAAGAGAAAACAAATTGACTAGAGCATTAATGCGAGAGCTTAATACAGTGTCGCGGAGCTACGAGGATCCGAGTACGCGCAAAAAGTGATGTAAGTAGCAACGATTTTCAAGTCAATATATTTCGTAAACGAGGAAAAAGCGAAACGAACGATTATCACCACGTTTCATAACGAAAGAAAATTAGCTTAAATATGCATTTTCATTAAATTCGAGCTACACGACCTGGGACTGTTCCCTTGTTAGAGGGGCACACTGGGTAAAATGGTGCAAAAGACTGGCATTGGAAATGAAGAACGGAAGAACAATGAAAATAAGTTATATTAAACAGATAATTTAGCATTCATTGATTTCGAAAATGCATTCGACAGAGCAAACAGAATCAGACTAATGTAAATTTCAGAAAATGTTAATGTATTACAAAAGCTGGTAGCAATATCAAACATACGTAAAAGAACCAGAGATGGGCAATGATGTTGAGATGTTGACATCCCTTGCTGTATAATATTAGACCTACATGTAAATTCCGCTAGCCATTTTCCTTGTTGTGTTGCCGTGATCCACAAGATTATTTGTAACAATGTCAGTTCAAGTTCAACATAGAGGATTTTTATTTTAACATATATCATTCAAGACTAGTTCTCCGCTTTTTATTTTGTTATTTTCTTGTCACAATTTTAAACAATTGAGAAGCAGCCGCCTAGAGTAATTGATGGACAGTCCGTACGCAGCACCACGGGGAAGTCGAAAGAATTCCTCTCCATCTATCTGCATCTCTTTTCCTCTCATGCATACTTGTATAACCTCTAGCTCCTTCTTCTTATCCCATCTCACTCCATCTCTTTTTTTCTGATTATTATACCTCTCTATCCCACTCACATACCAATCTCACCTTATTCATAACCTCTCTTTCTTTCTTTCTGTCCCTGTTTATCTTTTTTTCTCTCTCTTTCAGATAAAAAAAGAAGGAACACAAATAATTTCCCTTGTCCTTCGTAACAAAGTGACAGCTCCAATTCTTTAACCCAATATTAATATGACTCCTTCGTTTTGTATACAATATGAAAAGCTGTCGTATCATTCTCCATGCGGCCAGTCCTGTCAATCAACATGAGAACCTTCCTTGTTATAACTACACGTGATCCTTTCTACAGAGCTAAACAGGCATATACTGTGGCAGCTCAGACCACACAAGAGTCATCAAGTTAATTAAACTTTAGTGCCAACTACGCAGAATCTCACTTGTGACTTAAGTGGTAGCGTTCCAGGTACCAATCCAGTAGATCCAAGTTCGATTATTTTCAGAGTCGGACGTCCATAGGGAATAAGTTTATATGAATGTGTATATTATTGTTTTTGTTCTATGTTATCTCACCTCCTCACTCACAATGGAAACTAAGCGTACATTCAAGCTCGACATGAAAGCTAGAAACCACATCACTAAAAAAAAAAAATCATTCAAAATAAGTTTTTATTTATTTCATTATTTATTTAGTATACTTATTTTGTCACTCAGTCAGTCACCCAATCATTTATTTGTTTATTTATTTATTTATTTATTTATTTATTTGGGGCTAAGAGGGATGAAGTTACAGGAGAATGGAGAAAGTTACACAACACAGAACTGCACGCATTATAAGTTATTCTTCATCTGACATAATTAGGAACATTAAATTTAGACGTTTGAGATGGGCAGGGCATGTAGCACATATGGGCGAATCCAGAAATGCATATAGAGTGTTAGTTTGGAGGCCGGAGGGAAAAATACCTTTAGGGAGGCCCAGACGTAGATGGGAAGATAATATTAAAATGGATTTGAGGCAGGTGGGTATGATGATAGAGAATGGATTAATCTTGCTCAGGATAGGGACCAATGGCGGACTTATGTGAGGGCGGCATTGAACTCTCGGGTTCCTTAAAAGCCAGTAAGTAAGTACTTCTTTATTTATTTATTTATTTATTTATTTATTTATTTATTCATTCATTTATTACCTCTTTCTTTCTTTCTTTATTTTTTCTTTATATCTCTATTTCATTATTTATTTATTTGTTTTGTTTATTCATTCAGTCACTCAGTCACACACTCATTTATTTATTTATTTATTTATTATCTTTTTCTTTCTTTATTTCTTTCTTTATATCTCTATTTCATTATTTATTTATTTGTTTTGTTTATTCACTCAATCATTTATTCATTCAGTCACCCACACATTTATTTATTTATTATATCTTTCTTTATTTCTTTCTTTATATCTCTATTTCATTATTTATTTATTTATTTATTTATTTATTATCGCTTTCTTTCTTTATTTCTTTCTTTATATATCTATTTCATTATTTATTTATTTATTTATTTATTTATTTTTTATCTCTTTCTTTCTTTATTTCTTTCTTTATATCTCTATTTCATTATTTATTTATTTGTTTTGTTTATTCACTCAATCATTTATTCATTCAGTCACCCACACATTTATTTATTTATTTATTATCTCTTTCTTTATTTCTTTCTTTATATCTCTATTTCATTATTTATTTATTTATTTTGTTTATTCATTCAGTCAGTTACCCACTCACTTATTTATTTATTTATTTATTTATTTATTTATTTATTTATTTATTTATTATCTCTTTCTTTATTTCTTTCTTTATATCTCTATTTCATTATTTATTTATTTATTATCTCTTATCTTTCTTTATTTCTTTCTTTATATCTCTATTTCATTATTTATTTATTTATTTATTATCTCTTTCTTTCTTTATTTCTTTCTTTATATCTCTATTTCATTATTTATTTATTTATTTATTTATTATCTCTTTCTTTCTTTATTTCTTTCTTTATATCTCTATTTCATCATTTATTTATTTATTTATTTATTTATTATCTCTTTCTTTATTTATTTCTTTCTTTATATCTCTATTTCATTATTTATTTATTTATTTATTTATTTATTATCTCTTTCTTTCTTTATTTCTTTCTTTATATCTCTATTTCATTATTTATTTATTTATTTTGTTTATTCATTCAGTCACTCAGTCAGTTACCCTCTCACTTATTTATTTATTTATTTATTTATTTATTTATTTATTATCTCTTCCTTTCTTTCTTTATATCTCTATTTTATTATTTATTTATTTGTTTTGTTTATTCATTCAATCATTTATTCATTCAGTCACTCAGTCAGTCACCTACTCATTTAATTAATTACTTTATTAATTTATTTATTTATTTAACTCATTCACTGATTTATTGACTTATTTATTGGTTGATTAGTTGGTTTATTTATTATTGGTTTGTTTATTTGTTTGTTTACTCATTTTCGCATTTACCTATTTACTCACTCACTCACTCACTCACTCACTAACACCTGTCTTTTTTTCGATGTCGCTTAGCTCCTTTACGAGGCATCGGAGAACATGGGTTGTTTTACGAAAAATGATCCTCATTGCGAGATCTATCACATCCCCAGAGTCCTGCAGAGGTCCTGAGTCACCCTGTATTTAGCTTTAAGTGAGTTGAACCACACCGTTTTTATACAATCTCCGCACTAGACTATATTCGTAATTGAAATTATATAAAAATGATATAACCTAAACTTCAAAGCTAATTTTTCTGTTACTCACATAACGAAAAATCGACGGTGATATTATATCAGCATAAATAAAAACATGACTTGAAAACTCCAACTTTTAAATTCATGTTCACGTGAAACAATAGAAACAGCTAATCAAATTCTCTTTAGCAAACCTATAGTATGCTATGGCCTGAAAAAAACTATCAATTTTATTTCAAGAACTATCCTGTCTTCATGATGAAAGATACAGATATTATAAAGATGATACAGGGCGTTCGCTAAAAAACAGATTTTGTTCATGTGAAGACCGTCGGTCTTTTCCTGTTATGGTATGGTTCGAAGACGGCTGCCAAAGAAATGATGTATAAATTTCCCCTGCGTCGAGCGTGGAAGGTTTAACATTTCAAAGTATGGACAGATAACACAGATGAAGAGACGTCAAGGTTAGGGCATTAGTAAACAGCTGACCTTCATTCAGTGCAGATCTGCTTAATTAGTGGCACTGAGGTAGGCCTACATATTAGGAGAGCGGATCTTCAATGATGATAAATAGTATAACGAAGAAATCATACAGAATTTGTCGTAGTATGTTTTCAGCAGTCGACAGTTCCAAAATTTAATATAACGTCTGCCAATCCTATATTACATCTGTAATGTAATGTTTATATTGTAAGATTTTATTGCCAAGAGTTGAAGGTCTGAATCACCGCCAAGCGAGCGGTTATTTGCTAGTGTCACTTTTCGATCGGCGTCCTACTAAGCGAAAGCCTTTTCCAAGTCTACAACAATTATACATAATAACGTTAGAGAATATCCATCAAATGCAATCGCTCATGCGTTGAAATTTGAATTTAATATTATCTACATTTATAATTATAATAAATTTCAGTGAATATGTAATGAATAAAGCATTAAATTGTGATGATAATATCAAACCTAATTAGTGAATTTAAATATCTGGTGCATCATTTCGGATACAAAAAGGCAGAATGTGTTCAAATAAAATCTTAACAGATTTATGCAGTTTTCTTCGAACATTGAAGAAAGATTTACGAAAATGAAAATTGTTAAAACTGTATGAAGTCAACGGATTACTACTATTATTCTATGAATACGAAATCAGGTTGTTCACTAAGAAGAACTGAATAAAGAAAAATGAGATTTCTCCGTTTTGTAGTACGATGTACATCATAAGACAAAAAGAAAAAAAAATGGTGGTATAACACAAGAAATGACTATGGAATCAATATTGCACATAACATATAAAGATAATACTTACTTACTTACCTACTTACTTACTTACTGGCTTTTAAAGAACCCGGAGGTTCATTGCCGCCCTCACATAAGTCCGCCATAGGTCCCTATCCTGAGCAAGATTAATCCAGTCTCTATCATTATATCCCACCTCCCTCAAATCCATTTTAATATTATTTTCCCATCTACGTCTCGGTCTCCCCAAAGGTCTTTTTCCCTCCGGCCTCCCAACTAACACTCTATATGCATTTCTGGATTCGCCTATACGTGCTACATGCCCTGCCCATCTCAAACGTCTGGATTTAATGTTCCTAATTATGTCAGGTGAAGAATACAATGCGTGCAGTTCTGTGTTGTGTAACTTTCTCCATTCTCCTGTAACTTCATCCCTCTTAGCTCCAAATGTTTTCCCAAGCACCTTATTCTCAAACACCCTTAACCTATGTTCCTCTCTCAAAGTGAGAGTCCAAGTTTCACCAACCATAAAGAACAACCAGTAATATAACTGTTTTATAAATTCTAACTTTCAGATTTTTTGACAGCAGACTGGATGATAAAAGCTTCTCAACCGAATAATAACAGGCATTTCCCATATTTGTTCTGTGTTTAATTTCCTCCCGAGCGTCATTTATATTTGTTGCTGTTGCTCCCAGCATTTGAACTTCTCCATCTCCCCAAAGGACAAATTTCCAATTTTTATATTTCCATTTCGTAGAATATTCTCGTCACGAGACATAATCATATATTTAGTCTTTTCGGGATTTACTTCCAAACCTATCTCTTTACTTGCTTTAAGTAAAATTCCCGTGTTTTCCCTAATCGTTTGTGGATTTTCTCCTAACATATTCACGTAATCCGCATAGAAACATATAAAGATAATGAAAAAATAAAATTAGAGAACTATTATGTAACGTATATTAGATATTAGAATAACCAAAGCTGTCTTTCAATATTTCAGTACAGTTCTGAATGAAAAAGAAACGGAAGTCGGGCCTTGAAAAGGTGATGTAAAGACTTTTGAGGGAGAACATGATGATGATGATGATGATGATGATGATGATGATGATGATGAACACGCCAAATTTACAATTCCTGTCCATGATGATAATAGTGATTATAAACAAGCCAAATTTATAATCCTTAAACACGATGATGACGATGATTGATGACATTAAAAGATTTTGTAGTTTCAATTGTTTGAGACCCATTCTAAACACAACATAATTACATAACTATAATTATATAACTAAATCATAAAAAATGGTTTTAACAATAATTTTCATACATTATTCGCTTATAGAAAGGTTGAAAATTAGAACATACATTTTTGAATTAATGCTCCCAAATGAAGAATATGTATGCCACTCTTGCACGCAGGCCGCCACGTTATGACTATGTATGAGTCTCCCAGGACGGATAACCCTGCCATATATCAAAACAGATAATAAAAATTGCCAGCTACTGTTACGTAGTCTTTGTAGCTTTGATCGAATCTCGAACTAATATTTCTTTACACAGACGTACAAAGAGCAGTTCATAACGAGATGCGATTTCATCAATCGACGCCTTTCTGCGAATTAAGAATAAACCTTCTATTATCGGACAAACCGTCAACTTGCCACTTCGAAGACCAATTCACGGATTTCAAGTGAAATTTAGAGAAGAAATCGTCGATTTTCCACTGTTTTATAAGTTCTAACTTTCAGCTTTTTTGAGAGCAGACTTGATGATAAAAGCTTCCCAAACGAATAATAAGAAGGCATATCCCATATTTATTCTGCGTTTAATTTCCTCCCGAGTATCATTTGTATCTGTTACTGTTGCTACAAGTTATTTGGACTTTTTCACCTTTTCAAACGATAAATTTCCAATTTTTATGTTTCTATTTCGTAGTATCACGAGACATATTCATATACTTTGCCTTTTCGGGATTTACTTTAAAATTTATCTCTTTACTTGCTTAAAGTAAAATTCCCGTGTTTTCCCTAATCGTTTATGGATTTTCTCCTAACATAGTCACATCATCAACATAAATAAGCAGCTGATGTCATCATCATCATCATCATCATCATCATCATCATCATCATCATCATCCTGTCAAGTACTAGTCCCAAAAGAACTGTTACGGCCTGAAAAAGCGATTTTCTTGCCATCTTTTCATAGGTCGACCAAGTGACCGTTTCCCATTTGGACGATACTTCATTATTGTCTTAGGAATCCTGGATGAAACCATTCTTGAGACGTGTTCCTTCCAGTTTAACTGATATCTGGAGATATAGTCCAGTATTGATGACACATTAAGTTCTTCAAGGATATTTTCATTTTTCTTTCGATCCCATTTAGTGTAGCCAGCTGTTCGGCGCATGAATCTCATCTCGCAAGCTGTTAGTCTGCTTTTATCTTTTGTCCTTATAGTCCACGCTTCACTCCCATAACATAAGACAGGTTGAGCTATTATTTGATAAAGACGAGTACGAGTTGATTTTTGTACTAATGAAGGTTTTAAAACTATATTAATGATGCCCATTGATTTGCTGAATTTTACAATTTTCTCTGATACATCCAAATTTTCAACAAAAGAAAGTTTATATCCTAAATAATTAAACTCGTTAACTCTTTCCAAAATTTTGTTATTTAAACAAATTTTGCTTGGTATTGGGTATTTACCACAAAAGGCAGCTGATATAACCTGTTCAATTCCAAACCCTCTTTGTTATCCTGGACTTTCCTAATCGCATATTCTAGAGCGAAGTTAAAAAGTAAAGGTGATAGTGAACTTGCTTTAGCCCGCAGTGAATTGGAAAAGCATCAGATAGAAATTGGCCTATATGGAATCTGCTGTACATTTAACTGAGACACATTTTAATTAATCGAACTAGTTTCCTGGGAATACCAAATTCAATAAGAATATCACATAAAACTTCTCCCTTAACCGAGTCATATGACTTTTTGAAATCTATGAATAACTGATGTACTGTACCCTTACACTCCCTTTTCTTCTCCTCTTATCCCCTCATATTATTTATTGCGACAATATCACGAAAATTTGAAAAGACGAAATGTTAATAATGACAAGCGAAATTTTAAGAAAATTATCAACAGTAATCTTACTAGAGGTTTTGATTTTATCGATAAATCTGCGCGTGGAACACGAGCAGATTTATCTAGAGAAAATCAAAACTCGAGTGGGATTTAACTGACTATTACACGATTAGAAGAAAGTATATAAAGATTAGAAGTAACGAAGTACTCCAATACAATAAAATATTAATTGACTTACGAAAATACAAAATTGTCTTCAAATGTATTATTGTACCATCTCAACATTATAAATACTACGCTAGTAGATTGCAGTAGTGTATTTTTGAATAGCTGTTTTCTTATCAGTTGTGCCAACTATGGAATATGCATTGAACTATGTGGACTATTACTGGTCAAGAAGACTTTGTTGATTCAGTTTCATTTTTATTAAAAGAGTTGCATTCCACTTCAATTATCCCGATCCCAGTAATCAACGTCACTTGACAGATGATTTTCAATAAATCTTAGTATTAAACAATCTCTGATACGTGACTATTCATAATATCATGTAGCAGAAGCTATAACATAACCTAAATAATATAAACGAGAGTTAGAAAAGTTTTAATTAGGGATGATGAAATAAACAAGAAACGATGATGAAATAAAAAAATAAGCTTGAATAATTTTAAAAGAAACAATTATTGAAAGTAGGTACAATTTTCAAATTTGAATGTTTTAGTGATTGGTGGTTCAGTTGATGTTATATTGGACGTGTGCGTAAAAGAAGTGAACTCGGTGATGTACATAGTGTATCCCTCAACTTATTCAGGATTTCCGAATGGTTTTTATTTATTTATTTTTATTTTATTGAGTTATTTTACGGCGCTGTATCAACATCTAGGTTATTTAGCGTCTGAATGATATGAAGGTGATAATGCCGGTGAAAATGAGTCCGGGGTCCAGCACCGAAAGTTACCCAGCATTTGCTCGTATTGGGTTGAGGGAAAACCCCGGAAAAACCTCAACTAGGTAACTTTCCCCGACCGGGATTCGAACCCGGGCGACCTGATTTCGCAGCCAGACGCGCTGACCGTTACTCCACAGGTGTGGACTTCCGAATGTTGCTCTTCATTAATTTGTAAATGGGGTTTTAGGGAAGATGCATATCTATGACCAGTGATCTTTATTAATTCTTGTTCTTGAATGCCAATGTGAGTCATATTTGAAAGTGCTGTGCATCGACTGGAGTGGTTTGTAATTTTCTGTTTTTTGACGTCCAGACCAGTGCAGTTTGAAATGTTGGCAAACAAAGAAACAAATGCTAGTTTAGTGATAAAAATAAACAAATGCTAGGGACGCGATAAAATTAAACAAATGCTAGGGACGCGATAAAATTGTGCGATAAGCAGCCATGATTGGTTGAAAGACGTCATTTCGTACCGTTTTATTGGTCAAAAGTAGTGTGACGTAGTAAAAGTGTAATAGTCACCATAACAAATGGTTCTGTTCATAAATGTAAATTCGGGAAGAGGAGAAGTCGCCTATGCCTTGCGGCTGATGAACTATATTTTCGGGTGGGGTCACAACGCCCCCACAGGCACACATTTTGCGGACCAGACTGTGCAATGCGTGTGTTAGTCCATCACTCATCTCTCCCCATTATATGCTAAAATTATTTTC
The DNA here is from genome assembly GCF_040183065.1 of Periplaneta americana. Taxonomy (NCBI): domain Eukaryota; kingdom Metazoa; phylum Arthropoda; class Insecta; order Blattodea; family Blattidae; genus Periplaneta; species Periplaneta americana. The sequence continues at coordinate 31,575,843 of NC_091117.1, forward strand.
GCCTAGATGGCGAGCATCGATTCTGGAGTTAATCGTTCGGGATTAATAGGGTGTAATCTGTGCTAACTAATGTTGACAAAAGGCCGTGCGCCTAGAGCAGACGCCATTGATAATTCCCTCTCATTAATAATGGATTACTCTGCAGCGCCCAGACGCTTTAATAATGGAAAATACTGATTGTTATCTCATCAGCGGTGCCGCTACTCAAATCCCTCCCACCGCCCGACTACAAAAGAAATCCGAAACAAAAAAACAGAGTATAAAATGACAAAAGAACATCGCCGAAACGTGTATGTGTGTGTTGATCGTTGAGTCATCATAATCGCATCGCAGATGTTCCGTAAGAAAGCGGCACAAGTCGCTTTGACGCATGTCCAAGTGTGAAAAACAAATAAAAGTCAATGTGACGTAGTTGGACAAACAGGACAATTAGCTGGACTAGGTAACTGTAACGATTAAGAAGCGCTTAACTGTTTCACGATGCGTTGAGGTTACAAGAGTGGGTTCGAATCTCGCCTAAGAACCTTTCACTGCAATGATTTGTGTTGTTTCAGGTGAAGGAAGTTTTTTATGTATATTTGAATTTAAAGTTCCGCCGCATGACGTGTACTAAAAGGTTTACCATTATGTTATTTGAAAAAATGGAACAAACTTTAAATAGACTAATCTATAAATTTTTTATGCATGAAGAAGGGAATACATTACATATGAGGATGACAATATACAGACGTGGACAAATTATTAGACTAAAACGTTTTTCTTTGAAACATAATATAATTCGTCATATTAACTATCAGTATAATTCACAGAGTAAATATGATTGTTTACATCTTCTGATATATTTTTCCAATGGTTAAGTATATTTTGTCTGGCTGTGTTGGTAGCACTGGTGTTTTAATTATATACTGCAGAAGATATTCAACAGTCTATTCTCCCATGGCCTGCAAGAAGACCGGATGTGAATGAAATTGAAAATGTGTGGTCTATACTGAAGAAGAAAGTGAACAAAAAGAGGCTTACAACAAAACATGGACTAATTTAAGCACTGTCTGATATGTAGCTAAATGATGCTGATATTCAAAGAAAGTGTCAAACTTTGGTTTCCAGCATCCCTGACAAAATCAACGTGTTAATAAACAATAAGGGAATGTTCACAAATATTAGTAACGTCCAGACTCAATTTTCTGTTCATTATTTCTGTGCAAAATACATTTTTGTCCATTATTTCTGCTGATAAATACAGCTTTGTTGCACATATAATTATTTTAGTCTAATAATTTGTCCACGTCTGTATATTATTTTAAGTTGAAAAATGTAGGCCCATACCTAGGAGCCTGCGCTAGACATAAAATGTAAGCCACTCTGGCGCGTAACTTTATCACGAATAAATGCCTGTAAATGGTAGAAAAGCTAAACCTGTATGTAAATTGAAAGTAGGCCTAAACTTAAAGTTTTCCCTCTATTTATTTTATTTTATGCCATAACGAATATATCGTCCTAGTTGTTAGCTGTTAGTTGAAATAATCAATCCTTTCTTCTTGATCTGTACACATGTTAGTTATAAATGTTTTAACCACTGCGTTCTCCTTAACCCGTAGGCCTACCGGTACCTGTGTTAGTTCAAGCACTTCTTCTTGATCTGTATTTATGTTAAATTTAAACTTTGAACCGTTTCGTACACCTCGATCTGTATCGTACCTACGATTAGTTGGAATAATCAAACCCTTCTTCTTAATTCGTACTTATTTTAGTTTTGATCTTTAAATATTTCGTCCTCCTCTATCTACACCGGTACCTACGTTTAGTTGAAATAATCAAGCCCTTCTTCTTGATTTGTACTTATTTTAGTTTTGAACTTTTAACTATTTCGTCCTCCTCGAGCTATACCGGTACCTACATTTAGATGAAATAATCAAGCCCTTCTTTTTGAATTGTACTTACTTTAGTTTTAAACTTTTAACCGTTCCGTCCACCTCGATCTTTATCGGTACCTACGTTTAGATGAAATAATCATGCCCTTCTTTTTGATTTGTACTTATTTTAGTTTTAAACTTTTAACCGTTCCGTCCACCTCGATATATACCGGTACCTACGTTTAGTTGAAATAATCAAGCCCTTCTTCTTGATTTGTACTTAAGTCAGTTATAAACTTTTAACTATTTCGTCCTCCTCTATCTATATCGGTACCTACGTTTAGTTGAAATAATCAAGCCCTTCTTCTTGATTTGTACTTATGTTAGTTTTAAACTTTTAACCATTTCGTCCTCCTCTATCTATATCGGTACCTACGTTTAGTTGAAATAATCAAGGCCTTCTTTTTGATTAGTACTTATCTTAGTTCTGAACTTTTAACCATTTCGTCCTCCTCTATCTATATCGGTACCTACGTTTAGTTGAAATAATCAAGGCCTTCGTCTTGATTTGTACTTATTTTAGTTTTCAACTTTTAACCATTTCGTCCTCCTCTATCTATATCGGTACCTGCGTTTAGTTGAAATAATCAAGCCCCTCTTCATGATTTGTACTTATTTTATTTTTAAACTTTTAACTATTTCGTCCTCCTCTATCTATATCGGTACCTACGTTTAGTTGAAATAATCAAGGCCTTCTTCTTGATTTGTACTTATTTTAGTTTTCAACTTTTAACCATTTCGTCCTCCTCTATCTATATCGGTACCTACGTTTAGTTGAAATAATCAAGCCCCTCTTCTTGATTTGTACTTATTTTAGTTTTAAACTTTTAACCACTTCGTCCTCCTTGGTATGCACCTATGTCAGTTGAAATATTTAATCAAACCTTTCTCCTTGTTGTGTATTTTATGTCAGTCAAACTTTTAACCATTCTTTCCTTCTTGTTCCGCATCTATATCAGTTAAAATATTTCAGCCAACCTTTCTTCTTCTTGTGTACTTATGTTAGTTACAAACTTGTAACCACTTTTTGTCCTTGATATGTAACTATCTTAGTTGAAACATTTAATGAAACCTTTCTTTTTGATCTGTTTATTTTAGTTATAAACGTTTAAGCATTTCTTCCTCTTTGATCGTAAAGCTGTATCACTTTAATATATCAAACCTTTATTCTAAATCTGTACTTTAGTTAAGATCTTTTAACATTTTCTCCCTACCTTATCTGAACATAAGTTATTTTTAATACTTAATCAATTTTATGTTTCATTTAACGACGCTCGCAACTGCCGAGGTTATATCAGCGTCGCCGGTGCGCCGGAATTTTGTCCCGCAGGAGTCCTTTTACATGCCAGCAAATCTACTGACATGAGCCTGTCCCGGCACGGGGTCGAACCCGCGCTATACCAACTACGTCAACCAGGCCGACTAATAATTCTTTTTCTGTAGCCTATTTGTTAATTTAAAATATTTTAATCATTTCTCCCTCCTTGATCTGTACCATTGTTAGTCGAAATATTTAATCAAATCTTTCTTCTCTATTTTGTACTTAACCATTTCTTTTTTCGTGATCTGTACCTATGTTAGTTGAAATAATTAATGAACTTGTCTTCTTACTCTTTACTTATGCCAACTGAAATATTCCACCAATCCTTTCTCCATGATCTTATGTGACAGGGAAAACATACAATTAAATTCTTTCCTTGATTCTAGGAAAGTGAAAAGTTGTTCCATCACTGTACAAACATCATCTGTTCGGAATATTTCAGCATCATGAACATGTAGAATATTATTTCATAGTAAGTGCTGTTTCTAACGTGACATACAAATTAGGCAAATTCAGCATTTAAATTAATTTCTAACGAGAATTTAATAGCATGTTTACAGTAACTGTTTCTTATTGTGCACGGAGCTATTATATAATCACGGACCACCAACACAATAATCACAGGTCTTCAGCGCTTTTGGTGTAATGGTGCAGTAATATTTTGAACTTATACTAATTTAAGCATTTATCCACATAGACTAAGCATTTGAGAAGCTGAAACAACCTGAAATTATAATTTATATAATGTAGAGAAAATGTGTTAAGAAGTACGAACTGCGTGTTTTTTTGGAGGAGAGACAGATGCAGTTATTATATTTATTATCTCTAATGTTATAGAAATTACAATAAATTTTTAATTCGACTGAAATGCCCATCATAAACATAAGGAAATTATATAAATCATTCCTAAGGAATCTGTAATTAAAGCTATACAAAGAGAAATACGATAATACAAATAAATCTACAGCAACAAATAATAATATACCGAAACTTGCTGACATATTTATATAATTTAATCTGAAATAAATGCACTCCATTTCTTTCAACTCTTGAAAAATATTCACGTCTGGTTATAACGAAAAGGCTGAAAAGACGCTGATTTGAGTATAATAATTATCCCTTTCCGTTCGAATGAGTCCATTTGGTATCCTCAGAAATAGTTTCGCTCTACCGATAGAGTGCAGCACCTGCCAGTTCCTTGGCCAGCTGTTATTAGGAAGAGGATTTCTTTGTTTTTTATTTCCTCATGGTGTGTCTCCACAAAAACAAATTCAGGTCAGAAAGGGTTAAAGATTAAATTTGAAATAACATATTTAACGTGGGACAATTTTCCATGGTATACTATCAAAATTAACACTATCGTCATAATAATAGATAGCAGTTGCGATTCGTTGTACATTATTTCAATTTATAGATTTCTTTCTATAAGATCATTATTTTTATAAGTGACAGAAAATAAATAAATGAAACTACGTCGAAGAAAACAATAGTATCCCAATTTAAGTTACCCTCACGTAGTATTTATTTTATACAGAGTGAAACGGGTATAACTACATTAATTTGAACTAGTAATATACATCAATAAAACTATACTTTGGTCCATAATGTCTGACAGGAGATGTGAACATTGCCAGCAGTAGAGGAGAGAAGTATAATTGCTATTCATTCCACGCTTGTCTTGAAGTTGGGCGGTCTGAAGCGTTCTACCATCGCTTAACTTCAAGACAACCGTGGAATGAGATTTCTGTCATTCGTTGAACAGCAATTATATTTCCTCCTCCTCCTCTGCCGGCAATGTTTACTTCTCCTGTCAGACATTATGGAACTAAGTACAGTACATAAGTTCGAATAACTGTTTCTCTATCTATAATGGTTAAGGAAAAAATCGAGTTTCTATTGAGAGATTGGAAGTGGATACGTTGCAGTTTCTATTGAGAGATTGGAAGTGGATACGTTGCAGTTTCTATTGAGAGATTGGAAGTGGATACGTTGCAACGGCGCAATGCTTGATGCCCCATAAGTTTTTTTTAGTAGGTTACGATGCTCCCAAAGGTGTTTGTACATTTTAAGAATGCCCCAAAGCCAACTCCTGGATCTCCTCTAAAAAGTGTCTTTCGTCCTCGGAATACATCAATGCCATCAAGATGTCTTGCAACGTCACCGCAGTGAGACCTGTCCCTGGCAGAACCTTCAGTACTACCCATTGTCGCCATCCCTGCTGCAGCGAGACTGAAACACTTGGTCACGTACTGGGGTTCTGTAAGAAGGGAGAGCTACTGCGGAACAACAGACACCATCGTGCCCGTACAGCGATTGCCAACCTGCTAAGAAACAGAGATGGGAAGTACATGAGGAGATTCATTGTGTGTCTGAAGATGATTCTCATAGAAGAGTCGATATAATTGTCATCAATAGAAGAACCCAGAAAGCGATGCTCTTAGACCCTACGATTTGCTTTGAACGAGACACGAATCAAGCACTGCAAATAAATGATGACAAGCGAGCTAAATATGTATCTTGTCTTCCATACCCCAGTGAAAAATATGGCATTTCGCTTTACAACTGGAATGTTACAGGCTTACTATTTGGAGCAAGGGGTTGTTTACCAAAATTTACATGTAATATACTTAAATCCTTTCAAATTCCCTTTTATGAGGTTCAGAAGATAGTAATGGAAATTCTGAAGGCCTCTCTTCAAATTCTACACTATCATCTATACCTTAACACGTAAATTTTTGTTTTAATGTACAAATCGAATCATTATTTTACTCGTTTCATTTCCCTTTATCTTTTATGTTTGTTAATTCCGGATCCCAGTGGTCAACCTCACTTGAGGACGGATGATTTGAAATAAATCTTAGTAGTAGCGTCTGAATGAGATGAAGGTGGTAATGCCGGTGAAATGAGTCCGGAGTCCAGCACCGATAGTTACCCAGCATTTTCTCATATTGGGTTGACGGAAAACTCCGGGAAAACCTCAACCAGGTAACTGCACCGACCGAGATTCGAACCCGGGTCACTTGGTTTCACGGCCAGACGCGCTAACCGTTACTCCACAGGTGTGGACAATAAGCAATTTAAAAAAAGTTACTCCTCGACTGCAACTCAAAGCAACGACAAAGGCACAATAGTTCAACGGGGCACGACCCACGCCGCCTTCTATTGCACAGAGTGAAGGGTCTAGATCACAGTTAACCTGCAACCATTTGCCTCTCGGGCTACAAGTTTCGCTCCTTGCTGATGAGGCTTGCTTCGCTCATTGGAAATCTACTATATTTTTCACTCGGTAACTACCACACTGTTCGCTTAAGAAGACTGAAGCCAGAATATACAGTCTCAACAATGTAATTTCACTCACAGGTTTTGACTGTAACCCGAGATCAAATATACCCAGATTGCTCGTCGTTTTGACGGTAACAACTTTTGTCAGGTTTACTATACTGACATGTAGTTGTTACATAAGGAGTCACATCATAACTCCTATTTGAATTGCATTGGCGACTGTACTGCCATCTCGTGTTCGTTTACAGCGGACGGGTGGCGATCCTGGCGGTTGTTCTGTTCAAAGTGCAACCGATTTTAGCATAGGAAAGAGCAATGTATAATATGATCTGGGCTGTAACTTATAACATCACAACACTATACAAAATACCTTCTTAAAAACATCCGTCACACAATTATCTTCCACAGCGTTGTATTCGTACTCTGACTAAAGAAATTTTATTTCAACAACAAACAGAAAAGTAAAGAACATGTAAAAATAATGAATGACGACAAATTGCTCAAACGAGCTATAAAAATCAGAGACGTAGGGCAAAGTCGAGAGAATTTCTTCTCTTTAAGATGGAAGAGGCCAGGGACTTAAGGGTATATGTACGTGAACGACCACAAATATTACCAGAAAATACAGGACCTAATTTCTAAAATTTTATAAGGAAATGAACTCACGTTTGGACAAAAATTACAAGGTGCCACAACAAGACTTATTAGAACTTAAATATCCGATAAACATTTTAAAAAGGTTACTAATAATATTTTTAAGAATTCACTTTTTACTTTAAATTAAATTTTCCAAAATTTGAAAATTTTCTCACATATTATTTCATAACTCCACAACCATTAGAGAGAGAATTCTGAAAATTTGTACACTGATTTAACATGGATTTATGCAAAAGATACACTACAATAATGCCCATTTCTTTGAAATTAGAAAAATTAGGTCACAAAATATTATGTAAATTTTAATATATTTTATACAGAACAAATAAATAATTAATTGTATTAAAATAAACAACTCTACATGTCTGAGAGTAGTCTACTATTCAGAAATAAGTGTTTATTATATGTAGGAAAATTATTAAATATGTCAGAGAGACCATAACAATGTTATGGTTACCAAATGACGTAACTGCAGAATTTTTTGTTTTTTTTTTTCATACTCTGATAAAACGGGTTTGAAATAGTACATTATGCAACGAGCCTATAATGATAGTAATTAAGACGCGAGTATGTTTGTTTATGAAACGAGCGCAAGCGACTTTCATAATTTTTATACAAGCATCTTAATTACCATTATAGGCAAGTTTCATACGACTTTTTATGCTCGACCATATTTCTAACTTGAAATTATTCAGAAGTATTCATTTTACTCGTATCTGACTGAAGATCGCAAATGACCTTGTGCATAGTTCATAAATTGTGAGATGTGCGCAGACGCGAAAGTGTTGATTTTTTCCGAGGAACAATAATTTCATTGACCTTGATGTAGGCCTAGAGAATAACATGAACTAATTTTGATATAACCTGGAAATAGATTTAGAATTGAAAAACGAGATGACAAATTGAATTTATTTGAGTATTATTTACAATTAACGCTAATTATTATAGTAACAGAACATAACCTTCTGCGACAGTATTGGATTTCCAGCCTCCATGACGTTTCCCTCGTTGTCTTTCGATTGCATATCCGAGAATAATCGAAAACCTGAACTTTATTGAATATATGTACTTTAATGACATGCATTAAAGGACTGCTACCAGGTGTATAATTACTAGATTTCGACATGGTCGAGCATAAAATATTATTAGTTATCTTTTTTATACCTTTATCAGATATTTAAATTCTAATAAGTCTTATTGTGGTACCTTGTAATTTTTGTCCATTGTGAGTTCATTTTCTAACAAAATTTTGCAATTTAGTGCTTCCTTTTTCTGATAATATTTGTGGTCGTACACATACATACACACTTAAACCTTAGAACACAGTATCTACCGCGTTAGAACCAGCGAACCTGGGATATGGTGATTGCAAGTAGCTACATTCACTACTCGATCAATAGGGCGACACCACATAAATTTACTAAATAAAAAATTGTAGGTCTGATCTCTCCATTCATAACAGTGAAAAATAAATGTATGGCTCACGTAAGCCAGTTATGCATTAACGATTGAGCCAACAGAAGACTTTTGTGACTGCGGACAGCCCTTTACAGGGGGGAAATTAAAATCATGCACACATATACACACATACAAAAGAACGGCTTAGCTCGTCCCCTTTGCAACCTTTTTTTAAACGGGATGGATTATCATTTGTCCAGTTTTTAACAAAGCTAAAGCTCTCACAACAATATAATCCCTTTTCATATGAATTGTGTGTTTCAGATGTTAACTACATCAGTGGTTTACAGGATTAAATGGAATTATGTTTGTCAAACAACAGATTACGTGGAACTGTAGATATCTCACTGCTTAGGTTTTTAAAACATTTTTTTTTTTATTTTCCTTTATCCCTCACATATCTTCACAAGGGATTCGTTTTCAGTTCCGCTAATAGGTAAGTCTCTAACCTAAATAAAACCAAAGCCAAAATTGTTACCATGGACGGAGATTTTAATTTTACGTCGTTCCGGTATAACGATGACTAGAACGTCGTCACCTACGCTGAATTTATAGAGTATTCGGATCTTAAATTTCAGAAGAGCAAAGAATGGACACTATTCGTCTCTTTCCTTCTTATGAATTTCACCATAAGCGCTATCCTATTCTAATTTAACGAGGTTGCCACATTTCCGTAAAATATATAGTAATGGATTAAAACACATGAATAGGGCTATATTGTTATGTAGAGAATTTGAAGTTGCATCTGTTGGCGTTAATGAAAAATGGCAGAGGTCTGCATCAGACGTTTTCGCTCGAGCGCCAAGTAGTTCATAGCATAATCCGATAGGTAGCGCACATGCATGATGGGTAAAATTGTCGCGAGCGATAAATCCTCGAACGGTATAAGCCAAGCGTTAGATATTCGTTCTTGTTACAGTGATGAACTGTGTAGTAACATCATAGATGTTTATCATTTCAAACTTTTGCAGTGTTTAACCTCTCCATAGTACAACTACAAAATTTGCTTTAAAATGTACCGATAATATAAATGTTGTAGGTAAATGTTTCCCCCCCCCCCCACCACACACAGGAGCGATTTGTTTTTTGCCACATCTGATAGATGTTATTGGATGTAAATGTAATTATTATAAACGGAGAACACAATCACGATATTTCAAGAACTGTATCAAGTGTTCTAGTAATACTAATAATAATAATAATAATAATAATAATAATAATAATAATAATAATAATAATCTCTAATAATTAGTGTATCAATCTTTGCATCTGTAACAGCTGTGCAGCATGCTTATTCGTTTTATTATATTTTCTGTGACGTTATCTCTGTACTAATATTGTTATTAATCTACTGCTATATCAATAATATTTTGTAAAACGTTTCTACATTGTCGCAGTATATAGGCGGAACACTATGTATAGACCTATCATATTATATATGTGGTAAATCAAATATTGAATAATTATTAATTAGCAATAATAACTGTATATCGAACTTTTTCATACTATTTTATTTATAACTTCATGTTACTGTTTTGGTACGTTCCATTAACGTATGTCATAAACGCAGAAAATAAAGCCTTATTTTTACCGTGTGGGCAAAACATAATATGTGTATCTTATCTGTCGCCTTCCATACAAGAGAAGACATGTCGGTGAGATGACCTTGTACTGTGCTTCTATTTATTACGAGCGTATCACGACCGACCTTATCTCGCTCGAGGGTGCGACATTCGATCGAGTTCAAGCGAGCGATTTAACTCCAATGCAGCACTCTGGAAAAATGTCTTACGAAGTAATTAAGGGTTAAAATATCAATATAATGAAAATTTAACCCAAATGCAAAATCTTCGTTACACGAAACTTATCTCGTCATAACTCCTATATTAAATCCGTTAGAAACATTTCCTTTTAATGCAGGTAAAGAAACATTCACTCTCCACGTTCGTAAGTTTAAATCTACTTTTGAATGATAAGAAAATGCAGAATGTCTCTTTCTTTTTAGTGATAGTCAGAAATTTTTACACTAAAACACGAAAAATTCAGCCAGCGGAAAACTTTTTTCGGTGTTGTCTATACATGGGGTCAAAGCGGAAGAAATGTCCTTCGATGATGGAAGTTATTTTTAAAACAAATCCCAAGTCTGTAGCTCATTTAGTTCAAGATTTATGATTTAGGAAAGGGTGGATAACTCTTGCACCTATCGTAGCCTACAACATACACACATTCGAATTTTGCCTGATGGAGATCACGGAGTTATATACGTTTCAATCTTGAGACGGTCACGTGCATTGACGATCATAAGTAATTTTATAGTGTAAGTACAAGTAAGGATAGTAATTTTATGTGAGTGTTAATGCTTGTACGAAGAGTTTCTTAAAGTAAAACTTGTGCAAGATAAAATAAGATATAGACATATAAGATAGCAGAGTGCAAAATGGATTCTCAAATTAAGAAAAACGTTTCATAGATAAGCTTAATATGTAGTTGTGACGTATCGCTTAAACCATTCTTGCGCGCATTCTTCTGCAGTTGACGTCGCAACAACGCACTCCGTAAGTGCTGTACTGCAATTTGAGGTCCGAATGCTCTATAGACGATAAGTAAAACAGGGAGTCTCAGGACATAGATTTGCGGTAAGTATAGAACCATTTCCTGTACCTATTTCTCCTGCTTTTCACATGAAATAAGGCTATGATAATAATTTTAAATTCAATTTGAAAAGTTGTAAATTACCGATACGCAAAATATCGGAGCATAGCTGTTGCGAGTAAGCTTTTAAACATATGTAGAACTGCTATATGCTACTAAAAGTGATGAAATCGATTGTGTTGGCCATTTAACTTATCTGTTGCTAACAATAAAAGCAAAGCAATAACTACAAAAATTTGAATATCACTACTGTAACTCTGTTTCTACTACACACTGAAACGAATTTCCACTCTCGCGCGCAATCTTCAACCGTTCCCTGCACTCTCCACCACTCCTCATAGTGCATTTTCCATTCATAGTGAACAGTTTTTTTCGAACTAGTTGCAAGTATGTACTACATGGTTGTTCATTGTAACGCTAACGACTTCAATGTCGCCGAGGGACATGAAAAATTGTGAGGTATGTATCCTACTTCATTTTCCACCGTCACTAGATTGTACTATTAACAATAGAATATAACGCAGCACATTGACGTCGTTGTTTACATTCACAGTATGTCTGTTTACTATATTAAAAGAACTCTATAATCAAGTTGTGCGTACATTAGTTGCTAAAGTGTCCCGGATCCTAAGCCTCATTATATGTTATAAATATTGTTCAATCTTATGGATTTCAAATTCAGAAAATATAAGTTTAAAAGGATGATCAACAGGTTTTTACATAGATTTTGATTACATTTTTTGTAAACATTTAAAAGAACTAAAGACATGTCTGAAATTCTACCCCGGGGAATAATGCTATATTGGATCATGAACTCTAAGAGAGCTAAATAAACTCTGTGGCCGGGAAAAAAAGGTCTTAAGTCAATTTTTGTGAAAATGAGATTTTTATAATATAAAAAGAAATAAAGTATTAAAATAAACATTTTTAAGTCCTTTATTCTGTGTGTGCTCAATTCAAAAAGTACTTAGACATTTGGTAACGCTCTATAAATCCAGTCAGGAGTCTTATTTGACTTTAACCTTTTTACCGGATTGTAGAGAATTGTTTCCGCTTTCAGAATATATAAAATTCTCCTTTTCAAAAAAATTTACTTAAGATCTTTTTCCTCCCAGCCACAGAACTATACGTAAAATACTTACAGATAAAATAAGACGAAAAATAACAAATTTATAAATTGTTGTTTTATTAAACTGCTACATAGGTAAGAAATATGAGAATACCAACTCAGACGCTGATTAATATAAATTCCTAGTTATTTCAGACCTGCAGGTTCTTTCAAAGGGAGTCATTTACAATTAAAAAAGAATACATACAAAATTCATTAAACTTTCATTACTAAACAACGATTAAAAATGTTGATCAACAGATATAAAAGAGAAAGGGATTAATATTGTTTGTTCAATATTTAACAGAATAAAATTAAAATAAAACCAATATTTTAAGGGAACTAGGTAGTGATTAGGTGTCAAAAATCCGATTTTTTACTTTGTGTTTTTAAAAAAGTATAAAACTTGCTCTTTAGAACAATATAAATATTGTGGGAGGTATTTCTGCTGATAAGCCCTTTAAATTGAGTCTTTAAATTTAGCGGTGCATGTAATTCATACATCCTTCTTTTCTTTTAATGCAATTTTCCATAAGTTGATATTTTTCAAACTTAAGTGCATTTTTTTCTGAAACTACTGAATCAATTTACATGAAATTTTTACAGTGTTTTCTGCAGCCTGTGTTTTACATAGTAGACCTACGGGTTTAAGACTATCACACTCATAAAAAGAGAAAATAATATAATATAATTATATATGCATTGAACAAAACTGCAAAACATGTTGATCAAAGTTCAATATTTTTTTCTGTTTCCTAGGGGTGAAATATTTAACTAAATTTCGCTTTACGATTTACAATATGCATTACTAGATAACTTAAAAAAATACAAGGTATATGAGTGACCATTGTAGCAAGTAATGTGCACCTGAAGAATGAGGTACACTTAGAAAAGTGGGAAAGCATATTTTCAGTTAGGGCTTTTTCTTTTGCACTTGGATACGAAACTAATTATTTGTCTTTTATACCACTGAATTCAGAATGCTTTATTGTATAAGCATGGAAATTTTTATTCCACTCTGAGCACTACAAGCCTAGAAATATTGAAGAAAACTTTTGTACTGAAATTTTTTAATCGCACAGGTATCACTAACCCACTCTTCTTAAATCTATGGTAGTATTTTATGAACTTCATCCCAGGAATAACCACTGATTATCACCACTGTATCATCTGCATTTGAATATATGGAGTCACTACAATTTTTCAAATCTAGATAATAATAGAACGTTAACGTATATTGAAAATAAAATACGTCCTAAAAACATCTCTTGTGGAAATTATTAAAATGGATTCGTTTGAATCGATTATAATAGAATTCGAATCTAGCCTATGAATTCAAACTTTAAATCTTTATACATTTAGCTATGCTAAGAAAATAGATTCAGCTGATGCTTCTTTTACTGTTCACCTAGATGATAAAACATAAAAACAAAGGAAGAGAAAATATCCATCTGACAAACACATAAACCTATTCAAAGCCTTCAACTCATTCTGAATTGTGAATGGAGCACGAAGGAGTCGTTATCCGAATTGTTAGAAATCTCTTTTGAAATCGAAGCTAATAAAATAATAGCCGGGCACTTTTTTTTTCAAGTCGGTATTTCCATAAATGAAAAATTTATGTGTCTAAAACTCAGTTAATTCAAATGTTTTAAGAAAAAAAAAAAGGAAACAAATCTGGACTGGCGATAAGAGCAATACAATTCCCCGTGAAGAAACAAAAGTATACAGAGAGACAAGGTTCTACAAATCGTTCCTCCCCGCAGAAGACAGGGACAATATACAACGCCCCTGGTGGTCGGGGAAAAAAGCAGAAACAAAAACTCAAAGAAGATGCCTTTATTCTCTATTATAAAACACTCAGCTTGCAGCGTCGAACTGGCTGCATTTCTGAAATAATGGAGTGTAACACATAGAGTTTAAGATGAAACTGTGGCCAGCCTTAGGTATCATTAGTTGCTATAGAAGTGTTTCACAATATGTACATACTAAATGGGAAGAAGTTTCTTTCTAAATCTCATATATAGAGATTATAATAGTAACGACCACTGTAATGATGATGATAATATTAGAAACATTATTATTAATATTATTATTATTATTATTATTATTATTATCATATTGAAAATCATGATTTTGATTAGTTTATAATCCTTTACATAACAATTATTATTATCAAATATAAAGATTTTGTTCCTAACACTTTTAAAATGTTAGATGATAAAAGCTTCTCAACCGAATAATAACATGCATTTCCCATATTTATTCTGCGTTTAATTTCCTCCCGAGTGTCATTTATATTTGTTACTTGTTCCTCCAAGATATTTGAATTTTTCCACCCCTTCGAAGGATAAACCTCCAATTTTTATATTTCCATTTCGTACAATATTCTCGTCACGAGACATAATCATATACTTAGTCTTTTCGGGATTTACTTCCAAACCGATCACTTTACTTGCTTCAACTAGAATTTCCGTGTTTTCCCTAATCGTTTGTGGATTTTCTCCTAACATATTCACGTCATCCGCATAGACAAGAAGCTGATGTAACCTGTTCAATTCCAAACCCTCCCTGTTATCCTGAACTTTCCTAATGGCATATTCTAAAGCGAAGTTAAAAAGTAAAGGTGAAAGTGCATCTCCCTGCTTTAGCCCGCAGTGAATTGGAAAAGCATCAGATAGAAACTGACCTATACGGACTCTGCAGTATGTTTCACTGAGACACATTTTAATTAATCGAACTAGATTCTTGGGAATACCAAAATCAATAAGAATATCATATAATACTTCTCTCTTAACCGAGTCATATGCCTTTTTGAAATCTATGAATAACTGATGTACTGTACCCTTATACTCCCATTTTTTCTCCATTATCTGTCGAATATAAAATATCTGATCAATAGTCGATCCATATATATAAAAAATTATATTGCAACAATATATGGTTCAGCGAGGCCAAAAACAGTTTTCTTTAATTTTCTCATTCCTACTTCTAGGGAGGTAAGTCGTTTTGCAAATTCATCGTTCAATTGTTTCTTGGAAAGGTACAAAATATGTTCTTTACAAAAGAATAAACTCTGCATTGTCATAAGGCACGCTCGGGTCCTGGAATTTCCAGCAGGGATATGGTAACCTCGGGTTTCAATTGGCGGACATCTCACTCGCAAGAATATCTGGTTGTAGCGATCGCTTTTTGATCATTATAATTCAGATTTATGACCGCGCCCTTTGACGGACATTATGTTCGCTTAATATAACATTGCAGACACACTGCACCATAATGTTTAACGAAGGACCTGCCCGCGGCGGCCGGCGATACATCACGCATAATTGTGATCTCTTTGTGATAAGGCAAAGCCCATTTAGCAAACCCGTGACGTCATTACAGCAGTTGATCAACAATTATTTTCTGTATACCAAGTGTAATGATGTCAATGAAGCCTGCAAAATTAAATTTAATGAAAGAAATTCCGCCACAACCAGGGTACACAGATACAAAATTAAAAGAATTCGAACGTAATTAATTGTTTTATAATTATTTTTCTGTCAAAATTTTAACAAAACGCGATACTTATTAAGATATGGTACGATGGTACATTCAACCAGAGGTCCCGGGATCGATACCCGGGCCCGGAACAATTTTTACTTTGAAATTATTCAAATCTGCTTTACAGGGAGCTTTACCTGAAAGACTAGATTTGCATAATATATACGTCACTGTGTACGTTAACAGAAAGCCACAATTCCAAGTCACACAGAGATTGTGTGCACTCGATGTGGGTCTCTGGAGTTTTGTCAGCCCACGCGAGTTGTGTGGATATAAAGGGAAAAGCTGAGACGGTGTCGGGTGGAGTTCCCGGGTAGCTCAGTTGGTAGAGCGCTGGTACGTTCAACCAGAGGTCCCGGGATCGATACCCGGCTCCGGAACAAATTTTTCCCCTGAAATTATTCAAATCTACTTTACAGGGAGCTTTACCTGAAAGACTTGATTTGCACTTATTAAGATAGTTCTTCATAAGTTGAATGAAGAGTTTATTCCTGGAAGTTTTTACATTGATTGCAATAAATCAAGTACGAAGAAGATTTTGAATTCTGAAAATGTATTTTAGTCACGATAATGTAGAGAGGAGCAAATTCAAGTGGACTCTTTAACAGCTCAGAATTAGACAGGAGATTTATCATTACTTACCTAAATGAGGGCTACATAATATTTCTTTGAACTTCTGTCTTTATATTAATACAGTATGTTATGTCCTATAGGGAACCTTTAATTTAAAGTCATCTTTAATATTATTATTATTATTATTATTATTATTATTATTATCATCATCATTATTTTAATGTATTTAATATTTTTCCTTTCGATCATTTTGTGTTAATACTGCTTGTCAAAATATAATTCTATCAACTACTTTTCGACTACAAATATTTATATGTATGATGTTAGGGACTGGATTAATCTTGCTACGGATTGGGACCGATGGCGTGCTTATGTGGGGGCATCAATGAACCTCCGGGTTCTCTAAAAGCCATCTGTAAGTATGTATTGTATTTATAGACCTATGTCCACCACATATAGGCTATCACATCGTCATCTCCGGGATTTGAAGTCATGTCTGACTTAGTCGTAATCCTGAGCTGTGTCAAATATTGCCAATTTAGCGGTTTTCCCGCTAGATCTGGCGTTTTTTGGTCTTAAGTGAGCGGGTAAAATTTTTGAAATTTATATTGCTGGTATAGGGATATAGCGGGTTTTTTAACACTCATGGCGGAAAAACAATATCATTTTACAATGATATTTTGTACATGAATTTAATGCAGGGTGTCAACCCATTAGGTGTGAAAATCCGTAGTTGACTTCTAAAAAATCCGGAGATTGGTATTATTATTATTATTATTATTATTATTATTATTATTATTATTATTATTATTATTATTACTACTACTACTATTATTACTAGGCCTATTATTATTATTTTAATGTAATTTAATATTTCTTTTGCATTCTATTCCTTTGTTTTAATATACCTACTGCTCGTCAAAATGTATTTCTATAAATTATTATTTTTCGACTATAAGTATTTATATGGGGGAGACCCGGACAAAGCGAATAACTCGGATAAAGAGAATAATGCCTATTTCTTAGAAACGCCAACAGGTAGCGCATTTCCCTATGTTGGGGAAGAATCACAACCAGATTTTGCTGCTGAAAGTGACTTGTCATTCTAGACTAGACGGCAGTTCGGAAGGCGGTCGGCTGCTACATACGCCGTAGCATTTCTGGCATGTGACGTCACAAGCTTGTACAGCAGGACCAATCGGAATCAGTCAGTAACAAGTACTTCCCAAGTTCGTTTGTTCACGTGTGAGTGTTTCAATAAAACTAACATTTACTCTGTGTGTGTAAGATAAATAAATGGAACAAGAGACTGTAAAAAAAAAACAAGATTTGCACAGGCAGGTGCGGAAATAGTAATATGCGTTACAAGAGCGGTATGTTGAAGTTTTCATGTTCGAGGAAAAGTTTGAAAAAGCGAAACGTAGTTGAGCTTTTTTAATTTCCGAGAATTGAAAGAAAACATACCGTTCGCGTATCGTACATTATTTTGTGCGAAGATCGTTTATTACATACCTGAAAGATGAATTTCTAATTAGTTGCAATGAAATCTCCATCTTGGTTTCTGTTCAATGACGGCAAATTTGCAAAACAAAAATATCTATCTTCAACATTGTTGCTTTAAAATGTTTTCTGTGTTTACTATACTCCAGCAGGCCGTGATATACGTCTGTCTTTTTTTTCCCCCAGTCTATGATGAGTCAGGAATCTTGTACATTTTTTCACGGCTTCCTTAATGTTACATGCATCACGAATGCAGTAACTTTAGTGGAGTTGTAGAGTTTACTTAATTTTGGCAGATATTTAAAACCAATAATTAACAGTGCAATTTAGGTGAAATTACAGTGGCAAGCTTCCAATTTATAATTATTACTATATTGAATGTCTCTAAAAATAATATGTTAAAAGCCTAAAGCAGTAAAATGAATATGTCACTTAAGCGGTAAGAAGAGGGAAATTGTTATGTGTGTTCGGTTGGGAATAGTGAATGTGGAATTTTAGACTTTCCGCGGATTGGTTTTGTGCGGAAACCAAGCAAATACGCAGGATCTCGCACAAATACTGTTTAAGGCGTATAATTATTTTAAAAAGTCTAGAAATTATAAACACATTCTTTCAATTTTATACAAGAAGGTATAGGTTCAAATAAGAATTTGTCAGGATACAAGGTCCACTATAGCCGAAGCTAGGATTCTCTATAAACGGAAATATTAATGTAATTTTTAATGTACGCGGGACCAACGATTTATAATGTGACAGCTGCAATGGGGTTCGAACGCACCTCCGACAGGGCGCGCAGCAGACGAAACGCTGGTACGGGGAGCATCTGCATGCTGAAGGGCAGAGGGGGTGTATTACGTCAACGCGCGAGGGGAGGCTGCGCGCGCAGCTGCTACTTGCGGAGTGAAGGGGGGAACGGACCCTCCCGAATCTTCCAGAGAAGTCCGTCCGAAGTGGAGATATCCAGATAATTCAAGAGGACACCCGTAGAAATTTCTCGTAACAATGATTTTGCTATAAAAGAAGAAACGCGAGCGAACTTGGGCAGTTTTCAGTTTATTCAGCCATTCAGTGAGTAAGCCAGAGCAAGCAAGCCAGTCTTGTGTACCGGAGTTCGACTCGAGTGTGCGTCCGCAACTGTGTCAGCATCCGAAGGCCTGAGTTCGAGTGCAGTGGACCGCAGTTGGAGGGACCTGAGTTCGAGTACAGTGGACTGTCTCTGAAGGTCTGTGGTTCGAGATACTGTGAACTCGAGTGACTGAGCTAGAAGAACTGTGAACTGAGAACTGACAGTTCTGATTTGTAAATGGCGCTTTGTAAATATTAGTTAAGATTAACAGTTCATTGTTGTTCGTAATAGTCTAAGTAAATTGTCATTGTCGTCTGTGGAGTGCAATAACGAACGCTGTGTTGCTGTGCGGAGAGCAAATCCCATTGTTGACGGGAGTGAAGTTAAATTGTAGAGAGTGAATAGTTATTGTTGGAAGAATAAAATTTCATTGTTATTTATATTAAAAATTTACAATAATAACAATCAAGAACTGACTGTAATATGTTATGTTACAGAGAGCAAGCTCAATTTTAAGTCCTTTTTGGGAAAAACTTTGTCAGTGAGATTTCTACAATTATTGCTCTCTGTGCAATTCTCACAAAATCTAAATATGTACTTAAGCAGTAAATAAATTTTGTATTAATGTTTGCTACTGTACGAGCTTCCCGTTGACATTTTAAATTGAAATCAACGGTAGAATAAATAAAAAAAAAGTATTTTACACAATAATAACGAAGAATTGTTACATTTCATTTATGGATTTTTTTTCGCAAAATATCTCATTGCAAAGTGGGTTATTTTATTTCTTAGCCAACTTGTTGACAGCGTTGTGAAGGATGTATTTGCAGAAGAGAAGGCTCGGGAGGTGTAACGAACTGGTAAGAACGGACAGGAAATAAACAAGTGATGGATTTCGAACGGACAATACGTGAAAATGAAAGTGCATACGGCGCGGAAATAAAGTATATCGATCCGCAGGTGCAGGGATGGACGTGTGGCTGCGCTGTCATCGTCCCCCCTCCAGCTGCGTGTTCATTCCTTCAGAGGACTTCTCTTCAATAGGAAACTTTTTTTTTTTTTTTTTTTTTTTTTACATTTTTCGGCAGTATTTCTAAATCCATAAGAAATACACTAGAAGAACTTCAAGAGAGAAGAATCAAAATTTGTTTAAAACCTACTGATTACCCTATTAAACTACTTTAATCGGAAGTAGCCGTACCCGTGCGCTCCGCTGCACCCGTTAGAAATAAATATAAAGTAATTATATAATTAAAATAGGACATTTGATCCAGGGAACATTCGTGTTTGATAGAAGGATAAATCGTTTATTATGTTACTTAATTTGAATTGAATTAAAAAAATAAAATGCGATCATTTTGATCCGGAGACCACACATTTGGTCATAAAAATTAGTTTAGGAAATACAGGAAACGAATATACAGAATAGCCTATCAAGTTTTCTGTGCATAAGAATCTATTTTAATCTTACCTGTCCTCGATTCACTCAGACGTTACTGTGATAACATTATAGCATTATGTCCATCCAGAGAAACTACACTTTCCAATGGTGAATTAATAATTAATTATATAAATCGGTTAATTTAGCTTCCGATATTACTTCATAGAAACGCAGAAACATTATCTGTAAGCTATCTTTCATAGCTTTCGATTGTTGCTGTCCAAGGCCCCTTATAGACGAAGTCATTTGTTTTTTATTTCATTACACCGCCTTAGATGGCGTTGTTATTGTAATTTTGAAACTCATTTATCTCATTAAATATCAGTCCTATCAAAATTTTGCATGGAATAAAACTTATCGCAAATTATTTTCAAAGAAACTTTTGTTATGTAATATTTTTCACAAAAATCAATAATAAGCAAGATATTTCGATTTATTTAATTCGGCCCCCTTATAACCCTCCTTTTAAATAATGTATTTTGAATAACATATAGCCTAAAATCTAAGTTACGACGAACTTAATTTATATTCTAATTTTCATCGAAATCCGTTCAGCCATTATCGCGTGAAAAGGTAACAAACATACAGACAGACAGAGAGACAAACAAAAATTTCAAAAAAACGATTTTCGGTTTCAGGGTGATTAATTATATATGTTAGGACCAATTATTTTTGGAAAATCGAAAATTACCAGAACAATTTCGGCTACAGATTTATTATTAGTATAGATTTAACGTTTTCAAGTACTTTCTTTCATAGGAACAAGAAACATTTCAGAACACATTAGAATAAATGAAGAGCTTTCTCCCAAAATGAGTTAAGTCCATTTTCAGTAATTTGAAAGGAAGGACAAAAAAACTGTCAATGCTGTTTCGATTTAAGCTGGATGTTTCTTGATGGTTTCTCATTGTTGTACATAAATATATGTTTTCAGCATAGGTAAAATAATAAATCCTCAGTTTAAATCTACATTTTATATATGACCATTTCTAAAGAAATAAATTAGGGGAGAGTAGAGTAGTATCGGACATCGGGTAATATCGGACAGTACGTTTCTTTCATCTACCAGAGATGGTAGTACCTGAATGATGTGGTTATGTAACTGTATGCGACATCACAGAAACGTAACCATGTTATTCAGGTACTATCATCTGCTTGTAGACGAAAGAAACTCACTGTCCGATATTACCCGATGTTCGATACTACCCAACTCTCCCCTAATACAAATTCTGCGTGACGCTTTGTATTGGCCAAAATCCCAGGAACAGTACAAAATATGTTTGTGTTTGTAAATTTATACCTGCCCACCGCTGGGGAGTAAGTTTAGCATGTCTGATCGTGAAGTGAGGGGGCCCGAGTTCAAATCCTGATGGAATTTTTTCCGGGGTTTTCCCTAAACCAAATTGAAGCAGAATTTCTGGGTAACTTGCCATAATTAATTCACGTATCATTATTATCTTCAATGCTATATCCCAGGTTACGTTCACGGCGCGGCGTGTTGTACTTGTACAAAAGCCCGGCCGTTCGGCTACCCAATCATTCACAGAATAGAAGTGTTAAGCACAATAAGCCTCAAGCTGCAGTGTAAACATTTATACAAAATTCTCATCTTACACCTCGACATAAACCATAAGGAGAGCGACAATGATTATAGTAAGGACCACGATAAAGATCACGACAAAGATCACGATATGAATCAAGACAAGGATCACATGGACCAAGACAAGCACCACGACAAGGATCATAGTAAGGACCACGATAAAGATCAATACAATGATTCTACCTACTGCTTTAGGTTCAACGGCGAACATCTGATGGGCTAATAACAGGGAGAAACTTGTAGCAGTACGCGGAACTATGTAGAGAAAATGATACTTTGACTCACCAAGTACTCCCTTGCTGTCTCCTGCATATCTTCTGCCTGATAATTCGAATCGCCAGTGTCCATTTCACTTATTTACAACCTCGGACTTGTCACCGTGTAAACCTCTGTCGTTCTCCATGTCTTAGCTGGCAGGGCCATCATCATACTCAGCTGTTTCCTGGACAAATGCGCATGCACGAAGGACTTCTGTTTCCTGCACAAATGGGGGAAGGACTTAACGTGTTTCGATGGAAATTGAGCTATGGACTTAACTTGTTTTGCATGAAACCGTGATGTTTCTACCGCGATATTTACTTCATGGAAGTGAGTTTTGAGGGAAAACATGCATCAGATCTCTGACGATTGTAAAGAATAGCAGGAATACATAAAACATAACGTCTTTGGCATAAAAAAGTTTTTTTTTGTTGTGGGAGAGAGCTCTTCAATTATAATATATTATTTACAATATTTCATTTCACAGTTAGAATGAATGTTGAAGCTAAATTTTTATCTCATGGCTTCAACTATGTCTCCAAACTACAAAATATTATTACTTCTCAATACTTTGATTAAAAAAACATAAGTACGTGAAACATGAACTTAAAATCATAAAAAAATAATAACATGGGATAGACCCTAAGTATGTTTAGTCAATAGTTCGAAGACTGGTTGGAATCTCGTGACAACAATAATACATCACTCATGAGGCAACTAAGCGAGGAGGTAATGGGGTTCCTTTTCCCTCCATTGCATAAGTCACTGATTAGCGGTAGATAATTAATTTATAAATATGTATATTTACTTGTTAATCTATACTAATAATAAATCTGTAGCCAACATTTTTCTGGTAATTTTCGATTTTCCAAAAATAATTGGTGTTAACATGTATAATTAACCATCCTGAAACCGAAAATCGCTTTTTTTTTAATTTTTGTTTGTATGTCTGTCTGTCTGTCTGTCTGGATGTTTGTTACCTTTTCACGCGATAATGTCTGAACCGATTTATATGAAAATTGAAATATAAATTAAGTTCGTTGTAACTTAGATTTTAGGCTATATGGCATTCAAAATACGTTATTTAAAAGGGGGGTTATAAGTGGGCTTGAATTAAATAAATCGAAATATCTCCTTTATTATTAATTTTCGTGTAAAATATTACATAACAAAAGTTCCTTTGAAACTAATTTCCAATAAGTTTTATTCCATGCAAAATTTTGATAGGACTGATATTTAATGACATAAATGAGTTTCAAAATTACAATAACAACGCCATCTAAGGCGGTGTAATGAAATAAAAAAACAAATGATTTCATCTATAAGGGGCCTTGGACAACAACAATCGAAAGCTATGAAACATAGCCTACAGAGAATGTTTCTGTGTTTGTATGAAGTAATATTGGAAGCTAAATTAACCGATTTGTATAATTATTAATTCACCATTGGAAAGTGTAGCTTCTCTAGATGGACATTAATGCTATAATCTTATTACAATAACTTCTGAGCGAATCGAGGACAGGCAAGATTAAAATAGATTCTTATGCACAGAAAACTTGATAGGCATTCGTTTCCTGCATTTCCTAAAATAATTTTTATGACCAAATGAGTGTCTCTGGATCAAAATGATCGCATTTTAATTTTTTTAATACAATTTAAGTAACATAATAAACGATTTATCCTTCTATGAAACACGAATGTTCCTTGGATCAAATGTCCTATTTTAATTATGTAATTACTATATAATTATTTCTAACGGGTGCAGCGGAGCGCACAGGTACGGCTAGTTAATAATATTACTTTTCAATAAAATTCTACTTACTAGGTTATAATGTTTCATGTAAAACAACGGAGAGAGCTAAGAAGAAAAAGAAGAAGAAGAAGAAAAGTATGAAAATGATAAGAAGAAAAATCAGGAAGTAGAATGAGAAGAAATCGTATGAGCTCGAAGAAGCGTGTCTCGTAATCCACTGAAGGTAGGCTACCAATCCGACACTGGTGCCAGATAAATTGCTTACACAAACAAAAGTTAAACTGTATATGGCTTTCTAAATACATAGGACCGGGCTATCTGCTCATCCATCTGAGTACACAGCTCAATCTCGCTATCTGCTTTCATCGCGTTCTTCCGACAAAGGAGCATCTTAAGAAAATAATTGTCATACTCAATGAATAAGCAATTAATTATAAATCCGCTCCGACGATATCGTTGTAGCCTTGCGTGGCGTGGCATCTCGAAAATGCTTGGCCCACATTACTACGAAACAAGACGTGGCATTATACGTAAAAACTGAGATACACCGTACGTTACTGGATCCATATTGATATACTTGTATCTTGTAATCGGATACTGAAAGACGTTGAATAAACTTGTTGGTTACTCACACCGGTGGAATTCTTGATCACGCAATGGTACTTATTGCGGCAATTCCGATGATCCTTCATGGTATCATCTGATGTTCGCCTTACAGTTAAGAAAAATTTCATTATAAAACCCAATGAGACGATCAATTCAAGCGGCATTCGAATACACAACTTCGACGAATAATTCGAGCTCGCTAACACTAAGTTACTCCAGTAAATTTTTTAGACAATTTCGGGTTTAAAGTTACAATTCCATGTCATCCAAAAAATACTGAAGTAAAGAGTGTACGCCTGAAAACAGGTTTTACTTAGTACAGTGGCGTTAGAAAAGTGACATATGCGATCTACGGGACTCTTAGCGGTGATTCAGATCGTCGGCTTTTGGCAATAAAATTTATCAGATTCAAACAGAGCGAACAGTAAGTAATTTCAATATTTTCAGGGGGTTATTCTTTGAGATATGAGTCTTCTTATGAATAAGTCTAATATTGATGCGAGTCTTTCTATGAGCAATTGAGCGAATCCTAATACAAGGCGAGTCTTCTTATGAGTAGGTCTAATATTGGTGGGAGTTTTTCTATGAGCAATTGAGCGAATCCTAATACAAGGCGAGTCTTCTTATGAGTAGGTCTAATATTGGTGGGAGTTTTTCTATGAGCAATTGAGCGAATCCTAATACGAGACGAGTCTTCTTATGAGTAGGTCTAATATTGGTGGGAGTTTTTCTATGAGAAATTGAGCGAATCCTAATACGAGACGAGTCTTCTTATGAGTAGGTCTAATATTGGTGGGAGTTTTTCTATGAGCAATTGAGCGAATCCTAATACGAGACGAGTCTTCTTATGAGTAGGTCTAATATTGGTGGGAGTTTTTCTATGAGCAATTGAGCGAATCCTAATACGAGACGAGTCTTCTTATGAGTAGGTCTAATATTGGTGGGAGATTTTCTATGAGCAATTGAGCGAATCCTAATACGAGACGAGTCTTCTTATGAGTAGGTCTAATATTGGTGCGAGTCTTTCTATGAGCAATTGAGCGAATCCTAATACGAGACAAGTCTTCTTATGAGTAGGTCTAATATTGGTGCGAGTCTTTCTATGAGCAATTGAGCGAATTCTAATACGCGGCGAGTCTCCTTATGAGTAGGTCTAGTATTGATGCAAGTCTTTCTATGAGCAATAGAGCGAGTCCTAATACGAGGCGAGTCTCCTTATGAGTAGGTCTAATATTGGTGCGAGTCTTTCTATGAGCAATATAGCGAGTCCTAATACGAGGCGAGTCTCCTTATGAGTAGGTCTAATATTGATGCAAGTCTTTCTATGAGCAATAGAGCGAGTCCTAATACGAGGCGAGTCTCCTTATGAGTAGGTCTAATATTGGTACGAGTCTTTCTATGAGCAATAGAGAGAATCCTAATACGAGGCGAGTCACCCTTATGAGTAGGTCTAATATTGTGCGAGTCTTTCTATGAGCAATAAAGCGAATCCTAATACCAGGCGAATCTCCTTATGAGTAGGTCTAATATTGGTGCGAGTCTTTCTATGAGGAATATAGCGAGTCCTATAATGGGGTGAGTCTTCTTATGAGTAGGTCTAATATTGGTGCGAGTCTTTCTATGAGGAATATAGTGAGTCCTAGTATGGGGTGAGTCTTCTTATGAGTAGGTCTAATATTGGTGCGAGCCCTTCTATTAGGAATATAGCGAGTCCTAGTATGGGGCGAGTCATCTTATGAGTAGGTCTAATATTGGTGCGAGTCCTTTTATGAGCAATATAGCGAGTCCTGGTATGGAGTGGGTCTTCTTACGAGTGGGTCTAATATTGATGTGAGTCCTATGAGCAATATAGGGAGTCCTAATATGGAGTAGGTCTTCTTATGAGTAGGTTTAATATTGGTGCGAGTCCTTTTATGAGCAATATAGCGAGTCCTAGTATGGGGTGACTCTTCTTATGATAGGTCTAATATTGATGTGAGTCCTATGAGCAATATAGCGAGTCCTAGTATAGGGTGAGTCTTCTTATGAGTAGGTCTAATATTGATGCGAGTCCTATGAGCAATATAGCGAGTCCTAGTATAGGGTGTGTCTTCTTATGAGTAGGTCTATTGTTATTGCCAGTTCTTCTATGAACAATAAACCGAGTCCTAGTATGGGGTGAGTCTTCTTGTGATTAGGTCTAATATTGGTGCGAGGTCTTCTATGAGCAATATAGTGAGTCCTAGTATGGGGTGAGTCTTCTTGTGAATAAGTCTAATATTGGTGCGAGTTCTTCTATGAGCAATATAGCGAGTCCTAGAATAGGGTGAGTCTTCTTATGAGTAGGTCTAATGTTATTGCCAGTTCTTCTATGAACAATAAAGCGAGTCCTAGTATGGGGTGAGTCTTCTTGTGATTAGGTGTAATATTGGTGCGAGTTCTTTTATGAGCAATATAGCGAGTCCTAGTATAGGGTGAGTCTTCTTATGAGTAGGTCTAATGTTATTGCCAGTTCTTCTATGAACAATAAAGCGAGTCCTAGTATGGGGTGAGTCTTCTTGTGATTAGGTCTAATATTGGTGCCAGTTCTTCTATGAGCAATATAGCGAGTCCTAGTATGGGGTGAATCTTCTTGTGAATAAGTCTAATATTGGTGCGGGTTCTTCTATGAGCAATATAGCGAGCCCTAGTATAGGGTGAGTCTTCTTATGAGTAGGTCTAATGTTATTGCCAGTTCTTCTATGAACAATAAAGGGAGTCCTAGTATGGGGTGAGTCTTCTTGTGATTAGGTCTAATATTGGTGCCAGTTCTTCTATGAGCAATATAGCGATTCCTAGTATGGGGTGAGTATTCTTGTGAATAAGTCTAATATTGGTGCGAGTTCTTCTATGAGCAATATAGCGAGTCCTAGTATAGGGTGAGTCTTCTTATGAGTAGGTCTAATGTTATTGCCAGTTCTTCTATGAACAATAAAGCGAGTCCTAGTATGGGGTGAGTCTTCTTGTGATTAGGTCTAATATTGGTGCGAGTTCTTCTATGAGCAATATAGCGATTCCTAGTATGGGGTGAGTCTTCTTGTGAATAAGTCTAATATTGGTGCGAGTTCTTCTATGAGCAATATAGCTAGTCCTAGTATAGGGTGAGTCTTCTTATGAGTAGGTCTAATATTGATGCGAGTCCTATGAGCAATATAGCGAGTCCTAGTATAGGGTGAGTCTTCTTATGAGTAGGTCTAATATTGATGCGAGTCCTATGAGCAATATAGCGAGTCCTAGTACAGGGTGAGTCTTCTTATGAGTAGGTCTAATGTTATTGCCAGTTCTTCTATGAACAATAAAGCGAGTCCTAGTATGGGGTGAGTCTTCTTGTGATTAGGTCTAATATTGGTGCGAGTTCTTCTATGAGCAATATAGCGATTCCTAGTATGGGGTGAGTCTTCTAGTGAATAAGTCTAATATTGGTGCGAGTTCTTCTATGAGCAATATAGCGAGTCCTAGTATGGGGTGAGTCTTCTTATGAATAGGTCTAATATTGGTGCGAGTCCTTCTATGAGCAATAGAGCGAGTCCTAGTATGGGGTGGGTCTTCTTATGAGTAGGTCTAATATTGGTGCGAATCCTTCTATGAGCAATATAGCGAGTCCTATTATGGGGCGAGTATTTGAATGAGTAATATTGGTGAAAGTCCTCGTTTGTGAATTATTAGAAGTCAATCTTCATAACAGTAATAACTGAGGTAGTCCTTGTTATGCAAAGAATGGATTGCGCTAGATAATAAGACAAAATGCAATACGACACCAAAGGAAGGATTAGTGGAAGACAGTAACGAAGATGTTCAGTACAGACTTTGAGTCTCAGAAATTATCATTATGACCAGTCTAGATCTAAAATGTGTGTAAGACGATGCAGAAGGAAAAGTTGTACGACAGGCAGGCCAGCAGCTATGGGTCCAGGGCGTGCGTGAGAATCAACGTTTAATTCATTTTAATATGAAATGGGAGTTGTTTATTTGCATGTGACAGCAACAACATGGAGACAACAGCGTGGAGGGTATCGCTCGCAGCATTTTTCCCCCCGTCCAATCCAATCCACACCTTCCCGCAGTTGCTATGGAGATGTAACTTTGCGAGGGAGGAAGCTGTTTCCATGACAACCCGCACCACGGGAATCGCTCCTCCCCCTGTTCCATGCATTACAATCAAAAGTGGGCTAAGTTTGTTCAGGTATGACTTTCAATTGACGAAATTGTTCATATGCTACAGCGACTCTTCCGAAGATCGTTGCAGGAAACTACTTTCTTCATAATTGCCGGATTCTAGGGTAGATAAGGGCAAGATACGGTTCGTTTATGTGGCTATTTCAGCGTTCGCTGAAAGGAGGTGTTTCCATCGCTTTGTATAGGACCTACCTGTTTTCCGGCTCCAATTTCAGGGCATATAGTCTCTGAAGTCAGTAATTCTGTGAACTGCTAATACTGTATTATGAATTATGATGGTTTTATAACGGATTATGTATCTTCATAAAAATCTTCATTGATTCAAAACCCCATTTCGTTCCGCTGACAAGGAATCGAAACCGTCTCTCCACAGTCTTCTCGTTGGACTCGCACCTCTCTTCCAACTGGGTTTGTAGGTCATAGACTGTTGAACTATTCTTTTTTTGTCCATTCCTAATACGTGTTCTTTCTAGTTAGTTTTCTTTAGTGTTGTTGTTTAATCAACTGTCCGAAGACAGGTCTGAACCTCACAAGTGATACCAAGAAGCCACCACTTATGAAGCAACTAGACCAGGAGATAAAGGGGTAGGGTGACTAGTTCCTTTCCCCCTCCATTGCATACATTGCCGTCTAGCTACATATTACACTAGTAAGACTTCAGATGCATAAAAAACAATTGTTCTTCCTCTGACACACATCGTCAAGTGAGATGTACTGTCTCATAACAGATGTAGGGTAAGGTTGCCTAATTCCGTGACATGTTTAATAAAGTCTATATTTATGCCAAATTTGTACTAAACATTTTTCAAATAACATCTAAATGACGTCATTTGGACCTTTAGTTACTGTTTTTACAACATTGAGTGTCAAATGTTTCACAAGTTTACTATATAATATATGATTCTTCATTGTTATACAGTGGCTCCTAAATCCGTGACAGGGATCCAAATTCCGTGATACTAAAATAATCCTCATTAACTGCTCAGAAAACAAAAAGTATTTGCAAAAACACTTTAAAGTCATGGTATATTGTTTTAATATGAATTAAGCAAGAAATTACAACATAGAAAAATGGTCTAAGTGACAAATTTTATAAAATACACTTGTGTAACTACAGGAATACATATTACATACTAATATATTATAAACAAAATAAACTGAAAGTTAAATTCAATACAAAATTAAATTTGAATAAATTGAATTATAACACAATTATTTCTCATTATTTATATTCGTAACAACAGCACTAATTAAGTTAAATATATGCCCTATTATCTATATATATATATATATATATATATATATAATTTGAACTGGTAATGGAAATTACGGGAAAACGGCTGAATGGATTTTAATGAGTGACCCCTCATTTTCATGCCTGGCATCCAAAGTTTTTCGGAAAAGTAGTAGTTTTCAGTGAAATGTCAATTTTCCTACATAATTTTCCTATTTTCCAAAATCTATCCGTTGTCAGTTTTGAGAACTAATTTTATTCAATCACGGCCGACTTGATTGAATTTCACAACAAAACACACACTACAACAAACAATAGGCTATTACACGAAGGCCATGACCTGCAGGATTGCCGAGCTCAATTCAATTTTTTATTAAAAACTGATTCTGCAGTGTATAATTTTCTGAGTACAGCTGTGTATTGGATATTCAAATCTACGAAACTTGAGGTGGTTTGATGACATTATTACCATTAGAAATTAAATATTATTATAGTTAATATCATGATGTGACTATTTTTCATTAATTATACATATTAATGCTATATTGATGACATGAAAGTGAAACGTTTTGAGGTTATGTACGTAAATGTAGAGAATATCTTAATTTAGATCTTCATTTCTATAATTTACTGAGTGACTGCTATAATATAACTACAAAACTTAAGTAAGATAATAATATTGTTATTAAAAATCAAAAATTTTTTACTTATTAACCCAGTGGGGTTGGGTCTTTTTCATACACTTAATGGCGGTGTAATGTAGATATTGATATGTGTCATTGTCTTCAGTATTGGCTCGAGAGAGCGCAAAAATTACAATTCCTAAGGAAAGATAAAAAGGTATTACTTACTGATAAAATAAGAGGCCTAGAAAATTTTCTAGTCTCCAGATCATTTCAGCAAGATCTCTTAGTAGGATAAAATGATTTTACGCTCTACATTTCAAGTTCTACATGCAGCAGCTATACGAAAATGCTATTGTTCGAAAGCTTAGCAAAGCTGACATTTTTTTAAACTTTCGTCTACCATCCACAATGACCTGAAATAGCTACTGCTATCGTCCTGACATTGATACTTGCGTTTTCGCGTTGAAACTAAAAAACTGAAGTTGGATAGGTTCAAGAAAAGTATTTGGCCTGAAAAAATCCATTCAGAGGGAGTATGTTTCATTATTATGGAAGCAAATAACTATCAAAAAGACAAGTATTCTTCATTGAAAATACATGTGAAAAATTTTTATTTGAACGTCTAACGAACTTAGTTTGCAGCAGCATTTGCTGCACAAGCCACTAGTTTTATTATAATTATAATTTTTATTTTCTGCAACTTATTTCTATTACTATTTCCACGAACTATTTTCTTTCATACACATTAATTTTCACAATTTAGCGTTGGCATCGCTGGTCGAATGAGCCAGGAAGGAGAAATACGAAAATAAATCCGAAAATGGGAAAGCTCCTGTAGCTTTGTTATTGTCTCACAATGTTTAAATAATCATACACATTGATTCAGCTGACTATAATCTACAGTAATATATTATTTTTATAATACTGTATTAATTCTTACCTCAAATATAAAATTGCTCTTCAGGAGCGATCACAAGAGAAAGAAAAACTTACTGGTCAACCACCTTTCATTGAACAAAAGCTTCTGCAGTCGTCTGCTTCTATTCAAAAGGCGGGTAGTCAATAGAATTGAAAAGAAGACAGCTCCTGGCATCTGTTAGGTATTTCAAGAACTTAACGTCAGAGACCACAACTCCATGGCAGTCAATTGAAATTTTATCACGGGATTAGGGGTATCACGGAATTAGGCAACTTTACCCTACATATAAGCCAGAACCTCAATCAAAGGATTTCTTTTGTGATATTAAATTATTTAAGTTGAAAATTTATATTTCTATTCTTATTGTGATATTACTGAATTCATCAGTTATCTTATATCCAGCTACGTCCATTAATAGTTTTCTGCCCAATGGCAGATCTTTCACTGCAAACCCAGCATTCTCCAGTCTTCTCTATGTTCCGCCTTTCTCTTAGTGTCAGCATGCGATCATTTTATCTTAACGTTGTCTACCAATTCAGTTGACGCCAGAGAGGAACTGATTGTGAGATACACACTGCCTTTAACCAACTTCACCAGAGACCTCACATTATATTGAAGGGAGTTCGATGGTCAATGTTACGAAAGTGTCATGAATGCAATGCGGTTCAGGAAAGATATTTTAACACCTCTTATGTAGATTTATAAACTGTACTAAAACATTTGCTGTAAACTGTAAGGCATTAAACAGTATAGAAGAATATTTAGTAATTCATTAAGTCACAACCTAAGATCGTTTAGCTGCTAAACGACGCGTCGGAGAAAACGCCTTGTTTAGACAAAAAAAAATGGTCCTCCATGCGGCATCTATCATCCTTCCCAGTTTGACGCAAAGTTGCTTAAATAGGGGAGCAGTGGGTACAGTGAGACACAAAATATTAAGACATGTATGCAAGTGAAATCTCAAGTATTTTTAAAACCAAGTGCAATAGAAATATAGGCCTACATTAAAACATGGAGTACAATAATACATAAACATATACAATGCATGTTTGTCAAAAAAATGCAGATGCCTCACTGTTCCCATTCAGGAGGGTACAGTGAGACACCACAGTGTCTATTAACGGACATTGAAATGATTTACATTTATTTCAAAAGAAAAGAAAACTTGCTGTCTTTTTATCTTGCCATGTTCTGTAGCCTTATTTAGAACCATTTTGATGTCTGACTTCGAAACCATTGAAACATCTGGAACATTTGGAAAAGTGAATTTTCCATGACTTTTCAAACTTTTGCGAAAAATTAAAATGAATCTTTGGTGACAACAAAGCTTATAATTATAAGAATTTAATTTAATTCTTTATTATTTTTTAATATTTTCTTAAATTTTGTGAATAATTTTTTATTTAAGAAACCATTAAAATGTAATGTATCCATTATTGTAAGCTATAGTTCCTAAATTGGTTACTAGTATGGTCATTTTAATGTTAGTTACTGGTAAATATAATATAATTACAGTTTATTTTTGCAAATCATTGGTAAATGGGAACAGTGAGACGTCTCAGTGTATACCCTTCAATGGCATGTCTCACTGTTCCCTTTACGCATAGCACGTTTAAAAATGGCGCCATCACTTCAAAATCAAAACAAGAAAGAAAATGGAACTCTCTGCATCATAATCCATAGTTAATTCCCGATTTACCACGAAAATCGTCTGTAGCTGCATTTAGATTGGCAACAGGCCATGATTGTTTGGCCAAACACCTGCATAGAATTGGAATATATCAGTCCCCTAACTGCCCATTGTGCAACTCAAACCAAGAAATGGAATCGGAACATATCAAAATCTCTGCTTCAGTGGCTGGCCATGATAATATCTTTGAAAAATATTGGAGTGCAAGAGGTCAAATGAATTTATTGTCAAACGCCTGGCATTAGAAAATAACAACATATTGACATAATTGTAATGCGAGAAGGAACATAGGCCTATTACTTCATTTCACAGAGTCGAAAATTTCAACGGCTGCTGGTATGAAACATGGCTTCAACTGTCGCTTAAAATTATACAATAATTTCATTTTTCAGTGATCTGATTTAGAATATATAACTACGGTTAAATTTACAATTAGAATTAACACTGTAAATACTCAGAAACAAAATTTGGGCCACTTAATTTCATTAAGTTCCGGATACAACGCATTGCGCGTGTGCAGTAAACAAGAGCGCCTAAATGTATGCTACTTGTGGACAGTCTTGCGAAGCTTGTTGCCTACATAGAGCACTGCTACAAAGACTCGGCCCATTTTTTAATTCCGTAACTGTATACCAGCCGTGGCGAAAATGTGACTCGCGAGCACACTGTGGCTCGCAATGATAGCTATGCATCTCTCTTGCTTCCTACCTCCACCAACCCCCACCCTCTCACTCACTGGAGTCAAACTCCGTTCCATTTGTATTTGTCTCTGATCTGCGCGTGGCGTATCGTCGTAAAGTCTCTCTCGAAAACATGTACGTCTACAAAAACGAAAGTTTCAAGTAGGATGGGAGGACGCATTTTGTTTGCTGCCAATATGATGAGAATATTAAATGTATGATTTGTTCACAAGTATTACGAGGAAAACGGTTGTATAACATAAAACGGCATTATACTATATGTCACTCATGAAACATTAAAAGATTAAGTGTTATCATCATCATCATCATCACCATCATCATCTCTGTACGTCGACCCTTTTTCAGCAGATGTACGAATAATGCGGTTATATATTCAATTTAAACTCACAGATTTACAATGTGATGTTACAATGAAAGCTATAGTCCCGTCGCTCTAATTTCCGGCAACCAATCGCGTTGCAGGTCGGCTACATTTAAACGTGTGCGTCTTGTGATTCGCTGATTCATTTCTTAAGGCTCGATAAATACTTAATATAATCGCCCGCCATTTTAGCTCTTTCGTTGGCGTTCGCAGAAAGCACATGAAGACGTTATTTGCCGCTCAATTATTTGCTGAATTACATTGCGTTTGATTTATTATCATAGGAGCTACGACATAATAATGTTTAACGGTGTGGCAAATAGATTCCTCGTATGGTAGCTCGGCAACGTAAGAACAAAAATGGCGAACGATACTACCTACCTAGACTTTATAGAGCCTTCACTTTCTAAGACGTAAGCAAAGAGGCGGAGTCACGCCGGAAATAACAGCGTCGGGACTATAGATGTAAGGATTTGACAAATGTTGAACTTTTAAAATCTTTGCAAAAAAATAAATATCCGAAGCTTCGTTTTTTCGCTTGCTCTGTTGAAACAATGTTCGCTACAACTTATGTTTGTGAAAAATTATTTTCAACAATGAAAATAGTAAAAACCAAATTTAGATCACGACTGACAGACTAAACACCTTCGTGATCAACTACGACTGGCAGTAAGTGACATAATTCCTGATTTTGAAACTCTGTCGCAGAGACATTCTGAAGACAGTTAATTTTAGGTTGTGACAATGTGTCCTATGTTTTCTTGTCCATTTCTTTCTTCATTGTACGTACTAAACATTAGTTTGTAACCTTGTACTGTATAAAAGTGCTTGGCGTAAGGAAAATGAAAATTTGTTAATAAGCCAGACAGTTGCTTCACTTCCCCTTCGGGTGTCCGCCAACCTCCATAGGTGCTATGCAGGTTGCATGTTACACAATGGCTCGGCGCAAGATGACATTTTCGCCACGGCTGCTCTATACAATAGTGTAAATAATGATTAATCAATGTAGGCCTACATTCTTTGTGATAGCGTAAATAGTAAAAATATCGTATTCTAGTGCACGTAGTGTAAATAATTTAAATTGGTAATATTAATGTAATTGTTAAAATGGTCCATGTTTTGTTCTGTCCAACTTGACCAAACAGGAGTCGCGTAAGTAATCAGCCAAGTACTTAAAAACTTCAGTAATACTTATACTATTATTATTATTATTATTATTATTATTATTATTATTATTATTTTACACTGTCATTACTTTATTTTTCCATTAACACTAATATCTAGGTAATTGTCATTGTCTCAATGTAACACGTGCTGTGCTGATCATACTAATTCTACTATTCCTTCAGTTGTGAGATTATATTCATATGTATTAATTCTTTTATTTTTAGTTAATACTTGTAACTAGAATGTATTTTCCTGTTTGTGATTATGTATTCAGTCTCTTTTTTCATTACATATATTTTTGTATTATTGTTATTTTAAAGTTAATACTGATTGTGTATATGTATTAAATCTCTCTTTTTTACTTAATTATGTTTATTTTTATTTTTAAGTTAGTATTTGTATACCGGTATATATTTTTCTGTATGCGATTTGATCCTGGTTGAGTGGAAGAGAAGGCCTGATGGCCTTAACTCTGCCAGGGAAAATAAAACTATTATTATTATTATTATTATTATTATTATTATTATTATTATTATTATTAATCTTGTAGCCTCGTGGGACAAAGTGATCAGCACGGCAGTTGGATATTAAAATAATAGCTTATTGATAGACTTACATTCAACACTGGACTATAAATACATAGGCGCTACTCATATAATCTTAGTAGTCTATATAAAATAACCAATAAATATATCTTTCTATGTCAAAGGCATGTGAGATACATTCCCAAGTTAATTATTTATGAACGTATAAGTTCGCGCTTAATTTGTTCAGTGCTTACTCACAAGGCATCGCATTAATCTCTTTCACCTAAACGATTTGGGTTCGTTTCTAATTCTCATAATCGGCGGCATATTCCTTGCGGCACCCAAACCTCTTAGGAAGAGAAGAAGATTTTACGAGTAGGCGTGAAACAGGATTGTTATGGGCTGCCTTGTCAATAGATGGCAGGCAGTTTCCCCCAGGGACTCGGAAAACCTGTCAGTGATTTTACTGGCTATAATATTATTCTTTTAGTATCCTATTTCTACGGAAATAATGACGTGCGAGTTTTTCATAAATGGTTCAGCTCAGGAGAGTCTTTATGAAGGGAAGACTTACCTACGAATAAATAGGACTACGGTAATTTAGAATTTACAAATAGGGGTAATTCCTCTTGTAAAGTATGGAGATGTGCTTTTTTCCATAAAATCATAAACTACTTTTTATATTACTGTATCATTAAATTATTTCATTCGTTACTATACTGGTGTTTATTTTTTTTTCATTCATTTACTCATGATTTTCTTACTTATTGGATTGTTTAACTTCTTTACTTATTGTTTCTTTAACACCTTCACTTTTTGCTTCATTTCTCTATTTATTGCTTCTTTACTTATTAAGTTATTGCTTGTTTCCTTATTTTCTATTTAACATCTTCACTTATTGACTTAATATTTGTTTACTTATTTTCTATTCAACTTCTTTCTTTATTGTTTGCTTAACATCTTTACTTATTGTTTGTTTAACATCTTTACTTATTGTTTGTTTAACGTCTTTACTTATCGTTTGTTTAACATCTTTACTTATTGTTTGTTTAACATCTTTACTTATTGTTTGTTTAACATCTTTACTTATTGTTTGTTTAACATCTTTACTTATCGTTTGTTTAACATCTTTACTTATTGTTTGTTTAACATCTTTACTTATCGTTTGTTTAACATCTTTATTTATTGTTTGTTTAACATCTTTACTTATCGTTTGTTTAACATCTTTACTTATTGTTTGTTTAACATCTTTACTTATCGTTTGTTTAACATCTTTACTTATTGTTTGTTTAACATCTTTACTTATCGTTTGTTTAACATCTTTACTTATTGTTTGTTTAACATCTTTACTTATCGTTTGTTTAACATCTTTACTTATCGTTTGTTTAACATCTTTACTTATTGTTTGTTTAACATCTTTACTTATCGTTTGTTTAACATCTTTACTTATTGTTTGTTTAACATCTTTACTTATCGTTTATTTAACATCTTTACTTATCGTTTGTTTAACATCTTTACTTATTGTTTGTTTAACATCTTTACTTATCGTTTGTTTAACATCTTTACTTATTGTTTGTTTAACATCTTTACTTATCGTTTGTTTAACATCTTTACTTATTGTTTGTTTAACATCTTTACTTATCGTTTGTTTAACATCTTTACTTAATCGTTTGTTTAACATCTTTACTTATCGTTTGTTTAACATCTTTACTTATTGTTTGTTTAACATCTCTACTTATCGTTTGTTTAACATCTTTACTTATCGTTTGTTTAACATCTTTACTTATCGTTTGTTTAACATCTTTACTTATCGTTTGTTTAACATCTTTACTTATGGTTTGTTTAACATCTTTACTTATCGTTTGTTTAACATCTTTACTTATCGTTTGTTTAACATCTTTACTTATTGTTTGTTTAACATCTTTACTTATTGTTTGTTTAACATCTTTACTTATCGTTTGTTTAACATCTTTACTTCTTGTTTGTTTAACATCTTTACTTATCGTTTGTTTAACATCTTTACTTATCGTTTGTTTAACATCTTTACTTATCGTTTGTTTAACATCTTTACTTATTGTTTGTTTAACATCTTTACTTATCGTTTGTTTAACATCTTTCCTTATCGTTTGTTTAACATCTTTACTTATCGTTTGTTTAACATCTTTACTTATCGTTTGTTTAACATCTTTACTTATTGTTTGTTTAACATCTTTACTTATCGTTTGTTTAACATCTTTACTTATTGTTTGTTTAACATCTTTACTTATCGTTTGTTTAACATCTTTACTTATCGTTTGTTTAACATCTTTACTTATTGTTTGTTTAACATCTTTACTTATCGTTTGTTTAACATCTTTACTTATTGTTTGTTTAACATCTTTACTTATCTCTTGTTTAACATCTTTACTTATTGTTTGTTTAACATCTTTACTTATTGTTTGTTTAACTTCTTTGCTTATTGTTTGTTTAACGTATATAACTCTTGTATTGTGTAACTACTTCTTTGTTGTTTGTTCGCTTCTTATTGTTTGCTTAACTTAATTACTTTTTGCTTGTTTACTTGTTTACTTATTTCATTTTTGCTTTTTTTTACTTGTTAACTTACTTTTTGTTTGTTTCCTCATTTAGTTATTTACTTTATTTACTTATGTACTTATTTATTTCTTTCTTCATTCGTTTCCTCGTTTCATTTACTTATTCATCATTACTTTGTTTTTTTCGTTTCGTTTATTCCTTTATTTCTCTATTCATTCATTCATTCATTCATACATTCGTTCATTCATTCATTCATTCATTCATTCATTCATTCATTCATTCATTCATTCATTCATTTATCCTTCCATCCATCCATTCATTCACTTATTTATGTACTTATTTACTTACTTACGTATCTACTTACTTATCTATTTACTTATATATTTATTTATTTTCTCACTCATTTATTTATTTATTTATTTATTTATTTATTTATTTATTTATTTATTTATTTATTTATTTATTTATTTATTTATTTCGGTTGAAAAGCTTTTATCATCCAGTCTGCTGTCAAAAAATCTGAAAGTTAGAATTTATAAAACAGTTATATTACCGGTTGTTCTTTATGGTTGTAAAAGTTGGACTCTCACTTTGAGACAGGAACATAGCTTAAGGATGTTTGAGAATAAGGTGCTTAGGAAAATATTTGGGGCTAAAAGGGATGAAGTTACAGGAGAATGGAGAAAGTTACACAACACAGAATTGCATACATTGTATTCTTCACCTGACATAATTAGGAACATTAAATCCAGACGTTTGAGATGGGCAGGGCATGTAGCACATATGGGCGAATACAGAAATGCATATAGTGTGTTAGTTGGGAGCCCGGAGGGAAAAAGACCTTTAGGGAGGCCGAGACGTAGATGGGAAGATAATATTAAAATGGATTTGAGGGAGGTGGGATATGATGATAGAGAATAGATTAATCTTGCTCAGGATAGGGACCAATGGCGGGCTTATGTGAGGGCGGCAATGAACCTCCGGGTTCCTTAAAAGCCAGTAAGTAAGTATTTATTTATTTATTTATTTATTTATTTATTTATTTATTTATTTATTTATTTATATTCCTTTTCCCCTGCTTTTCGTGATGATAAATCCGATTGTACCCCTGAACTTCTTTCTAGATCGCACAAGGATGTAATTATTTATCATTAGGGTTACATTACATACTGAAAATCTTTAATTATACATATTATGTGAACCATCCTATACGAATATTACCAAACATTTATTTAATTATTTATTTAGCCATGTATTCATTTAATTACTTTTTATATTTATGTGTTGGATAACAGCAGTTGGCCTAAAATATAATAATAATAATAATAATAATAATAATAATAATAATAATAATAATAATAATAATAATGTCTAATAAGAGTTAGCTGAGAAGATATCAAGTTAACTGAATCGCTCTAACACCTTACACACAGTTAACGAGTGTGAACGAAGCACGTGGGCTATTAAGCGGCGAGGTCGGGTAAATCGCGGAATAGAAAAGCCGGCCGGCGAGCGTCCACGCATTCTTACACCACTAGTGCACTCAAGGCATTTGTGTAACTCGCCGTATGGAGGCGGCTGGCGATGAATAATTCATCACAAATTGATTATGCATCTTTCCCCTCCTCCTCCTGCAGGGGGCGGTGAATGCTGCTGAAAGCTCAAGATGTGATAGCATCGCACGCCGTCCGGTGTACCAGGGGCTAAAGTGGCATTTAGGATGTGCAAGCCTCGGCCGAGTGACACGGAATCTATCCGCAGACTCTTCTCCTCTCCCAGCTGCAGTTTTGCATCTTGGATTGCGCTAGTTCTGATTTCGAGCGCTCTGTAAATAAGAATGAGGATTTATCTTACGGCCACAGTAGGCCTACCGGCTTGTCCTGTAGGGTGCTATTCATAGACATTTCGCTAGCCCGCGCTACGAGCGTGCTAAAGTAGCCCCGGCTATCAACTGATTACTTGTACAGGATTCATATCATATATCGCTAACACTGGTTTATGAATACGAAAAACGTTAGTTCGCTGATCACCCACCGGAAGCCCGCGCTAAGAATGTCTATGAATATGGCCCGTATTGTCCCCAGAGTGCCTTCTACAAGCTGAGCCCATGACCACAATAATCAGCTACTTGTGTCTACTGTTGGTTCGTAATATAGGGACATCGTTTTATTTTTACTTCAATTTTTATTGTACCTGAGTTTTTTAATGTACTTCACTATCACCCCCCATACTAGTAAACTCCCAACCGTTCTCCAAACAGAACCAAGGCCGCATATGAATTACTGAGTATAGTACGTTCCAGAAATATGTTCGCGTTTTTCAGTGACGAAAGAGCTTTCAATATTGAATCATATTTTCGCACAGGTACTGTCGTCCGTTTGCCTACGTCGCATCCCGGTTTCCCCCACCCGCTTCTGCTCGCCCCTCTGTAAAGGCTAGTAGATGGGCTGTCTTAGCTCTTTTCTGAAAACATTAATTTCTGTTAGGAATTGGACGTCTACGTAATATTATACAACTTTTTAATATAACTTAAATAAAAGGGCCTCGTTAAGTAATTAACTCTCACGTGATTTCTCACTGTCTATGACCCTGCGACAAAACCACTTGGACGGACAGTAGATAGCATGTCTGAGTAATTTTATCTTTTCGGAACGGGCAAAAGTGAAGATTGAATTTGCAGTACGTAAGATACATACTTTTTTATAGAATAGGTACAGAATTATTTCAACATGAGTTACTAGTATGAAGGACGAAACTAGTAATCGGAATTAGGTACATAGTCTATAGTGCGATAATATGCACAAAAGAACTGAAGCCTGTATCGAAATGAACGGTCACCATTTTCAAAAAGTGTTTAAATATCCATATCATGATTATTTTTCAATTTAACTTCATTCTCTATATTGTACGCTAATGTGCTGTAGACAGTATAATATACATTGCATAATGAATTCGTCCGCATGGATAGCTCATTTCGTGAGTAAAAACACTTATTCTTAATACAGTACTGTATTTTGATTAAACAAAAACTTAATTAAATTTATCAAACACAAAATCGTGATATTTCCTAGTTTACGTAAATGGATGAACTACTTTTCTTCCCTCCTATACCTATTAAAGTGATTTGTTTGTATTTTACGCCAGTATCATCGAACTCCAGTCGTGGAAGGGGGTAAGTTAATCCAAAGATATAGCCAGGTTAATATTAGAAATGTTAGTAAAAATAAAATGATGTCCCTGTACTTTCAAGAATGGGGCTGGAACGAGCCAAAGTACGCAATACTTGAAAGTAGATATATTTAAGAACTTACAGACCAAGGTGTCCAGATTTTACGTTACATTGAAATCATGTTTGTGCATTGAAATCCCGTGTACAGCATTGATCAATGTGTCCTGTATTGTGTAAGGTGGAAGTCCTGAATGTTGGTGATCCCACAGAAGGGCATCCGAATGTGCGGCGGTTTAATACAGGTCAAATAAAACCAAAATACTACGTGTTTAGGGTAAAATATTGGTAAGAGATAGGTTTGTAGTCAAGTCAGCAGATGCAGATAGTTGAGTAATTAAGGTAGATGGCTAGAAAGCTCAGTAGGTAGAGGGGCAGACAGACAGCTAGGTAGGTAGGAACAGTAGGTAAGTAGCTAGATAGATTGACACGGATGGAGGGGTAAATGTACAGGCATACAAATGGACTGA
This sequence comes from Periplaneta americana, assembly GCF_040183065.1. Classification (NCBI taxonomy): domain Eukaryota; kingdom Metazoa; phylum Arthropoda; class Insecta; order Blattodea; family Blattidae; genus Periplaneta; species Periplaneta americana. The sequence goes on from NC_091117.1 coordinate 31,618,227, forward strand.
GAAAGATAAGACTATACAAGAGAAAATGATACAAGACAAGCCTAAACAACACAAGACAGGACTAGAGAAGAAAAGACTAAAATATACAAAACTAGAATAAACAAGACAAGACTCGAAAATGCAAAACAAGACTAGACAATACAAGACTTCACAAGACAGGATTGTACAAGACAAGGCTAGAATATACATTGATAGAATGGACAAGACAAAATTATACGTACAAGAGTAGAAAAGATTAGACAAAACAAGATTAGGCAAGACAAGACTGGAATAGAGAAGAATAGACTAGACAAAGCAAGACTACAATAGATAAGAATAGACAAGACTGGACTAGACAACACAAAAGGAAACTAGGTAAGAAAACGTTAAACAAGACAAGACAAAACAAGATTAAATAAGACAAGACTATATTAGGCAACACTAGATAAAGCAAGGTAAGACCAGACGAATAGTCTAGACAAGACTAGATTAGATATGACAATAATAGATACAACAAGAACAAACTAGAATAAACTAAAGAAGATAAGGCAAGAGATAGATAGATAGATAGATAGATAGATAGATAGATAGATAGATAGATAGATAGATAGATAGATAGATAGATAGATAGATAGATAGATAGATAGATAGATAGATAGATAGATAGATAGATAGATAGATAGATAGATAGATAGATAGATAGATAGATAGATAGATAGATAGATAGATAGATAGATAGATAGATAGATAGATAGATAGATAGATAGATAGATAGATAGATAGATAGATAGATAGATAGATAGATAGATAGATAGATAGATAGATAGATAGATAGATAGATAGATAGATTGATTGATTTTAATTGGTTTATTTTACGACGCTTTATCAACTGCGATGTTTATCTACCGTCTGAGTGATATTAAAGTAATAATATCAGCGAAATGAGCCCAGGGTCCAGCGTTGAAAGTTACCCAGCATTTGCTCTCACTGGGTTGAAGAAAAGACCCGTAAAAACCTCAAACAGACAACTTGCTCCAACCAGGATTTGAACCCGAATCCGTTCGTTTCACGATCAGACATGCTAACCGTTACTCCACACGATAGGATAGGATAGGATAGGATAGGATAGGATAGGATAGGATAGGATAGGATAGGATAGGTGGCAGCTGGGTGTTTGATAGGCATAAATAAATAGAAATATACGAACATAATATAGGAGGAGTGATAGTAGGAGAAAGAAGAATAAAGTGCATAAGATTTGCTGATAATATGGCGTTGTTAGCAGAAGAGAAACCGATACTAACAGATATGCTACTGGAGCTAAATGGCGGTTGTGAGCAGTAGGGGAAACTCGGCTGATTCCGCAGTACGGGTAATTCCGCAGTAGTGCATGTATGATTTTACTGCGGCTTTACAATAGCGTGAACGTAAGTTTTAGAGGCTGTCAACAGGAGGCATGTCCTCTGCAGTGCTATAGAAAAAAATCAAGGATATTGGTCGACACCTCTGTCGGCAATACAGTAAAACATCGAAAGTTGGCGCTTTTTCTTGTTTTGCTACACAGCTGTGAAGAAAATGAGCATTATTACATATAAATTGTTCGTTTTATGTTACTTTCATAATATATTTCATAATAACTATTTACGACTGCGGAATTAGGCAAGTCCTACTGCGGGTTTATCTGCACTGTTGCGGAATTACCCGAGTTGTTCTTTTTCAACTGTAATGTATGTACAACTAAATATATTTGCATTTTAATAGGTTTCTTTATCTCATTTGATAATGAAAGGTTTCGTCCATGTCTACATAGCTTGATAACATTTTTCAATAAACATTTTCATAAAAATATGATAGATTTACTTCTTAATATTGTGGAATTAGCCGAGTCTCCCCTATGGGGTGAAGATAAATGCAAACAAGACGAAGACCATGGTGATCGGAAGAAAAATAAAGAAGGTAAACTTGCGAATTCTAAATGAGGTAGTAGAGCAAGTGAACAGCTTCAAATACTTGGGATGTACTATAAGCAGCAACATCAGCTGCAACCAGGAAGTCAAAAGGAGGATAGAAATGACATGGGAAGCTTTTAATAGAAAAAGGAGCATCTTCTGTGAACCTCTGGAAAAGAGACTAGTGAAGTGCTTTGTGTGGAGTATGGCACTGTACCGGACAGAAACATGGACATTACGACTAAGTGAAGAGAAGCGATTAGAAGCATTTGATATTATGCATATGGAGAAAAATGGACAGTGTGAAAAAGACAGACAGATTAAGAAACGAAGCTGTGCAGGAAAGAGTCAATGAAAAAAGAATGATGCTGAAACTGATGAGGCACACAAAAAGAAATTGACTAGGACACTGGCAGAGAAGAAACTGCCTACCGAAGGATGCACTGGAAGGAATGGTGAATGGGAGAAGAATTCGTGGCAGAAGAAGATATCAGATGAAAGACGACATTAAGATATATGGATCATATGCGGAGACTAAGAGAAAGGCAGAAAATGGAAAAGATTGGAGAATGGTGAGTTTGCAGTGAAAGACCTGCTCTTAGGCAGAACACTATGAATGAATGATATGCAGATTTTAGTGGAATGAAAGATGTAATGTTGAAGAAAATGGAAGTACTTCGAGAAAACCCTCATTTCCTTTCTGTCCGTCACAGTCAATGCCTGTCATCGAATCTCAATTTATGATATAATAATAATAATAATAATAATAATAATAATAATAATAATAATAATAATGGCTTTATTTAACCTGGCAGAGTTAAGGCCGTAAGGCCTTCTCTTACACTCAACCAGGATTAAAACTCGCTTACATAGTTGAACATAAAACTGGATCAGAATTAAGTAATTGCATACTGATACAATTTAGGTACATAATGAGATCAAAAGAGGTAGTTACATAAAAATGTACCTCATAAAATAAAAATAAACATAGTGGAATACATATTAATGTTGTTAGAATCAAATACGAATACATAAAAACAGAGGCCGATAATACAATAAAAAATGTACACAGTAGAAATAAAAATAAACACATTAGTATACATATTAGTATTAGATTACAGTTAAGTAGGATTTACATAATTAAACCAGAAACCGACAATTGAATAAAATGTACACAAAAAGAGATTAATAATAAAAAACAACACAGTGGGATACATATTGGCGTTAAGTGATAAATAAACACGATTTACATGATTACACAATAAAAATAAGAAAAAGAAATAAAAAAAATAAAAATAAATACAGTGGAACACATTCCATTAAATATTTGCAACGCGTTATGTCTGGCAACTCATCATAAGATATTTTTCTAATTTACATTTAAAGGAAATTAAAGTTCAGCAGCCCTTGACTTCAGGCGGCAGAGAATTCCAGTGACGAGAAGTAGCAACAGTGAAAGATGAAGAATAAAGAGATGATGTGTGGAGTGGTATTTCTAGCGTGTTATCATATTGTCCGCAATGAAACTGAAATGAATGTGTGGAAAAGAGTTCCGTATCCCATATGAGACAATATGACGTAATGTGTCCTAGTTTTATTAGCTACCTTTATAATTCCCGAGTCTGTAAATCTGATTCATTTAAACTCTGTTTAGAGATGTAACTAAATTCGAGGTCTGTTGTGACATTGTCATACTCTCTTACAACACGCTTCACTTGAACTTAATATTCTTTTTTTTTTTTTTAAGTCCATAGTTCCCTCGCCCTTCTATCATGTTCTTATGGAACAAAGGCAGTTATGTATTCTAGCAATATGAAAATTAATATATTTTTGAAAGGAATAGGTTTGCCCCAAATTACTGCAGCTAGCTATGTAATCAACAGCAATTTTATGTTGCTATTTTCTTTCCCTATTTATCACACAATAAAGAACAGTCCGTCCCCGTCTCCAACATGGTTTCCATAACAGAAAGTCCTCTTCTTTTTTTCTATAATCTCCGAGGTGCAGTAAAGGCTATGAAAAGGCCAGTGTCAATGATGGTTCCTAGGCATGTAATTTTAGAAAAAAAAAGGAAATATTCTTTGGAGAATTGCAAAAAAAACTTGGAAGTACTTTAAAAATCAAGTAGAACGAATCGATTGTGTTTGTCACTTTTCAGAGACTGACCCTTACCTTTCGCTCCTTTCTCAGCAAAATGGCTTGTTAATTTTACCCCATTTGTTAAGTGTCAGCCTCGCAATATATCTGTCATGACGGGTATACAGCAATTTGTAAAAGCCCCCGCTGAACGGTTTTCAAAAAGGAGTGGGAGGGGACACCAGAAAAACTCTTCCTCTGACCCGTGTT